>NC_137929.1:35310204-35365204 GCF_963969265.1 Rhamphochromis sp. 'chilingali' | reverse complement strand
GTGAAGGATGTTCATACCCTGTTCTTTCAGCTGATGACAAGCTCTAACTTCATTTTCTTTACCATAGTTTGTTTCAAAATTCCCACGAAAGGAAGGGTACATGTGCTCAGATAAAAATTTGTCATTTTTTGTGGTGGCACGTACTGGAACTTTTTTAGCAGAGCTTGCTGTAAGTCTGATTTTCCTGCAGTTGTGCCACAAATCAGATGCACTTTGCTCTTTTGTTTCTTCTTGTAATTGTTCTGCTTGCTCTTCAGAAACTTGAATGTATGCCTGGTAGAATGCCCTGCATGGATTACAGCTTAATTTGTAACTGTGTGCTTGGTGTGGCTGAAAAAATTGCTCATCAACTTTACTGTTGTGGTGAGGACCTGCAGATGGCGAGGCATTGTAACACTTTCCAATTAATGTGTTCTTGAGGAGGAAAAGTGGCTTCACTGGTGCTTTGCTAACACTGTCAATAAAGTCTTGATGTGTAAGGTGATATGGTGTGTTAGGGAGAGATTGTGTCACTGCAGTCCGGGAGTTCACATCATACTGCTGCTCTGCCCTGTGATGTCTGAAGTTTATCTGGCTTAGACGTTTAGGTTCAAGGTTCTTTGCTGTCCCTGCATTCCACCTGCGCTGCTCGTCTGTACACGCAAGCCCTGTCTTTCCACTGATCGCAGCATTCTGCACCTGTAACAAACATTAATAGTTTTTTCTCACTGTCAATACTCAAGATTTAACATAATGAGGAAGTTTACACTAACAAAAGCAGTACACGGTCGGTGTCCTGCATGTTATAGATATGACCCTGGGTCAGTACACCTGAATCATATCCAAAACAGATATAAACACTGGCAAAGTCACTCATATTATCCATTTCATATTAATAGTCAGTTACTTTTTGATGCAGAAATATACATCCACAGTCTAATTTTTTTCAAAGTAGTGTGTGTGTACAAATATACATATTTATAAACAAACATGTATTATACTACCCTGTGTCACTTCTTATAACTATAGTTTTTCTTGTCTTGTAAATTTGACCTTAATGTGCAGTCTTTTATTTTTTTTATATTTTATCTTCATGTGATTGTACAGCATACAGCCCACCAGTGTTGGTCAAGTTACTTGAAAAAAGTAATCAGTAACTAATTACTGATTACTTCCCCAAAAAAGTAATCCCGTTACTTTACTGATTACTTATTTTCAAAAGTAATTAATTACTTAGTTACTTAGTTACTTTTTAAAAACACGATTTACAACCTGAAGAGGTGATAAAGCGATAGATCTTTCAGCCCAATTCTACTTTTTCTACATAATCCATCATACAAAATGTAATCAAATGGAAAAGTCTCTTTTTAAAACTTGTTTTATTAGTTTTAATCTTTTAACTTTATGCATCAAGCAAAAATTTAATTATATGCAACATTCTCTGACTTGAATAAATTAGTTTAACATTTAAACCTATTTTCTGCACATTCCAGCACATAAAATAAAATATTTTTTGTGTTTACACTCACTCTTTCAAATAGATGCAAGTAAAACACAGCAGAAAATAAATAAAGTCAAAGACTCAGCGGTCCTGTTGCTCTATTTTCACCTGTAAAGCAGGACTGCGGTAGGCGGAGGGTTACCCTGGTGCAGGTGTGCCGCGGTCAGTTGAAGAATCCGCGAGTTTCTCTGTGAATTTCCCATTACGTCGTTGCGCACTCAGTGCTTGCTTGGAAGTTTAGGGGTTTTTTTTCGCTGTAAAAAGAAGTTTTCTTCCCACGCACAACGGACACTAATGTTTTTGTCACTTTTTATGGAATCAAACTCAAAGTAAGGTCAGTACTTCCATGCTTTAAACGCTGCATGCTCATACTCTCTCCCACAATCGATATGCGATCCATTGTTGATCTGCACACAGCTGTTGTCACTAACGGCGCACTCGCTTACGTCACTGTCGTGAGACATTCTCGCAAAAAATCACGGTTTTAGTAACGCAGTAACGCAGCGTTCCTACGGGAAAGTAACGGTAATCTAATTACCGTTTTTGCAATAGTAATCCCTTACTTTACTCGTTACTTGAAAAAAGTAATCAGATTACAGTAACGCGTTACAAGTAACGCGTTACTGCCCATCTCTGCAGCCCACACAAAGTTAACGAGTGGCTTTCACATGTAAACAGTGCTCCACGTAATACTTGGCTAGATGGCAGTAGCGTGACTCCTTAATCACAGCCTTTGACCAGTCCAGTGTTTCTGTTTCAGTGATTTAAACATTGTGATATCCAGATAAGTGATATACCTTCCACAGAATAGCAGCCGCATGACTACATGATCTCCCTAATCTGGCGATACAGGAACAGCCGACTGTCTCCACTACTCCACTTTCTCTTAGCATTGCCCATGCTAAGTGTTTCGCTTGATTAATACTCTGGCTCGGCTCTACAGCTGCTTTAAGAAAAATAAAGTCGCTTTGTTTGTTGAGCAGTACTTTATCAATTTTGTTGCTGTGCAGGTAATTATACGCCTCGCTGCTCTTGTAATTACGTAATTCCTCGCCATCAACGCCTTCGGAAAATACAAGGTAATTAATGTCGATGTAGCTAACATCGGGCCATAGTTTCATGTCATCTACCCACTCCGTGAGAAGTGACGGGTGAGGCACTGCAACTGAACTGTCCTCGCTGCTTTTTAAAACATCTCTACTGTGTATCCACCTTCGATGTGTTGCCATTTACTCCAGGTAAAAGAAACTGCAGTGAGAGAAATCTTTATCAACAGTGAAGGTGTAACCCCGCAACTGTCAACAACAGCGCAAGCGGAAGTAAAAAACCGGCTTCCGCTATGAATCGGGGTAATGGCGCGAAATCAGAAATACTGTGGATACCTATGTGAGACATCATATGTTAATGAACCTATGCATATTCATGTAACCACAATAAAAGGAGTGCTATAGGGCTTTGGAGCGTGATGTCACGGGGGTGGGCGTGGAAAGGATTTTGGCCCGATCCGCCATTTTGGGGGTCTAAGTAAGGAGCGAAAGCATAGCCATGGTTCGTACTTGCTGTGTGGTCGGCTGCAATGTTCGATCTTACGACCGGCACGGGAATAAGTTTGGATTGTCTTTTTATGCTTTCCCAACCTGGAAGCAACATGAAGGAGCTCATGTATCGGATATTACCAAACGAAGGCGTCTAGCCTGGATAGCAGCCGTGAGACGAGCTGATATCAAGTTCTGTTACGTCTCCAGATATCAGTTGGTGTGCTCAAGACATTTTCATTCCGGTAAGTTCTAAATATGTTCACATCACACTTTATAGCTGAATAATATCATCGTTGGTGGTCTCGGAAGTTATAGAATTTGCGATCAAACATCGAATGGAGTGACTTGATTGGTTGATGTAAAGACAATAAATGAAATGAGACAGGAAGGACACAAATTGGCGTTAATAATTTGCCCGATTATCAATGTGTTAATTTGCATCTACTTTACAATTATGGGCATATAATATGATAACGATATTTTAGCAGTTCAATGATAAATGTATAACATTAATTACGGTGGGGGGTGGAAAATGGCTATTTCACTCGATGCACTCCAGCTGACTTACCTTGGTATGAATGACGACGTACTCAGAGTTTGGCGGCTTGAAAATAGCCAAATCTTGCACCCAGCCATTTGTAAATTGGATGTGCGCCTCCAGTGACTTGTAATCACGAAACTGGTTCGCTGTGTAACCGCTTACTCCACAAACAAGATACGTGAAGATATCGGGGTAGGACAGTGGCGGTAAGTCGTCTGGGTCTTTACTCCACTGCCGTATTTCATATGGGTCCAGATTTGCGATGCACTCTATTTTTTTCAAGTACCGCTGCTTCGCCTCTGGACGCAATCGGTCTCTATACCGTCCGTTTTCTTTTGAGCTGCTTTTAAGCATGTTTCTTGTCGTCGTCGTTCCAACACAGTGTGTTTGTTTTGATTCGTAGACCCCGAAAATGGAGCTGCGCTCCCACAATGCATTGCGGCGTGACGTCAACTCCAAAGCCCTATAGGGAACCTGGCTGAGAGTCTGACGGAGGTCAGGTCTCCCTCATGCATGAGTAACACAAAGAACTTCGCCTGCTTGTGTCTTGCTTTGCTGTGTAGTTAAATTGTCTTGTTCCAGCGGTGGGCCTGTGCTAGACAGACCCATCAACCTGCTTTGCAGCTGATTATCTGTGCAACATAAGTTACCACCTTTTTGAACCACCTTTGTAAGCCTATAAATCCGAGATTAAACCTGAAGGTACCCCACTAAGGCCTAGATCCTACCTCTAATTAAAGTTCTGTCTTGAGTTTCTCTTCATGTTTTTCCTGTTGGCTTGCTGCATTGGTTACTGTCTTTTATTTTTAAGATTTCTTAAAGCATAGGTTCATATTAAAGTGTATTTTATATAACACTCACCAATTAGTTGCAATTTTTTGTCAGATACTGTAGCTTGTAAGAGTGTGGGTGAAAACTCAATGTCAGACTGTGTCCCTCACCCTCTTTGGTTCTGTGCTGTTCTGGCACCTCAGCGATTATCCCATGAAAGAATGGGTTGTTGGAAAAACCATCTTGCTCCAAGTCTGAAAAAAAAAAACAATTACAGACAACTAAGCATGGCAGATATGTTGGCAGATAAGATTTCTGAAATTTAGGTCAGACAAAGGGGAACTTTAGTTTATATTAACAATAAGAACCTATTCATTAAACTGTAATCTTAAACCCTTATGTCAGAAAATATGGTGACAATGCTTTTTCTCAAAGGTCCATAAGTTACAAATTTTAGAAGTAAGCTTTCTGGGAAAAAATGTTGGTTGCAGAAAGAAATGACTCATACAGAACTATTTTAGTACATCTATTGAGCTTACAAAAATCTAACTGAACAACAAACTAAATTATATTTAATCCAAAAACTTAATTTTTTGCTTGGAAGTCTTTTTCATCTGGACTTAATTCAGCTAAACTCTTAAGAGAAAGTCAACATTACAATGAGATGCATACAACTCTATACTAATTGTCATTGTCTAATTTAGATTGAGATACAAACTGGCAGTGTATCTCATCACTGTGATTATCACTGACCCATCACAAAATGGTGAACAATGTTACAGGCAGCATAATGTTCTCCACAGATTCTCCAGACCCTTTCACTTGTGTCACATGCGCTCAGGTGAACCTACTCTCATCTGTGAAAAGCACAAATCCCTCATTTAGACCTGTCAATTCTGGTATTCTTGCACAAGTGAGCAGATAGATTTCTGCTAATGGATTAAGGACCTTCTATGGCCCTGTCCAGCTCTCCTAGAGTAACTGCCTATCTCATGGAATATCCTCTAGGCTGTGCTGGGAGACACAGCAAACCTTGTGGCAATGGCATGTAACTTCCCATGCAACCTCTGAAGGGTTCCGGTATCCCCTCATGCAACCACTATTGACACTGATCCTAGCCAAATGTAAAACCAATGGGGGAAAAAACAGCCAGAAAAGATTGGAAGGGGTAATCATTGCGCTCCACTTCTAAAACCATTCCTGTTTGGTGGTTGTCTTAGTATTGCCCCTGTAGAGAATCTGTTGTTAATTTCATTACCAATAGTCCAGACGTTTAACTGACTTGATGCTATACTATATTTAAAAAGTACTCCTTTGATTTTTTTGAGCAGTATATTTTGCTTCCAAGCACCCAAACTTTTTTGTCATTTTTAAAGTGGTCTTCAGCAACAGCTCTCCAAGTCTTTCCCAGAGTCTCTTGTGCTGGCCCTTAATTTTCTGTGTTTGTTTTTCTCTCCCTGGGTGTGTGAGTCTCTGTAGGTGTTGTTGTGTTGCGTTGTTACCTTTCTCAGCGCGGCTCCTCCTGCCTTTCTGCCTGTTTTTATTCATTAAATAACCCTTCTCTCTGTGCCGACTGCGCCACAAAACCTTTGAGTCCTGATTTGTGTATGTGTGCCCTGGGAAGGCGCAATACCTGACTGCTTCTGTTGGAACTCAAACACCTTAACACCAGTTCCCCTACTATCTTTATCTTGCACAACTTTGTAAATATATCTGTTAAACTTTTACAGTGCCTAGTGCCTGGGTGATTATTATGTTAGTTTATGAAAAACAGATCTGGCCATCATGAAGTGCAGTGTTTGTACTTGAAAAGATTCCTCTACAAATAATAATCTATTTAACCACCTAACAGAGGTGTGGATAATTCAAGGTTAACAAAATGCACCTAGCTCAAGGAATGAATCAGTGTTGTGTCTACACATAACATTAAAATATATCTTCACTTCATTACT
Source organism: Rhamphochromis sp. 'chilingali' (assembly GCF_963969265.1). Lineage (NCBI taxonomy): Eukaryota > Metazoa > Chordata > Actinopteri > Cichliformes > Cichlidae > Rhamphochromis > Rhamphochromis sp. 'chilingali'. Next base: position 35,358,922 of record NC_137929.1, on the reverse strand, counting down.
AGCACCCTGTCACAAAAACATTTCTTTAGTCCATGTATGAAAAGTGTCAGAGATAACACGGTTTGACAGCCATGGTGTGGCCTTAAAAAATGTTAATAAACTGGACAAGTTGAGGAAAAAGGAGACCTGAAAGGTCTGAAAAACTAACTACAGTAGATGAACAGCATCTGAAAGTCTTCTTTTTCTTTAAGAAAATAGGAAAAAAAAATCCAGCAAAGACTTGATACAGGACCTGATAGATGCATTTGGACCTTCAGTTGATCCACCTAATGTTCACTGAAGCTTCATCAGAAATGGTCTCAGTTAAAGACTGGCTTATAGGAAGCCATTCTTAAGGAAGGGACACAGGGAAAAAGGGCTGAGGTAATTACACAAGAACAGGACTGAAAATCACTGGCAACAGGTCTGATGGAGTGACATATCCAAATTTGAAATTTTTTGTTCAAATCGTTTTTGTTGATGAATAAAGGCAGTCATACCAAATCTTGACTTTGTTTTTGCCTTATAGACTGTATTTCCATGTACGTGTGCACACATTGCAACAAATCTCTGCACCTTTTTTCCATTTTGCTACCAAGATATAAAGAAATGAAGGGCGACGGGTAATTTTTACAACATCAAGAATAAACTTTGGACCTCTACTTGGATATTATATTGGCCGTTATCTTGTTTTAATAATGCAATAAAACAATAAATTTATGATCAAGGCAGAGAACTGCGACATAACTACGTACACTACCTCTCTGGGTGATTTTCACATGGTTTGCCACTTTTTCATATTCTGCCAGTTCCTAGAAAAAAATAAAAGTAGCATTAGCTGTCATAATTTATTATGATTTCTCAAACATAGCTATTCCTCATCTGACAGTAAAAATGTCATTAACAAGCAGCTCATTAGCCTGTTTGCACTGAAATGAGCTAGACGACCAGAGTTCATCAAATACTATCTCATTAACCTAATAATAACAGCATTATCTTGTTTATGTAAAGTTGCACCGAGGTAAGGTTGCCAGTCATTACAAGCTACTAAACGAATCATCCACAGCTGGACTCCATTGTGCACTGTACACAGTCGAAACTCTAGACTAAATATCTCACTGTCGTACATTTAACACTAAATTAATACTAAATATCATAAGACATTTCTTAGCCTGGAGTGTGGACTGTGTGCAGTCAACAGCGACTGCACGTCCGCATGTGTTGGCTCACTATAATCATCCGCGCGATGTCGTTGCAGTCGTCTACATTGGCTGCACGAATGGAGAAGTCCATGACAAGATGATCTGATTTAGAGTTGGTTACAGTCCCGCGGTGCTGTTCCGCTCTGTTACAGGATGGCTGGAGAGAAACGGGAGATTAACCGACTTCTCCCTGGACAAGCACGACAGACCTCTGCTACATCTTCTTCTTCTTCCTTGATTTTTACGGCAGTTGACATCCGTTTCAGTTGCTTTACCGCCCCCTGGCTGTATCCCAATTCAGGGCCTTAAAGTACGCAGCCTTAACGGTCCTCAAGGGCCGCGTACTCAAAGACCGCTAAGGCCGGATGTGCGAGGCTTGTAGGCTTGTGAAACGGGACGGTCTGGCCTCCGTCGCGCTGCCCAGGTTGCCTAGCAACCAAGATACTAAACGCTGGAAACGTGTCATACAGCTTTGTTTGACAGAAATGAAGGAGAAAAAAATGTTTTGTTCATTTTTTTGTTTCTACATGAGATCTGTGTGATTTGTTGAGTATCTGAGGCTGAGACCATGGAACTGTAAAACATGATTGTTGGGCTTCATTTCTGTACTGAACAGTCATTTTAAGATTAGTTAGTAAATAACAATTAGCTAATGTTGTTCATGAGACTAAAGTCATCTCATTTTGGTAATGTAAATATAATATGGCCAATATTATATTTATTATATTAATCATTATTAGCTATTACAGCAGTGAGCTTGAACTCTGTGTCAAATACTGAGCTTCAGTAAAGATTCAAGTTGCAGTTATTTATATTTCCTATCACCTTAAATCTTCACTCAAACACAAGTATATTTGACAGTGTATATATAGATGTATCATATATAAGAGAGAAATATTGTTCGTTCAGTATGTTGGCATTACTAAATTTGGCTCAATGCTTACATATATGTGGAAAAAGAAAATGTACGAGCTGTGATAACTGTTTCTGATAGAATGAAGAGTAGACTGATATATCAAATATTCCTTTATTGGGTGAGAAAATCAGACCATGTCATAACTGCTTTAAGTCATACAGAATAGATATCAGAGCCTTAAACAGGCTGACTTCTGCTAAATGGGTCAAAATGGGCAGAAAGTATACAAACACATAACATCCTTATAGAATATGATGTAACACTATAGATCAACTTACCTCAGAATATATAAAGCATATAAACAATTACAGCAATATGATGCAACAAACACAGCAGTACTACTAATCCAAAATACTCAAAGCTTCATAGAACTGAAACAAACATTTATTTTAGGTCCATTCTGCTGTTGATACATACTTTAGGTTTCTGAATATTAAACTTGTTGCTGCTTTTCATAGTGTTTAACTTGAAGGCCCTGAGTACTTTCTCCCACACTGAAAACACTGGAATGATATAATTATTTGAACATTACCTAATAAGACTGATTCAGGACAGACAATTAGTTATTTTAAACTTTTCTAGCAGTCCTTCACAAACAGGGAACAGTCTGTCTATTCTCTCCATCTGTCAGCTGCTGCTGGCTCTTACCCCTCCTCTTCCTCACACACTGCTGAGTTTGTCCTGGTGGATCATCAGGGGTGCAAAGCCTCACAGATGATGTGCAGCAGTGGGTCCCTCAGTCTGTCCTCACTCTGGACACTTGCAGTTGTCACACATGGAAATCAAATGTATGATAAGCTGCAGGATTCAAACACAAGTGTACCTTATAAATACATGTTCATACTTTTATTACACAATCAGAGAGAAAGAAACAGAGAGAGAGTGCAGGACAGACAGACAGGTGACAGTCTCAGGTGTATACACTGCTACAAAACAGCACAAGAGAAGGAGGATTTAGTGTTTGTGTTATTACGAGTGCTAAACAAGAAGAGTTCCCAGATGGTACAGTGGACACATGTGTGGCTCCTGTGATTAAAGCATCTTTCTTTCAGCTTAACGAGTGAACCGTCAGCTTGTTCAAACACATGTTAAAGTCAGTTTGGCTCGACACCACCGAACAGAGGCAGCAATATAGCTAACATTAACAGTGCAGTGAATCCTGCTTGTGCCGTGATATTCAGGACTGCAAACCGAGCAGCATTCACTGACTTTCAGCTTGTTGTGTTTGTGGATATATGACTGACTTTAATTATCCACAAATTCATCACATTCTCTGTAAGATTAAGGTCGACTATTGGACGGCGTATATTTTAAAGTAAAGGCTTTAAAACCAAGTTAGTACAAACATCGCTAATGTCACATAACTTTGCCGACATGTGGCCAACAGTAATGTTTTGTTCTTCATTATTAAACACTTGCACATACATAAGTGACATAATATTCAGTACTTACTTTTAAAAGTTTACTCTTTGGCCGCTCTGCTTCAGCCGTTTTTTTCGACAAAATTATCCACACCCACCGCCGCGCTATGAAGTCTGGGATATGTTGGGCCACGAAGTCTACAACGCCACATCCTTAAAATTCAGGGAAATGAAGGACGCTGTTGTTGTCACTACCCATTTAAGGATGTGGAATTGTACATACAATCAATATCAGACTCCACCAACAAAAAGGCTCTCAAAACAATATATATATGTGAATTTTTGCATGTATTCATATAATTATTACTTTTTTCTTTTTACCCCTGGTTTTGTGTGTTCATGTTCTGTTCTTTTGTATACTTCATCTGTTCGTATGTTGTATACTCAATGTTTGTTAAATAAAGTTCTTTAAAAAAAAAAAAAAAAGTTGTCACTACCCAATCCGTACCAGATACCCGATCCGTACCGGATACCCGATCCGTACCGGAAACCCGATCCGTACCCCGCATGCGCGAAAGGTGTCTACTTCCGGTCAAAGCATTTTACAATAGTTACGGGTCAGAGTTGTCACTACCCGATCCGTACCGGAAACAGGGGCGTGCCAAGATGGCGGAGTGAGTAGACGCTCTCTACCGAGTTCTGCACAGAAAGTTCGTGAACAACGGTAAAACCTCAACTTTATACTGCTAACACTAACAATTCACTAAACAAGAGAAGATACAGCAATCATAGGACAAGAAGCAGCAGAATGCCGAATCAGAAAGGAGCGAAAAGGGGACTGGAAAGTTCCAAGTCTAAGATAGCGCCTGAGAATGCTAACGAGGAGAGTGCTACGCCCAGCAACATGCTAATGGATAGCTTCCATAACTACACTACGCAGCTACTGCGGTGGCACTCACGTTAGCCGAAGAAGAAATGGATGAGTTCCCACCTCTCCCTGTTACACCTCTTAAATTGCCAGCTCCGAAGAAGGTGATGTACGAACGCAGCAGCTCTGACCCAGTTGATGTAAATCAGATAATTTCTCGTCTGTCGGCACTAATAAACACCAGGTCTGATAACATTGAGAGCATGGTGAGAGAGAACTCGAACATGGTGAAAGAGAATACGCTCCAGATTGAGGGTCTCAAAAAGACGATTGATTTTGTGTGAAAGTTTGCAACCTGGAAAAAAAAGTAACTAAAGAGGAAGGTCGAGTGGACAACTGCCAACAGAGAATATCTGAGTTGGAAAGATATTCCAGGAGATGGAATCTCAGACTACATGGAGTCAAGGAGACTGAGAAAGAAGACGGAAGGGGAAAGGTGATAGAGATATGCCACTCTGTTCTGCCAGAACAAAATCATAGGCTGCCTGACGTCATCGACACCGTACACCGACTCGGAGCCAAGCGACAAGGTAGCACCAGACCTAGAGGTATCATCGTGCAGTTCACCTCCTGAATCTACAGAGATGCTGTATGGAAAGCAGCCAAAACATCCTCCTACCTGCAGGACAGTCATTTGAGGTTTGCTGAAGATCTGTCCAGGGAGGACAGAGAACGTCGTGACAAACTGTAGCCGATGATAGACAAAGCCCGTAAGGAGGGTAAGCCGGCTTATTTCGTGGGAGGCCGAGGATTTATCAGTGGATCAGAAGTTTTCCCTCCTTCACAGAGACGCTCATTCAGTCTTTGAAATGGCATTTCTGTAAGCTTGTTTACATGGTGAAATTGATATACTCACCCTCAGGTTAAAGTTTCATTTTGTGTTGAAGAGTGTGTTTATCTATAAAAAGCTATATTCAAACCATAGCAGATAGTTAAATACTATATTTAAAAAAATCTGCTTTTCACAGGAACTTGGTAACAGCAATAAGAGAATACGTAGTTTATTCCAAGAAGATATCGTCTCTCTCCCATATATAATATCTTACTGGAACCGATATGTTCCAGATATCAAGTGGAAGACAGTCTGGATGATCCCCCATAAATATTTGATTGTAAATAAGGTGAAGGAAGTCTCATTTAAAATTCTACATAAATGTTATCCAGCCAGTCACTACATGGTACAATTTAAAAGAGACATAAATACTAATTGTACTTTCTGTGGGGATCACCCAGAAACTGTGACACATCTTTTTTGGTACTGTTCTTCTACACAGAGATTCTGGAAGGAATTTAGCAGTTTTGTTATTGTCCATATTTTAAGGGAGTTTTCTTTACGATGGGAAAATGTTTTATTCTGTTTCTTTAAGTTCCCCAAGAAGAATGATAAATGTTTTTTTATAATAAATTTGTTAATACTTTTAGCTAAATTTTTTATCCATAAATGTAAGTTTACTAACAAAACACCATATTTCTGTCATTTTTTTAAGGATGTGGAATTGTACATACAATCAATATCAGACTCCACCAACAAAAAGGCTCTCAAAACAATATATATATGTGAATTTTTGCGTGTATTCATATAATTATTACTTTTTTCCTTTTACCCCTGGTTTTGTGTGTTCATGTTCTGTTCTTTTGTATACTTCATCTGTTTGTATGTTGTATACTCATTTTTTGTTAAATAAAGTTCTTTAAAAAAACAAAAACAAAATCCGTACTGGAAACCTGATCAGTACCCCGCATGTGCGAAAGGTGTCTACTTCCGGTCGAACCGTTTTAAGATAGTTACGGGTCAGAGTATCTGTTAAGATGTTAAGAATAAAGTTTACTAACAAAACACCATATTTCTGTCATTTTTTTAAGGATGTGGAATTGTACATACAATCAATATCAGACTCCACCAACAAAAAGGCTCTCAAAACAATATATGTATGTGAATTTTTGCGTGTATTCTTATAATTGTTACTTTTTTCTTTTACCCCTGGCTTTGTGTGTTCATATTCTGTTGTTTTGTATACTTCATCCGTTCGTATGTTGTATACTCATTGTTTGTTAAATAAAGTTTATTTAAAAAAAAAAAAGATGTTAAGAATAATAAGTATCTCTTAAAATGTTTCCAATAATGAAATATTTCAATATAATGTAGACAAAAACGAAAAACAAAAAGATAGTTACGGATCAGGACTCCCCGATCCTTACTGCGCATGTGCAAAGTCGGACCGTACAAATCGGGTCTACCCAATCCGTACCACGCATGTGCAGGGGTTTTCTTCTTCTTCTGTTCGTTTAATGGCAGTTTACTCCCCAGTGTACGATGATACTGCCACCTGCTGACCGAGCGAATGAACCCTGTTGTAAACTGAATTAGCGTCATTACAAACGTGTAATGTAATGCCAACATATTAAACAAACAATATTTGTCTCTTATGTATAATACATCTATATATACATGGTCAAAGATACTTGTCTTTGAGTGAAGATTTCTGGTGATGGGCAATATAAATAACTGCAACTTGAATCTTTGACCCAGAGTTCAAGGTCACTGCTGTAATATATCCTGTAATATATATATATTAGGGGTGCAATGATACACAAAATTCACAGTTCGGTTCGGTTCGGTTCGGTTCGATACTTTGGTGTCACGGTTCGATATTTTTTCGATACAAAAAAATGTTCATGCTTTTTTAATTTGTCATTTATTAAAATTATAAATATATATTTTAACTCAAAAGTACAGTTTTTAAATTTAATGTTGCTGAAACAACAAAGTAATAAAAAAATAAATCTATCTGATTGAGAAATCACTCATCTTTGGAAAAGAGAGTTTATTACAGAGAAATGTCTCTTTCCAAAATAAAAGCTATACTATACGCTTCTTCTGGGGTGTACTCTCAGCAGCATATTAAACATATCAGGTCCCCATAAGGAGAATCATGTGCTAACAGCTGTCTAAATGACTCGGGTAAAGTTTGTAGCATGCGTGCTTTTTGTTGTGCTCTGCGTTGTGTTGTGTTTTTAAGAAGACAAGGAGTCTCTGATTGATCGTTGCCACTTTATTTCCTGAATGGAAACAACGGTGTTGTATCAGTGCAAATGGCTCGCCACACACCACTCCGCACAGCACACTCTCGTATGGCTACGGCAGACTGGCCGCGATTACTGCAGCAATATTACTATTTCTTTTTTTCTTTTTTTTCTTTTTTTTTTGCCTGTCCCATTTGGTTCTTTAGCCATCAGAATTGTTGTCTGAAGACCAACAAGGATACCCAATGGATTTACTTTGCCAAATGGATCTTCGTGGCATTGCCATATTGGTCCATTTGGTCGATCTTTGTTTTTATTATTTATTATATTTTATTTTCAGATGTTACAGATGGGACAGACATGAGTGAGGGATAGGAAAGGGAGAAAGAAAGAGGAAGGAAAGGAAAAACAGAAGGGGAGAGGGACAGTGAGAAAGGGGGGAGAAAAAAAATAAGAATCTCCTGGATCACCTGTTGAGAGAAGAATAGAAAACAAGCAAAAAAACAAAAAAAAAACAAAGCAACATACTAAACACAACACCATCGCATTAATCTAGCTAAGTGTAAACAGCAGTAAATACTAAATATTCAATGTTGTTGTGCAGCACGCAGGACAGATGTGCTTCGAAGTAGTAGCCAAGAAAGGTGTAATTTAAATCTACGAGCAGTGAACACCCGTGTGCATACCTGTGTGGATCAGCGTGCTTGTATTCCAAAGGTTTCTCCATGTAACGATCTGCTAGGGAGTGTGGGGGGGCCACAGCCCCGTCCTCCAGGGTATGAAGCAGGTATGGAGGAGATCAAAACTCCAGACATCCAGAGGCCCCCAGAACACAAGAGACCATGGAAAACCAACAGAGGGGCAGCCGCGCCACTGTCCCAGCAAGAGCTGAGGAGAGTCCCAGATGAGGGTTCACTCAGCAGCCGCGGAGCAGAAGCCAGGGGGAGTTGCAGTGACGCGCCCGTGAGCTCCGCCGGCAGCCAGCTGTGCCTGAGTGACCGAGCCCCAGGCCGAGAGGCCGGGGGCACCCCACCTCCGAAGTGGCCCGAGCGAGCCCCAGGTTCCAGGCCCCGATAAGCGGCCGCCAAGGAGTGAGCCGGTGTGTACCTGGACGCCCACCCCCAGACACAAAGAACCACCAACGCACCGACACCTGAGGGAGTCCGCCACCGGCAGGGGAAGTGGTGGTGGGTGGAGATAGGCCTCCAAACCTTGGAGGGCCTGAGGTGTCCCCAGAGAGGTGGTGTCTGATACCCAACCTGACATATAGACACAGACATACAGGCACACACAGACACAAACATCCATTCCCCCCCTCATGCTCTCATATGCACTCACTCCACACTCAACCAACGTGGAGACAGACATAAAGAGACGCTGTACACACGATCACACTCCCCAAGCGTACTCTACAAACCGGGTCTAGGTACCCTTGCCCCTGGAGGGGGGAACTGCACCCAGACCCAGGTGGTGTTACCCTTTTCCCTGCGGTGGGGAGAGGCAGACCGCCCCGACTCCGTAGCAGCAGGGAGGCCCCACACTCCAGACCGCAGTCGGACGGCCAACTCCTCCTAGCCCTCCCGCTCCAGCAGGCCGCAGAGAATGGGGGTGGGAGAAGACTCCAAACCTCCCTCCACCCGCTCATTGTAGTGTTGATGCATGTGTGTTCTAAGGTGCAATTAAAACTCAGGAGGGCATGGAGCTACCTGCCAAGAAGCAGCAGGTAAGCGCATAGTCCCTCCTAATAGCCCTCAATGTCTAAGTGTATTTAAAATTGAGAGGTGGGCAACGACGCCAGGGGTGAGGTGTACACCCTGATGGTAATATGGACTCCGTGATTGTGCCCACCCCCAAGATCCTATATGTATGTGTAATGAGAGTGTGAATAATGTGAATGTTACTATTTCTAATGTACAATACAATAACAGCAACAACAATTGATGTACCTGAATGGAAACAACAGTGTTGTATCAGTGCAAATGGCTCGCCACACACCACTCCGCACAGCACACTACGGCAGAACATCCCATTAGCATTCCGCTTTAGCATACAGTTTTACACAATAATAAACAAATGAAAAGTACATAAAACTGGTGTTGGACATGTGTCCACTAAGCACTTATTACACTCGGTGCCCATCAGCTAATCAAACATGTTTTATGTGTCTGTACTACTTAGCTATATTGTGTGCGGAACAATACAACTCACCTCTCGTATGGCTACGGCAGACTGGCAGCGATTACTGCAGCCAGCCTCACCTAACCAGCCACACCGAGAGGGGGGGCACTGTTTCCCCATTACACTGACATTTGTGGCAAGTGGAATAATACCACATAAACACTGTTACATTCCCCCCTGCTGAATTCCACTTGCACACTCAAATAAACAAACACCACAAACAAAAAAAAAAACACCCTTAAAAAAAAACAGGTACACCACAGTCACCATAACATAAACAGAGGACAAAAACCCAATAATCCTCAAAAAAAAAGAGAACAAGACAAAAAAGATCCAATAGCTAATCCACAGCTATCAACATGTGATAAATCTGTTCAGTAATACCAGGTCGTACAGTCAGAAAGAAAATTCAGTCAGAGGACTATCCCCAAAGGAAGTAGAAGAAGAAGTTGGCCAGACCCCTTCCAAAAAAAAAGAACAAAATATGCCAGTTACATATTTCATCACATCATAACTGTACGCCATTCTGACACAGAAAAATCAACGACAAATAAGCAGTTTCAATTCTAAAGATCAAAGTCCCACTTCAATAACAATAGAATCAACTCGCAGTTATCAATAATATTTAAACTTTAACAGGTCTCTGATGCATCATTTCAATCAACCTGGACACAGGCTTAAGTAACCGTCCCACTCTTGATCTAGCACGGGTCCCCATCATCCTGCTAACATCAATCGGGTCTGCGTTGGGCGGAACAACTGTGGTTGAGACATGACCCTCAATAGCAGCTTCATTGTCCTGGTCACCGTCAGTAATGGCTGCCAACTCCAAAACAGAGGAGGCTGCAACTGGGGCCACAGACATAAGCAGGTCAGAATGTTGACCACCAGAGGTGGCATCTACCTGCTCCTCAGTGTCAACAGGGGGAACATTGGTACAGGCAAGCTCTTGATCCACAATGCTGCCTTCTGGTTGAGTAACCTCTGTCATCAGCGAGTCGCTGGACACTGCAGACGGTAAGTCAGACACCCAAGCTCTCGTTCTGTATTCAGCCGTGCCCACCGATGAGTTGCAGACAGCTTCTCTGTCGCATCCAACCATCAGCAAGCCAAACTCAGAAAGCTCATCTCCATCATCCTGAACTGAAGCACCACTGAGAGGAAGGAAGTTCACTGGCATTATCAGGTTGCGATGCACTACTTTCACTTGCCCTGTGGAATCATCCATCAGCTTAAAGGTGTGACTCTCATCATTTTTGTCAAAAACTGTATAGACAACACTCTCCCAGCGATCAGCAAGTTTTCTTTTGCCACGTCCCTTTTTGTTGGCCAAAAGGACGCGATCACCAATCGCTACTGGGGCTCCCCGCACCTTCCGGTTGTAGAGGTCCGTGTGACGCTTCAAATTTTTGCGTGCCACCTCCTGCGCCAAATCCATGGCCTCTTTGAGGTCCCTCCTCAATGTCTGGACATATCGATCATAGTTCATGATGTCTTGGTGCTCAATAACAGAGCCAAAGATCACATCAATCGGCAGTCCTGGCACTCTGCCAAACATCAGCAGAAATGGCGCATAGCCAGTTGTCTCATGGACTGTACAGTTATAGGCGAATGTGAGAGCTTTCAGTGCATCAGGCCACCTTTGCTTGGCTCTCGGGGGTAATGCACAAATCATGTTGCCCAAGGTACGGTTCATCCTCTCGCAGGAGCCGTTTCCCATCGGATGGTATGGGGTCGTGTGAGACTTCTGGACACTTGTCACATTCAATAGCTCGGCAATAAGCACACTCTCAAAATTAGCTCCCTGATCCGACTGAAGGCGTTTCGGAAAGCCGTAGATGCAGAAGTAGTTATGCCAGAGTTGGTGTGCTACCGCCTTAGCAGACTGATTGGGGCATAGAAAGGCCTGAGCCATCTTAGTAAAGTGGTCTGTGACCACAAGCACATCCACGGATTTGTTCGCCAAATCCTCCGCAGACCAAAAATCTATGCAGACCAGTTCAAGGGGCTCTGATGTTCTGATGTTCTCCAAAGGTGCTCTCGCATCTGGCTCAGGCGACTTGCTAACAACACACCTTCTGCAGCACCGTACATACTCTGACACATGTTTGGCCATATCAGGCCAGTAGAATCTATGCCTGGCCAGATAAAGTGTTCTTTGTTGTCCTTGGTGACCGGCTTCATCATGGACGCCTTTCAGTACAGCGAGATGCAAGGTTGGCGGAACAACATACAGATAAGTCTTTGTCTTTGTGATGGGATTCTTGGAGACTCGATACAGCACACCATCTCTCACAGTTAACTTGTCCCAAGCCCTTAGAAGTCTCTTCGTATCAACCGGTTCACTTGCCCGCTCCCTCCTTGAGGGTCTCCGTCCCCTTTCCACATAGGAGATCACTCTGCACAGCACATCATCACGCCGCTGGTGTCTCACTAGGTCATCATGCGAGAAGGGTTCAGAGTCAGACTGGTTTGGCGTAAGCACAGTCTGCGAGCATTGGGGCAGAAGGAGAGCATGTGGCCACACCCTGGACTCATGTTCACTATGGGCCTGGAAGACAGCTCCCACCTCAGAGGATGTCAGCATTCCTGTCTGTGCAACAGCCGTGCACTGCGAAACAACAGGCTGGTCATTGCTTGAGGCCTTATCAGCTGAGTGAACAGTCCATCTGAAGGCCTCCTGAACCCCACCAGTGGCGACTGCCTCTGCTTCTGCCAGAAGTTCATTGTATGGAACCCTTATCAACCGGTGGGAGGCCCTGGGGTGCACGAAGGGCTCCCTGCTCAGCGCGTCAGCAACCACATTTTTAGGACCAGGAATGTACTTTATGTCAAACTGGAAAGGCGCTAGCTTTGCGATCCACCTCTGCTCACATGCATCCAGTCTTGGCTTAGAAAGTATGTAAGTGAGAGGGTTATTATCCGTCCATACGGTAAACTGATGACCCCTCAACCAGTGATGGAACTTGTCGCACACCGCCCACTTCAATGCAAAGAACTCCAGCCTATGCGCTGGGTACTTGGACTGTGCATGATTGAGTGTCTTACTGGCAAAGGCGATCGGTCTTGATGTAGAAGCCCCAGCAGGAACTTGCGACAACACAGCACGAAGGCCACTGCTGGAGGCATCAACAGAGAGCAAAAAGGGCTCCTCAAAATTAGGATGGGCCAGGAGCACTCGATCCAACAGGGCCTGCTTCAGCTCATTGAAAGCTGCCCTGCATTCATCCGTCCAGTCCTCCTCACACAGCTTTGTACGCACCAGCCGGTGCTTTCGCCGTGGACCACGAGGGCCTTTATCCCCAGATGTCAGCCAAAACAGAGGTTTTGCAATGGATGAGCAGTTCTCAATAAATTGTTGGTAGAACATTACCATCCCCAAAAATGAGCGGACCTTCTGTTGGGATGGGACACTCGAAACCTCTTCCATAAGGTCTGCCTCTGCAAGGGATGTAATGGATGCTATTTTGTCAGGGTCTGACTGTATCCCATCAGCATTTACAATGTGCCCCAGGAATTTCACAGACTGTCTCAGAAAATGGCACTTCTTTGGAGCAAACTTAAGGTTGTGAACCTGGAGTCTCTGGAACACCATATGCAAGCGCTCCAGTGCCAATTCTTCTGTCGGGGCAAAAACCAGAACATCATCAAGATAACACAGCACACTGAGGAAGTTCTGATCCCCAAAAATGCCTAGCATCATCCTCATGAAGGTGGCTGGACTGTTGCACAGTCCTTGTGGCATACGATTATATTCGTACAACCCAAATGGAGACGTAAATGCTGTGTACTTAGGGTCCTCCTCATGCACCTCCACATTATAGTAACCCGAAGTCAAGTCCATTTTGGAGAACAATCCGTTCCCTCCCAAAGCAGCCAGTGCGTCAGCCGGATGTGGGAGTGGGTGAGCATCTTTGACAGTTCTAGCATTAAGCCAGTGAAAGTCGTTACAGATTCTCAACTCACCGGACTTCTTCCAAACTAAGACCAGGGGTGATGCAAACTCACTGCAAGACTTCCGAATTATTTCCCGTTCCTCCTCCTTCTGCACTTTCAAAATGGAATTTAACACCTTCTTGACAGACCTTATGAGACGTTCCCAAAAACCGCCATGATGGGAACCAACATGAGGATTAAAAATCCACTTTATGCCCTTTTGCAGCAGCATCTCATGAATCTGTGCCTGATTCCATCCTTCCACTGCCTCTTTCAACTCACGTTCGCCACCCACAAAGTTTGTACCATTATCCGATCGTATCTCCAATACCTGACCCCGCCTTGATATAAATTGACGGAGCGCATTAATAAGAGTCTGTGCTCAAAGACGACAACACCTCTAAATGCACAGCTCTCACTGCCAGGCATGTAAAGATAATTCCATATCTCTTTACTTCACACCTTCCACGCTTAACTTGAAAAGGTCCGAAACAATCTACTCCAACCCGAGAGAATGGAGGTTCATCTGGTGAGATGCGATCTTGTGGAAGGTCTGCCATCATCTGATATCCTGGTGCTGTCGGTTGCCACCAAACATAAACCCAAAGTCACCAAAGAAACTGGAGAAGATATCGCTGTGTGAGCTGTGGTGACCCTCTTTAAGCCTGTACTCTCCATACATGTCATACTGTTTCCTTTTTTTACTAAGTTCCTGCAACAAACCTTTGAATCTAAGAATCAATGCAACCATCCTTTTCAGACGAGTCCACGAAGAAAAATAAGTAATGAACTTCATCGCACCATCCTTGTATTCATTTGCATCAACAGCATTAACTAAAACGGCCATTTTAATCTCTGGATCATTTATGGAGATCTTTCCAAAATCAAGGTTCACTGGCCAATTAATTTCTGGTTCGGCAAGAAACTTTGGCCCTGTCAACCAGGAATCATCCTTGACAAACTTCCATTTAAGGCTCATAGCTCGCTGTTCTACAGCCTTCCTATTATTTGGCATTTTTACCTGATTGCACCTAAAAGGTAAACCAATGGTGTAATGACCATCAACCAACTTAACAGAGTCCATCACTGACTTCATAAACTGCTGATCTTCTCTAGACAAAGCAAACTGCTCATCCTGAATACATTCTGGAAAATCAGCCTTCATTTGACGTTCCCACAGCTCATCCAATCTTGCCACGGAAATCCTATTGACACTCACATCAAAAATGTCAGTCTTACGATCCTCTCTGAGAGGACCATTCACCGTCCAACCCAGCATAGTTTTTACTGCATAGGGACCGCCATACTGACTTCTAACAACCTCCCATGGCTCTAAAGCCTTGGGCACATTGGTCCCGATCAACAGGTCTCCAGTATCTTAATATAGCGCAAATGTGGCCATCTATCGAGATCTTCCTGTCAGGGAATATTACATTGATGAACAGGCATGCTTTTTTGAGTAAATAAGTCAGGCAAGTCACAGTAGTGATCCAAATCCAAACCAGCTACTTCCAAATCTGAAACAACATAACTATTGACCATTTTCTCCTGACCCATTGTCCGCAAAAGAATGCCAGTTTTCCTTCCTGAAAGATTCAGCCTATTCATGAGCCCTTCAGTACAAAATGAAGCTGAGCTCCCAGGATCTAGAAAAGCATAGGTTATCAGTGACTGATTACCTTTCTCGGACTTCACTCTAACTGGTATTATGGACAGAGCACTATTTTGCTCACCGGCCCCAGTAACACCACTGCTTTGCACAGCACATGAAGGACCTTCATCTGGTGGTTCTCCCCCTCCTATAGTTTGCACTGAAACACTTTCCCTCTGCTTGGAGTGGATATGTAAGAGTGTGGGGTGTTTCTGATTACAGACTTTACACAAGAGACGTTTCCTGCAGTCCTTGCTTCTGTGCCCAATGCGCAGACAACCAAAACACACACCATTCTCTTTCAAAAAAGATAATCTTTCAAAGTGCCACTGTCTTTCAAACGAAGGACACAAATCCAACATATGCCCTGCTCCACAAAACAAGCAAACCTTGGTCACAACTGAACCACTCTCTCGCCTCAACACTGGCTCAATCTTCCCTTCCACCTTGGCCACTGTAGTAGCAAAACTACTCCTCTTAGCCTTAGGGTAAAACTGAGACTTACCATTCCTCGCCTCTTTTCTGATGGCTGTCAGAGGATCCTGTATATCTCCAAACAATGGGTCACTTGCGATCTTAACTTGCCTTTCAACAAACTCAACAACATCGCAAAAAACCACTTTACGTTGAAACCTCTCCTGCAGATCGCAGACAACATTCCTCCACTTATCCCTGAGCTTATAAGGCAACTTTTTTATAACTGCTTGCATATTAGCAGAGACATCCAACTCATGCAAGGACTCAACGTCTCCCATTGCATTACAACATTGCCTTAATAAAAACCCATATTCCTGCAAAGCCTTCACATCATCAGATTTTATAGGTGGCCATTTACTGACCCTTTCAATGTAGGCAGCAGCAATTTTCAGCGAATTGCCAAAGTTCTCTTGGAGCAAAGATTTAGCTTTAGCATATCCATACTCAGCAGGCATATACTGACAGCTTCTGACCATTTCTCTTGGATGGCCTCTAGTATATTGCTCGAGAAAATATAAACAATCCTTAGCACTGTGAGCTTGACTCTCCACCATGTGCTCAAAAGCTCTCATAAATGTTTGATATTGTAAAGGATCACCATCAAATAACTGAATGTCACGCCTTGGTAGCAAAAACAGAGACTGCTGCTCAGCCAATAAAGTTGTAATTTCATTTTGTTTCTTCAAAACTGTGACTAGATGATCATGACCCTCACCACCTTGCACTGTATGTGTAAGAGGTTTTGATTGTGCGTGAGACTGTGACATCATCCGAGTAGTCGAAACTGCACCTGGAAATAGTTGATATAACTTCGTCTCTGACTGTTCCAACGAAACGACCTTAGGCTGAGAAATATTTTTAACCTTGGGCCTTACATCCAATACCTGCGCTTGATGATCACTTGCATCAACACCCTGATAGGGTCGCTCTGGTAACACAGGTTTGAACGTCGGAGCATTAGGATTTAAAACGCCTAAACGCCCCTGCTCTCATTCTAAATACGAATTCATTCCATCAGATTTAACATTAACAGCACTTGAGACTCGGGACATTTCAGAAGCTTTTAAAAGATTCACCTTTGCTGCTGAAGCTGCTATTTCAGTTTCTAAGTCAAGCAGCTCCTTTCTTTTCTTAAGCTGTATTTCTTGTTCTTCCAAAGCATGCTTTTCTTTCAACAACCTCTGTCGAACAAGTAGGGCAGCCATGTCAGCCTCTGCCGTTATGCGTGCTGACAAGGCAGATGAAACCATGGAGCCACTGAGTGATGATTTGCTTTTCCTACAACTTTTGTTTCCAACATTAGAGACGCTATCACTTGGATTAACATCATCTATCGCAGCACCTTTACCAACATTCCCGGTGTGCCTAGAAGCACCAGAACCATTTCCAGCAGGTAATACATCAGAAGACTCAACACCAGGTGGATTTAAATGTGGCAAATCAAGCTCAGACACCTGATTTCTACTCTGCAGGTTTCCCTTTGCATCATGAAGCCATTTCTTTATCTCTTCCATAAACTCAGTATTATGTGCTCGCACACTTATGAACAAAGCAGTTTGTTTTTCTTGCTCTTCTTGAGGAAGCAAAGGAAGCAAGGTTTCATGCAGATGAGTTGCCTCATTAAGCAACACAGACAAATTCTCTAACTGAGCCTGAACAGTGGAAACATTATCTTCAGATTGCTTTAATTCTTTAATAACCTTTATGACCTTTTTAATTTTATTAATCTTAGTGTGCCGTTCTGTTTGAAGCCTTTCAATCTGATTCTCCAAAGCCTTAGCAGTCGGTTTCGGCTGTCTTTTCTTTCCATCCACATCACCACATTGTATTAATTGGTGTGTCTCCATTTTTCTTCAAAACATTACAAAATCCAAACGCTGAACTGCACCTATGCCACACAGCCTCATTCCAACACATCAACTTGATGACATTCCCTTCAATAAACCTTGGACACATACAAGTAACAGGAGCAATATCCCCCACTATCTGCCTATTAAATGTAACTAACTCAACCTAGTCTTCCGTACATACTAGCGGTGGGTATTTATGTACCTCCATACCGTCAGCTGTGAGGAAGACAAACCGTCTTGAACACAAACTGCGGCGGTACTCACAAGCCAATGGCTTCAGCCGCCTGATGCACAATAACTAGAAAGTAAATCAGTACAACGCCTAGTGCAGCTGTACTGCTGAAACCTAACAGGGGAATATGACTCCTGAAAGGAATCTGTTTTGTGTAGCCAAAGGCTTAATCTAAAAGCTGCGTGGACAAAGGCAACAGCAAACTATAAAACTCTCACCAATAAAACTCATCTATATATAAATAATCTAATAAAACCTACAAACCTTTCTGTTGACAATTTGTTGCGGCTCAACCAACCAATGGCCACGGCAGGCTAAACATGAGGACACAGATGACGCGCAACAATAAACGCATAAAATACACTTCTGTACACAGCAAAATCTCCAGTGTTAAATTAACACTGGAGAGTGTCTATATGGGTCCACACCTCTGAGTGTTAAATACAACACTGTTGAGTGTTAAATTAACACTTTTGACAGTGTTATATCTTTAAAAGTAACCTAGTCAGTTTTGAAGATTAACAAAGACTAACACTGAGCAGTGCTGATTTTCTAACACTGGAAAATAACTCAAAATGTTAGAAATATTCCAGTGTTAAAAAATCAGCACTGCTCAGTGTTAGCCATTGTTAATCTTCAAAACTGACTAGGTTACTTTTAAAGATATAACACTTTCAAAAGTGTTAATTTAACACTCAACAGTGTTGTATTTAACACTCAGAGGTGTGGACCCATATAGACACTCTCCAGTGTTAATTTAACACTGGAGATTTTGCTGTGCAGAACAAAGTTAGTTCAAAATGAAAAAAATAAAAATAAAAATTAGCAATTCTATTTAAAGGTAATATATGACATCGAAGGCCAGTTTTCTTACACATGGCCTAGCGTCAAAGAAATTTTGTTCAGAACAATAATGAAATTCAAATGAAGACCAAATTAACTGCAATTCTCCTGACACATCTCACTTGTAAATGCTACAGGGGAATATAAATATGTGCTCCCCTCATTCTGTACCACCAGGTTTTCGTGATGTGGGTGGTTTCCATGCACATCTTCTCTAGGAATGACCCCTTCATCATTTTCTTAGAAAGTGAAGATGGGCTTTCCATCCACAGACCTCTTACTACTTCGCCTTAGAAGCTTTGCACTGATGTCAGCACCATCAACCTTCTCAACCAATTCAACATAGTTGTAGGATTTGTTTTTTCCTGAAAAGGTCACAATGTCAATGACAATCACAATTACATACATATTTACATAATGTGAAGCTAAATAGCTCTAAATAGTTACCCAGTTTTGCTTCTCTGAGAATTATCTGTGTGGTGATAACTGAAAATGACTATTTCCTGGGAAAATAATTATGAATTTTTTAAATAATTGCACACTTAACCCAACCTGCTTTTTCCTCTTTGATCCAACTGGGAGAGATATCATGTCATTTTGATGCCAGTTCACAGCCAATCATGAGACTTAGACGCTGAAACGTATCGAATGCCAGGACTGCCATAATGAATTAATTAAATACACCATTAAATAATTAATTAAATGTGGCAATAATTAATTAAAATTGGAATTAATTAATTAAATAAATAGTTATGACACATGTAATTAATTAATTATTGACACATTTAATTAATTATTTATGTATTTCACATTTTAATTAATTATTGACACATTTAATTAATTATTGACACATTTAATTAATTATTTAATGATATATTTATTTATTTCATTTTGGCAGTCCTGGACCCTCTGCACAAGATAAGTAAATATAGTGTTTTCCAAGAGCGCAGAGCTGCTGGAGCTTGTTTCCTTACAGAGCACTTCATCAGCGGCTGATGTCCAATCACCGGCACACAGCTTTGAAACCTCAGCTGAGTTTTAGCTCTCAGTGGTTAAACGCTGGACTTCATTCACTCAGGTTCTGTCTGTCGGGTCACGTTTACTTCGCTGTTTTATTTACAACTGAGCAAATCGGTTTGGCTGAGGTTAAAGTTACGTTTCATAACTGCATAGTTTCACAGACGTTTAATGGTTCAGTGGCACATGTGTTAGACTGAACTATCATCTAAATATCATCTGTTTTTTAATAGTTATTCAACTGTATTCTAAGCACCAGCTGTCTGTTAGAATGTGATTTTTTTTCTCTCTCTGTTGGCAGAGGTATAAAAATGCGCAGGAAAATCTGACGTGCATGGCAAACTTCACCGACGATATTTAGGGAGGAATAAACACACGTCAAACATAAATGAACCATTTGCCTGTCTCCATAATTGAGAGCATTTTCTCTTATGTCAACACTCTCTCTCTCTTTTTTTTTTTTTTTTTTTTTTTTTTGCTTTTTCGGTCATGTTATGTTTACCTGTCAAAGGCTTGTTACAAACTATGAAACACATCGTGCAGACTTCTGGATGTTAGAAGAAAACTAATACTGCTCATGAAGGAGACTAAAGGCAGGAAGGTGTCCTTTAAAACTAAACATGTTAATAGGACCTCCCTATTTATATCATAGTTTATGATACAGCACGTGAATTTCAGTAATAGCCTGCTGATTTCAGTGTAGTGGTGAACAGTCGCACAGCTCACGTGGGCGTTATCTGTGATACTCCTTAACTATAATTTATCCAAGTTAACTTCAGTTAACCATTCAGACGGTTCTTTTGCAATGAAAAACATAAACACCCATGCTGCCGGTAGGTTTCCTCAGTGCCAGCTGTTAACATTATAGCTGATTATGCAGTAACCATGGTAACCACGGACTCTGAGCGGCTGGATCGACGGAGGTCAGACAACAATTTTACATGTATGATCTTAAAACAGGACACAGCCACTATACGTGCTGGTCTCATATCAAATGTGAAGGCAGACTGAGTCTATGTTTGACGTTTTTTATATCTAATCTTCCTTTTCAAACATTTAAACAGCAGCGAGTCTGCAGCTGAGGGAATACAAACTCAAATTGTCGGAACAGGTTTGCTCGTTTCTTGGATTCATTTGGTGATTTATTAAATTTATAACTATTATTCTAATCTGCTGCTGGGTCTCTTACACTTTTCTTTATGCTGTATATTTTCACGTCTCTGGAATAGTTGGAAGTTAGATAGTCAGCTGAGAAACTTTGTGTTAACTCATGGAGCTGAGGATATCGTCGATATCGTGGATATGCTGACCTCGCTGCGTGGTGTACAGAGCGAGGTCAGCATGATTAATATTCACAATAAAAATATTAGCCGAACATCATGAAGTCTGTATGTGTTTCATAGTGTCGAACAACCTTTGTACAGTTAAAGCCAGCAGTTACTACATGACAGAAACACCAACGTTATCTCTTTTATGCGTTTATACACAGGTCACGCTGATTACTGAACAAAAACCCAAAGATCAGATGTCAAACAGGTTTATTTGCTCTCTCTCCTCCTTAAACACGTTTTTAATGTTAGTTATAATTCAGAATTGGCGACTGAAACACGTAGGACACATAAGAACATCAGGAAATAAAACACCGATAAATATAACCTCAGTAAAAGAAGTCAGCGGGGGTTACTACAGCTGTGTACCGGGGCCTGCGCTTTGTCGGTGGGATTGCTTGCAAGGCGAGCGGGTCTATCCCACGCTTTGCCGTGAGACTGGACAGACATCTCCGAAATCATCGAAGCACTTTTGCAAAGAGGCTGTATCTTGACAAACCGACCAGACACATGAAGATTAAACCACTACATTCTCGGCTAAAAAAATATTAAAACGGTATTTGGTGACACACAAACAGGGTTTTTCAAAGTTCAGTTCTGTTAGCTTCCACATGCCGGTTGTTGTGTGCTAGAAACAATGGCCACCAGGCCAAAGCAATGGTTTTGACTCGATCAGCGTTAACCCCGCCCCCTGAGTTTGATGGGTGAGGCTGACAGATAAAATTATTTCATGATGAGAGCCAGGCGCCAGGACTGCCAAAATGAAATAAATAAATATATCATTAAATAATTAATTAAATGTGTCAATAATTAATTAAATGTGTCAATAATTAATTAAAATGTGAAATACATAAATAATTAAATGTGTCAATAATTAATTAATTAAATGTGTCAATAATTAATTAAAATGTGAAATACATAAATAATTAATTAAATGTGTCAATAATTAATTAATTACATGTGTCATAACTATTTATTTAATTCATTCATTCCAATTTTAATTAATTATTGCCACATTTAATTAATTATTTAATGGTGTATTTAATTAATTCATTATGGCAGTCCTGGCACTCCATAGAACGTTGCTGCTAGTGCCTTTATATGTTCTGCAAGCTCTTTTTCCATATGTTCAATCATACAAATTTCACTTTGAAAGGGGAAAAGGCTGTTTTTTTAATTTAAATGAGTGAAATTAGACTGTGGAAACAGAAAGTCTCGGAGCACTTTCATAGCACTCTGAATTCATAAAACTAGCACATATAAGCAATTTCAAATGACTATAGTTTTGAATTTGAAAATAAAATTGAAAATCAGATTGACTTGATATTGACTGAGTACCACTGTAAGGGTGTATACTGTTGATACAATGTAAAGTTAGTCTGTGGAAACAAGGATATTTAATAGCATTCAGAGTTTAAAATATAGCATGTATGGGAATTTGGGCGTATGCCGTCAATATAATGTAAAATTAGTGTGTGGAAACACAAAGTTTCTTTAGTAGCATTTAATAGCAATAGACAGAGAGAATACTAAAAAAATAGTAATTAAAAAATAAATGGTTAAAACAAGAGCACCTGGCTGCAGCCACTGTGGAGCTCCACAGTAACCGGAAACACGTGACCTCCACAGTAACCGGAAACACGTAACTTCAGTTAAATCGACTTTGACAGCGAAAACTAAATTGTGTTTTTGTTACTATTGATGCTGCTGAGAAATAAAATGGTTTTAAGTGGGTTTTTTTTAACACTCTGGGTTTGTTCAAAAAAATTCACCATCCCCTAAATTGTTCGTGGCCAAAAGTGTACAGTGGTCCCTCGCTATAACGCGGCGCACCTTCCGCGACACTTGCTGTTTCGCTGATTTTTTTTTTTTTTTTACAGTACATCGTGTTGTGCGTTCTGATTGCTGTAGACCATTGTCAATCAATCTAGTCCAGTGTCTCCTGTACAGGAGCGGTCCCTAGTCCGTGAGTCCTTTGGTACCGTTCCGCGACAGTTGATCCTCCGGTGTGAAATGTATGGTTGTAGTTGTGTGTCTTATTTTGAAAGAACTATTTACGCGTTACCATAGCGACCAGAGAGCGTTAAGAAGCAGAGAGGAGGATGTCACTGTCATTGTTGTTGGCGCACAGCTCAAGTCACGTTTATTATTATATTTACAAAATACCACAGTTTCTTTTTTTTATTCTTTTGTTGTATTTATCTGCGACACCTTAAAGGTCGTTCCCTGAAAATATTGTCTGACATTAAAGTGGTCTGTGGTGCAAAAAAGGTTGGGGACTCCTGCTGTACAGTACAGAATGCGTTTAGCTTGTCGAATTTACATGAATCTTCGATCGCTAGCAGTGTAACTCTGAAGTGCTGTACTGTATGTTTGTAAGTTTTCTCCCAAACAAACACAACAATGCCGACGAAACGTTTTGCACCCTCAAATGCACCTTTTGGTTTCATTCCATAATACTGGACTTATGTTTCTACGAAGGTTTGAACTCTAAGAGTGTTTAAACAAAAGAGAAAAGTGTGAAAATGTTCATGCCTGTCTGAGAAAAGTGTATAAAGCATGTAGTGAGGGGTTTTACAGTCTTAACATCTATAATAATTGTAAAAAAATAAAGTTGGCTACTTCATGGATTTCACCTACCGCGGGTTATTTTTAGAACGTAACACCAGCGATAAAGGAGGCACCAAGATGGCGGCTTGAACAGTCGTGTTTTTTCAGGAGCTCCGAAAGACCGCAAAATTTACTAAGTAACTTTATTCTCTTTCCACTCGAACTATAACTATGGATGCCCAAAAGGTTATTAAGAATGCAAAGCTGCAATTTGTGCCGTCAAACCCCAATGTTAAAACGTCGTTGCATGCTAAAGTCAGTGACCATGGCTATGCTAGCACTGAAGTTGCCAACGTGGGCTTAAACAAGCGAGAACGGGGAGCAGACTCGGCGCCGCCAACTCCATCAAAACAACCGCCAGAGGCGAAAAGAACAAAATCTTCAGAGAAGGAAGATGATATCTCCAATAAAACTATTTTTGAAGCCATTATGGGACTTGACAAAAAATTTGAAGCACAACTGGGGGATATCAAGGAACAAAACAGACAAAGTGCAGCTATGGTTGCCAGCTTGGCTAAGGCTGTAGAGTTTAATGCTGCAGAGATAATTGATTGCAAACTGAAAGTTGTTAAACTGGCAAATGCGAATGAACTGCTGCTTAAAGAAAACAAAGACTTGAAAAGAAGAGTGAGAGAACAAGAGCGCTACCGAATGAGGTGGTGCTTAAAACTGAAAGGGGTGAAGGAAGACAAAGACGAAAACATTAGAGTGAAGGTTTTGCAAACGCTTCAGAAGATTGCCCCTGACTTGAACTTAGAAGAGGCCGTTGATATTGTCCACCGCTTAGGGAAACGAGTTGATGGCAGAAACAGAAACATCATTATTCTATTCACACAGAGGCGAATTAAAGAAGAATTGTGGAGGCGCACCAAAGACTCTTCAACCTGCAAGCAAGAAGGCATCAGCTTCGCAGAGATGTTGCCGCAGAAGGACATACAAGATCGACAGCGCCTATGGCCTCTGGTGGAGGAAGCAAGACGTGCGGGTAAACGAGCCTACTTTCGTGGTCCACATGCCTTCATTGATGGACGCAAAGTTGAGGAAAGACAGGAGAACTAAAAATGACAAAAAACTGAAATAGTGGAAACTTGTTCGCGGTCTGAGGAGCTCAGCATTTAGTACTTTTTTTATTTTTTCTCACGTGGTGAGTGATATTCTGTCTATAGTTCATGTTGAATGTTAACATTTGTTTTGGTTCTTTAAATGTTAGGGGTTTAAGAGAATCTGTTAAAAGAAAAGCCTTATTTTTGTACTGCAAAGGTAAAAAATCAAACTGTATTTTTCTACAAGAGACTCATTCATCTGATAGTGATGTATCTTTTTGGTCAAACCAATGGGGTAGCAAAATCCTGTTTAGCCATGGCTCAACGAGGTCGGGGGGTGTAGCAATTTTATTCAATAACTTTCCTGGGGATCTTGTACTACAACGGACTGACTTGAATGGTCATTGGTTGATTGCTGTAATGAGAGTTGAAAGTTTGTTTTTCATTTTAGTCAACGTTTATGGATATAATAATGAAAGTCAGAATAAAATTATGTTAGAAGATATAACTTCAAATATTTTTGAACTTAAAGGTCGATACCCTACAGAATACATTTTAATGGGTGGTGATTGGAATATGACTCCTGATGAATGGACTGATAGATGGCCCTCAAGGACAGGTAGACCACAAAAAAATAACCTAATTATAGATTTTTTGATAAATAACAACTTGACAGATATTTGGAGAGTAAGAAATCCAGGAATTAAGAGCTTTTCCTGGTTTAAACCAAATGGAGCTTGTAAATCTAGAATAGACTATTGGCTAGGAAGTGACATCATTCTTAGCCACACTGTAAAAGTTGTGATGTCAAATGCACCTCTATCTGATCATTGCTTTATTGAACTGTGCTTAGAATCGGAAATTAGACAATCAAATAAAAGAACTTATTGGAAGTTCAATGCCAAACTTTTACAAAATGAAGACTACTGCAACATAGTCAAAAAAATTATAAAAGATATTATGGCTGATCATCTAATTGTAGGATATATCAGTAAATGGGAATTCATTAAATTCAAAATTAGAGAATTTAGTATTCAATTCAGTAAAAACATAAGTCAAAAGCAAAGAGAATATGAATGTAAATTATTCCAAGAAATTACTTATTGCTGTAGTAAAGATGATCTAAATACCCAAGAAAGGAGTAAACTTATGGAGTTGCAAACTAAATTAGATCAGCTCTATCTAAATAAAGCAGAAGGAACTTTTGTGCGTTCACGGGCCAAGTGGATTGAGGAGGGGGAAAGAAATTCCTCATATTTTTTTAATTTAGAAAAGAGCAGACAGAAAAGAAATTTTATATCTTCTCTGTTAATTGATGGCATTGAATGTGACGACCCTAAAATTTTGGAGAATGAAACTTATACATTCTATTCCAACTTATACTCCTCACAGTTCTCCCAAGCAGATTGTGATGTCGTTTTTGATCAAATAGATAATCTGATCCCTAAAATTGATGAATCATTTAAGGAATTTTGTGAATCTGACTTCAGAATTGAAGAGTTAGATGCATCTGTTAAGAAAATGGCACTTAATAAATCCCCTGGTCCAGATGGGCTTACAGTTAATTTCTTCCAATTTTTTTGGGAAGACTTACGGGAAATTTTATTCAAAGCTATACTGGCCAGTATTGAAAAGGGAGAATTGATGTCTAGCATGAAACAAGGATTAATTACATTAATTCCTAAACCAAACAAAGATAAACGACAATTGGATAACTTAAGGCCCATAACTTTATTAAATACAGATTATAAAATTTTCTCTAGCTCAGTTGCAACAAGGCTCAAACAAGGGGTTTCAAGTATAATTAGTGAGACACAATCAGGGTTTTTGAAAGACAGGAACATTCATAATAATATCAGATTGGTTTTAGACTTACTGGACTACAATAATCTAATTAGTGATGACAGTTTTATTCTTTTCTTGGACTTTTATAAAGCTTTCGATTCAGTAGAACATCCTTTTATTTTAGAAACACTAACTCGATTTGGATTTGGGGATAAATTTAGGAAGATAATAGATATACTGTATAATGATATAAATAGCTCTGTGTCATTAGGCTATGGTACTGGTAAAAGATTTAGCGTCAAAAGAGGAATTAGGCAAGGGTGTGGAAGCTCTCCATTGTTGTTCATAATGGTTGTGGAGATGCTCGCAATTCTAATTAAAAACAGCAGCGTTGCCAGAATTGAGATTATGGATAATTTTTTAATAATTAGTCAACTTGCGGATGACACTACTCTTTTCTTAAAAAATGAACATCAGATTCCCCTGGTAAAACAAATAATCACTACATTCTCAAAAGCTTCAGGCTTAAAGTTAAATAAATGTGAACTATTGGCATTAAAGGAGTGTAATTCACAATTACTGTACGATATAAAGGTGAAGAAGGAGGTAAAATATTTGGGCATCACAATTTCAAAAGATCACAAAGTCTTAGAAAAAGCAAATATTTCAGATAATGTTGACAAATGTAAGACAATCTTAAATAAGTGGTTACAAAGAGACATCACAATTTTTGGAAGAATATTATTAACCAAAATGGATAGTTTATCTAGATTTATATATCCAGCTTACTCTTTATCAATATCGAATAAAGTTATTAAAACAATTAATAGCTTGAATTTTAATTTTATTTGGAGGAATAAGTGCCATTATATATCTAAAGATGATTTGGTTAAACCATACATTGAAGGCGGTGGAAACGCAATTGATTTTGATATAATGAATGGTGTTTTGAAACTTAAATGGTTAAAATCCTTCCTAAATAATCCACACTCCATTTGGTTTTTTATACCAAGTAAGGTCTTTAACACACTGGGGGGTATTGACTTTCTCCTAAAGTGTGACTTTGAAATTACTAAGCTACCTGCTAAACTCTCTGAATTCCATAAACTGTCACGGTTCTGGGTCCGTTGGACCCAGTATTTTGAGTTTATTATGTTTTGGTTAAGTTTGCATCAGGGATTGTTTTCTTGTTCTCTTGTTGTGTTAATGATGATGTTTATTATTAGAGTTCCATGTTTCTGTTTATTTGGGTTTAAGATGTGGGTTTAGTTTCATGTGTCATTTTCTGTCTGTCTCTCTATGTCGAGCCTGCGTCTTAGTGTGATGTTTTATTGTGAAGGTCTGCGTCTCATGTGAGTGTGTTCAGTTTTACCTCTGTCTCGTCTTGTTGATTATTCCCAGCTGTGTCCACCACCTGTGTGTAATTCCCGTGTTTCTCTGTGTGTATTTAAGTCGTGTCCTCCGTCATTGTAGTTGCTGGTCCGTCTGTGTTACCACGATGTCTCACCCGTGTGTTCTCCCTGCTGCCTATCGTCATCTGCCTCTGCTCGCCCTCCTTCATGTTCGTGTTCTGGTTTCTGCGCTGTAGTTCAGTTGTTTTCCAGTCTAGTTTAGTTCGAGCTCCATTTGCTGTTTGTCCGTATTTATTTCATATTCAATAAACCACCTTCACACCCTCACGACTGCCTGTGCTTGGATCCTCCTTCATTTCTTCCACACGGCTCATCTCACTCGCCGTGACAGTACGGACCAGCCAGATATGGATCCAGCGGCATTCACCCCACCCACGGAGCTTCGGGACCGCATAACGAACTCTGCTTCAAAATTAATCAACCTGTGGCTAGAGCATGAGGGAGAAGCATTTCTCTACCTTCTGGAAGCCAGGCTACAACAGCTTATTTCCGATTATCCCTGGCTATTGGACTCACTGCACCCTCTGGTACAAAACTTCATTCTCCACGAACTTCACCTACCCCCTCCAGCCGCTACGCTACCGCTTCCCAACCCAGCCCGCCGGTGAAGGTTTTGCCCGGCCCGCCGGAGCAGTCGGCAGGGAGGAAGCGACGTTTGCGTCACCGGCGCGGCACCCCACAGCCGGACTTTAGGATGTCAAAACAGTCGGCTGTGGTGGGTGAAACAGACACTCTTTCTGTTCCTTCTGACCCAGATGCTAGGTCTATTTCTTCTGGAGCTATTTTTTGTGTCTCCTCTAAAAATGATAAGGATTTCTCCGTCTCACCCATGACCATTGCTCCTAAGACTGCCTTTGTTGAGCCGACTTTTCGTGCTAATGACTATGCTCACGCTGTTGTTCCCATGCCCGGAGTAGCTGAGCCTAGCACTATGAACATAAGGAATTTAAGTGTCAGGGAAGCTTTCTTGTCTCCGTCAGTTCCTTCAGGGAAAGCTATAAACCTTTCTGAAACTGGTTTTTCTGGCCATATTGTCCCATCCTCACTTTCACCCCAGTCAGCAGCCCAGCTGCCCTCAGTTCAGTCAGCAGCCCAGCTGCCCTCAGTTCAGTCAGCAGCCCAGCTGCCCTCAGTTCAGTCAGCAGCCCAGCTGCCCTCAGTTCAGTCAGACACTCCACAATTTATTACACCTCCACTACAACCGTCTCCGCTACTGGTAGGTCAGTCTGTAGCCGCTTCGCTGCCTATAGCTCTGTTGCCACCAGTTCAGCTGTCTGCCCACTCATTTACCCAGCCATCATCCTCACAGCCTCATTACAAGCAGGGAACACACTTCATACAAACTTTAGCTGGTTCACTTAAGCTGGCCATCTCAGAGACAGTTGCTCCCTCTAGGGCCTCCCCAGAGGCTGGGTGTCAGTCACCAGCCAACTCTGGACCCCTAGAGGTCAAGATGCCAGCACCAGCAGCTTTACTAGAGGACTTTACTGAGCAGTTTCAGCCATCATCCCCTGCTGAGAGCTCTAGTGAGTTCACCCCTCTGCCCCTGTCCTCTGCTGGAGGACCAGAGGGACCCATTCAGCCGTCTATCTCAGCTGGAGGGCCCGAGTCGCCCAGCCGGCCTCAGGTTTCGTCTGCTGGGGGTTCGGGAGAACCCAGCCGGCCTCAGGTTTCGTCTGCTGGGGGTTCGGGAGAACCCAGCCAGCCTCAGGTTTCGTCTGCTGGAGGGCCCAAGGAGCCCGTCCAGCCTCAGGTTTCGTCTGCTGGAGGGCCCGAGGAGCCCATCCAGCCTCAAGCCACATCTGCTGGAGGGCCCGAGGAGCCCACCCAGCACCACGCCTCGTTAGCTGAGGGTTCTGGGGGACCCAGCAAGCACATCCTCACATCTCCTGACGGTCCGGGGAAGTCTGTTCAGCCGTCATCTGCTGAATCGTCCCCCGCGACTTCTACATCATCACCATTCGCATCACCGTCCGCAGCCGTCCCGCTGCCGTCAGGTTCCACAGCCGTCCCGCTGCCGTCAGGTCCGGCCTCCGTGTTTTCATCCACGCGTGGTCCAGCTCCAGCCTCCGTGTTTTCATCCACGCCTGGTCCAGCTCCAGCTCCGCCTTCGTCTGGTCCTGTGGTTGCCACGCCGCCGTCAGAGCCAGCTCGACCCGTTCCGCCTCGCCTCTGCCAGCCGTTTTCCAGGCCTCTAAGGTGGCGTCATGGCCTTCGGGGACGGCCTCCGGAAAGGGTTTGTCGCCGCCGCTGGCATCGCGGCCGACCTCCAGACCTGCTCAGTGGCTGCCACTGCCTTCCAAGTGGTCGGCCTCCAGAACTGTTTGCCCGTCGCCGCCGTTGCTGTGTGCACGGTCGGCCTCCAGAACTGTTTGCCCGTCGCCGCCGTTGCCGTGTGCACGGTCGGCCCCCTGACCTCTTCATGGACTCTTTTTGAGCTTTGGTTTCATTTTGTTTTTGATGTGCTTTCCTGTGTTTTTGGACTCTAGAGCTCCTTGTTTATTATTTGGTCTCTGTCCCTCCTTCCTGGACCCCCTCCGCCCACCCTGGTCTGGTGCTCGGTTTTGTTGTTCTGTTTTCTGTTTGGGGCTGTCGGGAGCCAGCCCTTAGAGGGGGGGTACTGTCACGGTTCTGGGTCCGTTGGACCCAGTATTTTGAGTTTATTATGTTTTGGTTAAGTTTGCATCAGGGATTGTTTTCTTGTTCTCTTGTTGTGTTAATGATGATGTTTATTATTAGAGTTCCATGTTTCTGTTTATTTGGGTTTAAGATGTGGGTTTAGTTTCATGTGTCATTTTCTGTCTGTCTCTCTATGTCGAGCCTGCGTCTTAGTGTGATGTTTTATTGTGAAGGTCTGCGTCTCATGTGAGTGTGTTCAGTTTTACCTCTGTCTCGTCTTGTTGATTATTCCCAGCTGTGTCCACCACCTGTGTGTAATTCCCGTGTTTCTCTGTGTGTATTTAAGTCGTGTCCTCCGTCATTGTAGTTGCTGGTCCGTCTGTGTTACCACGATGTCTCACCCGTGTGTTCTCCCTGCTGCCTATTGTCATCTGCCTCTGCTCGCCCTCCTTCATGTTCGTGTTCTGGTTTCTGCGCTGTAGTTCAGTTGTTTTCCAGTCTAGTTTAGTTCGAGCTCCATTTGCTGTTTGTCCGTATTTATTTCATATTCAATAAACCACCTTCACACCCTCACGACTGCCTGCGCTTGGATCCTCCTTCATTTCTTCCACACGGCTCATCTCACTCGCCGTGACATAAACAGGTCCTTCTTTATTGGAAAATGTTATTTAAACATAATTTCACTCCACATAGTAGCCCAATTTGGAACAATAGATATATACTGATGAACAGAAAATCTATTTTTATTCAAGATTGGTTATCAAAAGGTGTTTGGGCAATTGCCCATTTTGTAGATGAGGAAGGGCATGTTCTAGGACATCAAGATTTTTGCCAAAAGTTTAATATCCAATGTTCTAAAAGTAAATTTAATCGGGTTATAAAATCCATTCCATTGTCACTTAAAAACATAGTTGTAAATGATATAATATATTCTGACATCTCCCCCAAGTTAAGGCAATTATATATAGATGGTATTCGATTTTGTGATGTTAAATGCAATAATAAGTTTCTTAGATCTTCATTAAGGAGTCTTTATTCTCCAAATTTACTTAGACGTAATTACATATTAAAAGATTTCCAAAGGGAACAAATTGAAAAAATAAGAACTGATTATATCACCTTCCCTATCCCTCCTAAAGGGAAAGAAGTCCAATTTAAAATCTTGAATAAAATTTACCCGACAAATAGACTCCTTAGTGATAGATTCAAAATAGAAACGGGTAATTGTGTATTTTGTGAAACAGAAGAGGAGGATTTGGATCATCTATTCTTTTTGTGCAATTTTATACAAATATTTTGGTTGGATTTTCATACCTGGCTTTATTCCAGTGGGATTCAAATTACCCCATTTACCTTAAATATGATAATGTTCGGAGTGTTTTTGAAAGAAAAGAAAGCTAATTATGGTGTTAATGTGTTATTAATCTTGTGCAAGCAATTTATACATAAATGTCGCTTTTTTAAGACTAAACCAACACTAGCTTACTGGAAAAACGACTTAAACCTGTTGGTTAAATCTTTGACCTTAGTTAAAAAGAAAAAGGCTGCTTTTTTTGTTTCCTTTATGGAAGATTTTGATTTAGTGAGTTAATAATCTGTTAAATTATGTGACCCCATCTTTGTATTTTCTTTTCACTATGTATGAAAGTTGCTAATATGTAAGAAATGTCTATTCTCTGAATCTGTAATATATGGTGCATTTTGTTTGTATGTTTATATTACTAATAATAATTTAAAAAAAAACAAAAAACAAAAAAAAAAAAAAACCACCAGCGATAAACGAGGGACTGCTGTATTATTAATAGTAGTGTCTGGGACATCTAATTGATTAACATCAACATTGATTATTATGCACTATTATTTTTGTTCAAGGAGAGCAAAAAATATAAAACTCTCTCTCAGCTTGTTTGTTGCCAAAAATGGCCACTTTTTGTGTATGTTCACAAAATGCTATAAAATGTATATTTATTAAAACATTTATCTATTTTTACCGACGTGACTCTTTAAAATAGCACCAGTCCTTTTCATCAAAATCAAAATTGTATCTAAATTTTTTACTCTTTATAGCCAGTTAGGTTATATATTACCATTAACTTTTCAGATAAAACGGTGATAAAGTCCTAATGTTTTCATGAAACTTCCTTTTTTTTCCCATCTGAGCATCGGGGAAAAGGCTGTCTTGCAATTGTTGAGGTCACTAGTGTGTGCCCCATTTCTTCCAGGATCACTCTCTTTATAGGTTTTAGTGGACTCCTAGTACTGCGAAGTGGTTTCATGGTACAAAGGGATTGTATTCCAAGATCTGGGAGACTGTAGAAATCAGCAGTGATGCCCTTCCTACCATCTTTCCAGAAAAATAAGTGATCTGGAAGCTGTTAGGCTTACTTACAGCAGCAGCACTTTCTGCACCTGCATAAACTCCAGGACACATTTACTAACGGTGTTTGTTGCTGTATGTGCTGCAGCTTTGAATTTTTTAATAATATATATTTTGTTAATAGTTTGGCTATGGTGTCTTGTTATGAAATGTACAAGAGTAAAAGTGTTTTTAGCATGTGCTTCAAAGCTAAGTTTGACTGGGAAACTCAAAGCTCAATAGTCTGTATCAACAGAAATTCCCTGCAGCCTTTGTAATATTTCATGCGTCATAATTTATTCTACTCTATCTTGCAAATACATATTTGTGTGGCAATGTCATGCACAACACACACAACTATTAGATCCTTAAGATCAAACCCGTGTCATTCTTTTGGTCCACTGCAGTGCAGTAGTCAAAAAAAAAGAATAAGTGAAGTGGCCACAAATCGCCAGGATAGAGCCCAGAGTGTTAATGTTTAAAATGTATAAAAATATTATTGATTACAATTCTTTACTGTTAATATCAACAATAAGCTTTTTATTTTGAAATTACAAGTATAAAAAAAATGCTGTTACATTTACATTTAATGCTGTTACACTGTAATCCTTTATTATACGTATGGACATAGAATCAAGTGAACAACATTTTGAAATAAGTTTAATTGGAATTTTGTACTATGCAAAAACAAAACAATAAACAACAACAACAACATATTAAACAAACAAACAAACAAACACAGCCAGTGCCTTCATTTGTCCATTACATGTCAGACATAGCACTGACCCTTAGTCCCTGCTCATCAGCACATGCTTTCAAAAAGAGCTCCATGTCCTCTGCAAACTGAAAAACAAAGAGGAACAAGTCCCTTGCTCCAGTGTCTTCTTCCTCTGACATGTCTCTTAAGACCCTCTGCTGGTCCCCTTGATTTAAGGACAGATATTTTGGCATTGTTACGTGTCCACGGAAAAGTGCCTTATTTTGGACAACCCACTGCACAGCAGGACGCAGATCTTCAACAACTGCTGGCTCCTGTGTCAGGCAAATGGGGATAAAAACATAGTTATTTCTCTGTTGCAGAACAGTTTTTTAACAGTTATTCAAATGTCACTAAACATGTAATTACACTACTGTTTAAAGTGAATACTGACCTGACTTCCTGGAACTTGCGCTTTTTCAGTCTGAAAATGGGCACGTGTTGTCCTTCAAGCACAGCTTTGGTTTCCTCTCTCCAGTGTGCAAATAGCTTGCCAGAGCTTAACAGAAAATGTTGATATTGTTAAGGTGTGTAAACTTTGACATGACATAGAACAGAAGTGAAAATATAAATACCTCCTGAGATCAAAGTTCTCCATCAACAGCAAGCACCACCATTTACGCAAGTAGGGCATGTCTGACTGTAAAATAGTAATATGAAACATATTTAACAACTTTCAAAAGATTCAAGACTCCATTGCTGTGAAAGTAAATAGAACACTTACTATAGTATAGTCAAATGAAGCATCCAGTGCCACGTACAGAGCAGACTATTTGGAAGAAAAAATAAAAATGTCATTTTTTTAGAAGCTTAAATTAGCTTCTGTATGAATCTCAAGAAGAGAAGAGAAAAATTACCATCAGCATGAAGATCCCACAGTCAACTCCATAGTCTTGGCTTGGAAAACCCTGTATTACATTGAAAATAAAAGCTTGTTAATAAAATCCCTTAAAAGAAGACTAGTGTAATTCATATTATTCACCATACACTTAAACTAGCACATACCTTCAAGTCAAAGCTCTTTTTTTCTGACCACTGCCCGGGAATGATCTTCACTGCAAGATACCTTTTTTTTTTAAAGACAGTTACATTCACAAGTTAACAGATGTCATCATGATGGGTGTGAAATGTTTATTGCTAATAGCACCAACTATAACTACAGGCCTTAGGAACACGACCTCAACAAAACAGCATAACAAAATGAAAAAGTGCAGTCACATGCTCACAGTTGGTCAAAATAAAGCATTTACAGCTTTAAGTTAAGGTTGGCATATTTTATAAACTAATTTTTAATGGTGTTTTATGTTAAACTAGAACATTTGAAGACCCTATTTATGTCTGAAACTCATCTAAAGACAGTATCACTGACTTGATCATAATGTGAAGATGAGAAATAGAATAAAATGTTGAAGCATCATGCTGATATATCCATCCATCCATCCATTCGCTTCCGCTTATCCTTTTCAGGGTCGCGGGGGGCGCTGGAGCCTATCCCAGCTGTCATAGAGCGACAGACTGGACAGGTCGCCAGTCTGTCGCAGGGCCAACACACAGGGACAGACAACCATTCGCACTCACATTCATTCACACAGTTACACCTAGTGACAATTTGGATTATCCAATTAACCTATCCCCACAAGTTGCATGTCTTTGGACGGTGGGAGGAAGCCGGAGTACCTGGAGAGAACCCACGCAAACACTGGGAGAACATGCAAACTCCACACAGAAACTTGCTGATATAGTTTATAAAAAAAGCATGTGAGTGTACTGTATGTGTGAACACTCAAGATCAGCAGAACATGATCTGGGATGCACTTAACCTGGAACACTGAACAGGTTCCTGAAAACTCCGGAACAAACCAAAAATGCTTATAAAAATGTGACCTCAAAAGTGAAACATATTGTTGGCCACCAAATCCTGCCTTGGTTTATAATGGGTCAAGAAAGAGGATTTCTCTTTTAGGTGGCTTCAGTACCTAAAAGACAGTTAGCCATGACTTCAAACCTGAAAACAATGTCATTGCAAGCGATCACAATCAAAGACTTTTGAAACTGCATCATAAAAGCTTGAATACATCTCAGACACATAGCAAAATTCTAACAGTTTGTATGTGTCAAAAAACAAGACTTACACACAACTGGAAATGACCAGGTGTCCAGAGAGGGAGAACTATGATGTGCATCCTCTGAGCATCAGTCTGAAACAGAATTGTATTTTTAAGTATCCTGTATATGAACTCTCACCAAAGTTATAAAAAAAATCATTTTGATTACTTGCTTGTTTCTTTAAAGGATGGTACACTTACAGGAAAGGACTGCAATGGATCACAGCCATAGGGTGCAAGCCAAGTCCGGGTGACATACAGATTTTCTATGTAAATGCTTATCCCCTAGAATGTAAAAAAAAAAAACATTTAAAACAACAACTCTTTAAATTAAAGCTTGACAATCATCATATACAACATACAGTACCTTTGACTGAACAATTTTAGTGATAAGCTCAAAACAGCCATTTCCAATCTGAAACAGAAAAAATCATGAAAAAAATGAATGTACACTTTATTATTTCATATTCATAGACAAAAAAAATACTTACAGTCGATTCCATTTGTTTGTTTAAACCCAGTGTCCAAAAATCTGCCCGCGTGAGGCATCCAGAAGACGTTTCAACAATCAGCTCATCTTTGGGTCTGCTGATGTCCAGAACATAGTTGAGCTAAAAAAAACAGATAGGTGTCATAGACTGTGGATGACAAAATCAGATAAGCACTAAAAGTTGCACTTTGCGACATCTGAAAACTTTAACATACAAGCTGTTGTTGGCCAGGGTGCGGTACAAAACACCATGATGAACGGCTGGCCAAAATGTTCTCAGGCTTTGTCAGAGCTTCGCACGGTGGTCCACACAGGTCAGGAAAAGTTGCATCTGTTGAGACCTTCTATTGGCGTTCTTGTTGTCAACTCTTTCCTGAGGTTCTATAGGGATTTTAACAGGTTTCAGACAAAACACTACATAGAATGCATATTAAATGCATACAAATGCAAGAAAAATAAGCACTATTTATAGAAGGAAATTCATTTGAAACAGCATGTAACAAATTCGTTTATGAGCCATCAACTACAACAAGATAATGAATGCAAGATTATTATTTCACCTATATATGACAATCACTATTCAAATTAAGAAATTTTACCAGTGTCACCAGACATTGAAGGTGCTGGGTTCAACACCGTTTCTGTGATTTCTCTGGGTTTATTGCACACCTGTGGGGCTAGGTACACAAAGAAAAGAATATACACACACAGATAGGAACAAATCTAACATGTAAACAATGGTAGCGTTCTGGTCATGAGACAATGCATGTACTTACCTACGACAGCTTGACCCAGTGCCGACAATGAGATATTGATCTGTGTGTTTCTCTGCCATGGAGCACGATGAAAAAACATTAAAATAAGAAGGAATGTTGTTGTAACGCAAAAAAAGTGGCAACATGATCATTGTAAGAAAACTAGACGATTCCTAGAATTATGAAATCACTAACGGCAAATTTATTTAAGAAAGACTCTGTCCCAACCTTTGCGATCAACTTGCAAGACTTCCACGTAGTGATGTGACGTTCTGTATCGAGGCTTCGAAGCTTGTGTCGAGTAATGGAGGGGGCGTTTCCGCGATGCGCGTATCGAGGCTTGCTTCATTTATGGGAGGAGCTGAAAATGATGACGTCCAAAGCCTCGCTGCCCGGCTGTACCACGTGAATGGTTCATTAAGTGGTTCGAACTTTGCCGCGAGATATGACAGCGATATAAACCCCCCAGACTTCATTCAAAATGTGGGTGTTTGATGGAGAGCTGCGGTTAGTGAGAGTTTGGAGACAGTTTGGAGACAGTTTGGAGGTTTATGAGCGTGAGGAGAGAAAGTCAGGAGAGAATGGAGCCAGCTAAGAAGAGGAGGATGTCCTCCCCTGTGTGGGAACACTTTGATTTTATTCCTCCCAACAAGGTATGTAAATTTCTGGGTGGCTGTAGCTCAGGTGGCAGAGCAGGTCATCCACTAATCAGAAGGTCGGTGGTTCGATCCCAGGCTGCATCCTGGCTGCATGGCAAATATCCTTGGGCAAGATACTAACCCCGTGTTTGCCTACTGGTGGTGGTCAGAGGGCCCGGTGGCGCCAGTGTCCGGCAGCCTCGCCTCTGTCAGTGCGCCCCAGGGCAGCTGTGGCTACAATGTAGCTTGCCATCGCCAGTGTGTGAATGTGTGTGTGAATGGGTGAATGACTGAATGTAGTGTGAAGCGCTTTGGGGTCCTTACGGACTAGAAAAAGCGCTATACAAATGCAGGCCATTTACCATTTCTACAGAAGATGTATTTTCATAATACTGATGGTGCAATATAATTTATGTTAAGCGGCTGTACTTTTGTACAAGGTGAAGTGTTTGCTATGTGCCAGGGAGCTGGGATATAACAACAACACCTCATCCATGCTTAGGCACTACAGAGCTTTGCATGAGAATAAGGGGAACACCGATTGTGGAGCAAGACCAGGTGAGCCATCAAATGCCATGATAATATAGCATGCAGTAATGTTACTAAATGATATAACAATATTATACAGCTGTAATAAGTTACGTGTGTGATATTTATATTTGTGCTTTGTCTTTATTGTCTTTCCTCAGGAGAACAATCTCAAATAGATGAAGACCTGGTTAGCGTGGTGATTGAGGACTCCCAGCCAGTTAGCATTGTGGAGGACAAAGGATTCAAAAGATTTGTTAAATCATTAAATCCTAGCTATGTTCTCCCCACTAAAGGTTATAAAAGCAGTGGAAATTTAGTTTTTACTGAATAAAATATGGGTAGGACTGATGCCTCAGTGTGTAGCTGTCCATACCTCAACGTATGGACCGCTCATATCCTCAATGTAAAGCACAACCACTGTCCACACCCCAACCACACCTCACCTCACAGTAAATGATCATTTCCATTTTAAGCATTTCCAAATGATCATTTTCCATACTGCCAGTATAAATATACAAAGTATACTGCCATCAATACAATATAGATGTTTTACACACTCCTTTTGTTGTTGACATTTACAGGCTGTGTGCAAAAGGCCACACTTCAAATTCATGCCAACTAATATTTTTACGTCCAGTAGGTGTCCTACTAGAGCAAATGAAGCTTCAAGAAGCTTTGCGCTGGGGTGAACCAATTGGATGAAAAGCTTCAGTGCTTTATGAAGCTTCATCTGCCCATCACTACTTCCACGGTATCCATGCGTGTTTACGGATACTGTGGAGGTCACGTGCTTCCGGCTACTGTGGAGGTCACGTGTATCCGGTTACTGTGGAGCTCCAAAGTGGCTGCAGCCAAACCCTTCTCGGTTAAAACGATCCCGAATTGCTTTTACTTTGAAATCTGTGCTTGTTTTTTTTCTTACCGTAATACTTAGTTTACATACACAACACAAAAGACGTGACGACTGGCTTGACGACAAGGGTATTTCCTGATTAAAATGTACTTTCATTTTTCCTTACCTTCGTGCTTCTCCTGTCTGATGCTGATCATCTCTGCGTGAAGCTTCATGTGAAGGTAAGAGAACCAGTGTGTAAATTAGACAGTTTTTCCCACGCTAACATCTGCTGTGTGCTGCTTAGTTCGAACAGAAACATGAGAAAATATCCGTATTTCACGTTAGTGGATTAACGGCTGGACGAACGAAGCCATCCTGTAAACGCTTCGTTTCTTCCGTCTTTAAATGTGTGTCACCAGAGTCCGGAAATGAGCAGCAGCAGAGTTAGTTGTTTTTCAGCAGCGGAACAAGAGTCGTTATTTCTGTGGATCCACTTGCTAATGATTAAAGGTAGCTTTTTACTGCACCAATCAGTCTGTGGAGGAGGAGAAAACTAGCTGTCGACTGTACAGCTTCTGGGCTCCGGGGTACTTATATTTACGGAGGCAGCAGAGTGTACATAGCGGAACTTTGCAAAATTATTATTTATAACAGATATAGCTCAGATATAAATTCAACCTATAGACCTCGGATTAAAAAAATACTGCGTCACAAACTGTTTGCGTTGACTGTTTTCACCCAAACAGAGAAGTGAAGAGAGTCATATTACACTTACCACTGGATTACACTTACGTATATTTTGGGGGGCTTTACAGCCAAGACAATGTGAGATTCTGCAAATTATGGAATCCCTCATTCTCTCTCACGAGGTTTCTCCTTCACGCTCCCCCCCCCCCCCCCCCCTCTCTCT
Source organism: Rhamphochromis sp. 'chilingali' (assembly GCF_963969265.1). Taxonomy (NCBI): domain Eukaryota; kingdom Metazoa; phylum Chordata; class Actinopteri; order Cichliformes; family Cichlidae; genus Rhamphochromis; species Rhamphochromis sp. 'chilingali'. Next base: position 35,319,154 of record NC_137929.1, on the reverse strand, counting down.
CTCTCTCTCTCTCTCTCACTCACTCACTCACACACACACACACACACACACACACACACACACACACACACTGTAAGTGCAAAAATAATAGCATATAGCAATAATGAGTAATAGTGTCATTCCATCTTTTGATTACCACCGTGGACAACAACCACTGTCAGAGGTCTGTGGAACAGACTTTATCTCTCTTCTTTCCTTGCTCTTTTGAGCATCAATTTTTTTCCTTTGGCTTACAAACATAAGTTATAAAGCTGCAGTGCCAACAAACTCCTCTATAAGACACTTTCCAAAAAACAAATCATTGCATAGTTAATGTCAACATGTTTGCCTTTCCGCCATCAAGATCTTGCAGAAAAGGTGTTTATTTTAATCTATCAAATATAAAGTCACTGAATAAATAGAGCCAAAATTCAATTCATAACGTATACTGCATATATAATAAATAAACTTAGGCTTTGGTTCACAAGATAGAACAATGACTGAAGTGAAACTCTAACACTGAACATATATGCATTCTGTGTAAAGGGAAGGAGCGCCTTCTACCTTAGGCCCTATGTTTTTGCCGTCCTGCATTTCTATGTATGTTTTCGGGTGTTTCAATAAATCACTGCACCTATATACTATTTCCCTTCTTTTTCTTTAAAGTTTGTCTTTAGTAACTTTACTGTCAGTTTCTTCTCTGTAATGTTGGGACAGCTGATGTTTGATTTCTTGAGAAAACAAACTGTGCTGTTTTGTTTATATTTGGTGGAACAAAACAATTATTTTACCATAAAAGTTAGTCTGTATTGTTTCTTTCCTTGCTGTTATCAGCTGTGTGTAGCTCAGTTCCAGCATAAAACTACTGTTCCATAGTTCACACTCACTGCTGAAAATAGGAAGTAAGACAAATGGTAGTACCATGGGACTACCAAGGGAGGTACACCGGGTAACTGGATACCTTTAAAATTATTATTTACTATATATTTTGCCTAGATATACATTCAACAAGTAGGCCTCTTCTTTAAAATACAGTTTCACAGACTGTTGGCTGTCCTTCAACAGGGATTTTGACTGTTTATGCCAAAACAAAGAAAGGATGGGTGGTGCAACAGGTTTTGCAGGTCTCATGTTTCTCATACTGACTGTATTATACCGATCAAAAGTTATATTAGCTTTTCTGCTGTTGGTTAATTTAAAGATGAATATGTACCAGTCACATTTTATTTTTAGGTAAAGGGAAGGCAAATGTTGAGACAATTTAAACATCAAAATAAAAACACATTTGTTTGCTTTTTATCTGAACTATTTCCAAAATATTCTTGAATATACTCTTTGTCCAACAATTTGAGCCAAAGTGGAACTTTTTTAAAAGTTATGTCACGGTACTGGGTCGTGTGACCCAGTGTTTGAGTTTTTATGTATCTTTTGTATTTATTTGTGTTCCAATTAAGCTCATCTAGTTAGTTTTTAGATTGCTCTTTAGTCCTTTGTTTCTTAGTTCCTTTTTTCTTCTCCCCCTCTACTAAGTCTCCCTGGCTCGTGTGTCTACCTGACATGTTTCATGTCTGTGTTATTCTTGTTGTCAAGTTCGTGTCATGTCTACAGCTCCATGTTTCCCATTTTATTTTGGAAGAGTCTGGTGTTCTTTGTTCATTGCATTTAGTTTCACTTCCCCTGCCCTGTCATTAGGTTCATGTGTGTCAGCTTTTCCCTCATGTGTTTCCACTTCCCCTGATCATCCCTGTGGGTATTTAGTCTTTGGCTGTGTCCCAATTCAGGGTCTGCACGCTTGAAGTACGCGCACTACGCGTACTACGTACGGTGCGTACTATAAGTACGAGAAGTGCGGAAGTGAGAGGCTTGTGAAATGGGACGGTCTAGCCTTCGTCGCGCTGTTCAGGTTGCCTAGCAACCATGATACTAACCGCGAGAAATGTTACATACAGCTTTGTTTGACAGAAATGAAGGAGAAAAAAATATTTTGTTGGTCATTCATTTTTGTCATGACATCACTGTGATTAGTTGAGTATCTGAGGCTGAGACCACAGGACTGTAAAACATGATAGTTGGGCTTCATTTCTGTACTGAGCAGTCATTTTAAGATTAGTTAGTAAATAACAATTAGCTAATGTTGTTCATGAGACTAAAGTCATCTCACTGTGGTAATGTAAATATAATATGGCCAATATTATAGTATTGTCAGATTATTATGATATATATGTGTGTGTATATATATATGTATATATATGTATATATATGTATTAGGGGTGCAACGATACACAAAATTCACGGTTCGGTTCGGTTCGATACTTTGGTGTCACGGTTCGATATTTTTTCGATACAAAAAAAATGTTCATGCCTTTTTAATTTGTCATTTATTAAATTTTCACGGCACATTCCGCACCACATCTCTGTGCGTTCATCATTTGTTTGAAGCCAGCTCACCTCCTGCAACTACTTTTCCGAGAATACGTGCTTCTTTTGTGGTTCGGACTCCTTCTGACATTTCTTTGGAGGTGGAGGAACATCACAGTAATTGCTTAAAGGAGCTTGCTTCTTCGACATCTTTAAGAGTTCTAAACAAATGTCTGTCCTCCTCCTGAAAATCTTATGTATGTAAACACGCGTTGCAACTTCTTATCTTGTGCCCGTTTTTTATTTTGACAGCGAATGCGCACCTGTGGACCACTTATGTGCAGCCCTGGTTATTTCGCTTGTGATATTGCAGCCACAGAAATTCTTTTGTCCATGAAACCATAAAGCTGCGCTTTCTTTTTGCCTTATAGTCTGATTTGTCATAACTTTTCCGTTTTGTGGTAAGCTTTTCTTTGGCTGTCACTTCTTCACCCTGACCTGTCTTATTTGGCTCAGCAGAACTAAAATATTGTGGCGAGCTCAGACAAGGAGGAGACGGAGGTATCGTTTGGTCTTACTTCCCGTGAGCTAGCCAGGGAGCACAGCCGTTTATTGACATCTGCAGAAGAACACTGCCGCTAGCTAACTGCTCAGCGCGGCAACAGCACAGCAACAACAACAACACCACACAGGGCGCCCTCTGACCCCGGAAGGACACACCGTCGCAGTGAGAGGGCGTCACCCGTCACTATGGCAACATAAACAAAACATAACTGTACAAACAGAACCCCGAACAGCCCTGACCCGCTACATAGCCCCCACCTAAGGGGTCAGTCGTCCCCGACGACCCCATTACGCCACACAAAGTCCTGCAAATGTCCAGGTGCCTTCTTTTGGCGCACTGGCCGCTCACGACCGGCGGGGGAAAAGTCACTCGGGTCAGAACATGGGGTGCCACCATCATCCCACTTCTGACACCAATGTGGCGAGCTCAGACAAGGAGGAGACGGAGGTATCGTTTGGTCTTGCTTCCCGTGAGCTAGCCAGGGAGCACAGCCGTTTATTGACATCTGCAGAAGAACACTGCCGCTAGCTAACTGCTCAGCGCGGCAACAGCACAGCAACAACAACACCACCACACAGGGCGCCCTCTGACCCCGGAAGGACACACCGTCGCAGCGAGAGGGCGTCACCCGTCACTATGGCAACATAAACAAAACATAACTGTACAAACAGAACCCCGAACAGCCCTGACCCGCTACAATATATATCCTGTTTCTTTTACACACGCACTCACATAACGCTCAGCGATTCTCTGCGCGATCAACCTCTCACATGTTTAAGCTTGCTGCGGGAGATTTCACTTGTCATGTTTGCATAGTAAGCTAAAGATTGATAAGACGATGTCAGAGGAATTGGTGCGCAAATTATCACCACTCACCAATCAGTGCTGTCGCTCTCTATACACAGTGCGCGATTGCAAAGTGAAAGCAAAAAACAAGCGCAAATTCAAACGCGATTTCAATATGTCACATATTGACAGTGGCTCACCGATGCCAATGACATAATTACCCAGCTACATTTCCGAAAGAATGCAAAAGCATTGACATATATTTATCCTTCCTACGATAGGCCGACGGGCAGGGCAGAGATAGATTTTGGTAGCCCGACTGGAAAAATCGCTAGCCCCGGGATGTCGGGCAGGCGATTTTGCAAGCCCTGTATCTGATTGAGGAATCACTCATCTTTGGAAAAGAGAGTTTATTACAGAGAAATGGCTCTTTCCAAAATAAAAGCTATACTATACGCTTCTTCTGGGCTATATTCTCAGCAGCATATTAAACATATCAGGTCCCCATAAGGAGAATCATGTGCTAACAGCTGTCTAAATGACTCGGGTAAAGTTTGTAGCATGCTGCATGTTGTTTTCTGCTTCCACTTGTCTTTGCACTAGGATGATGTCGGTGTAAATGTGCAGTCATATTTGTTGTATTCCCACTAGTGCTGTCAGCGTAAATCTCGTTGAAATGACGTTAATGCCACAACACGGCAAATCTCCGTTAACGAGCTACCGCGGATCGCCCGTGCATGGGGCTGGACGGTCAACACGAGCTAACTGCGCTAACACACTAGCTCCCACCCATGTAATTGAGCATTGCGTGGCACATCCAACATACTGTTTTACTTTAGTCCATGATGCGCTTACCTTCAGGGTCATACGTCACATGAAAACCAAAATAGTTCCAAACGCCAGATCTGAATGAGGGTGGGGAGGTTCAATTTGCCATGTTGCAAGGAGAGCTTAACTTCTGTCTCGCTAGCTTGCCCTGCGCTCAGGGAATCTGCGTTAGACTACTCCGCCTAGGCTGCACTGTCGAGCGCAGATCCACTGAGCGCTCAACACAGACAGCATCGTCAGAAGGAAAGTTGATAAAATAAATTAAAAATTTATTTTGTATTGTTCGATACATATGCATACCGAACCGAAAGCACTGTATCGAACGGTTCAATATCGATACGAGTATCGTTGCACCCCTAATATATATATATACACTCAACAAAAATATAAACGCAACACCTTTGTTACTGCTCCCATTCCCCATGGGATGGACGTAGAGACCTAAAATTCATTCCAGATACACAATATAACCATCCCTCCCAAACAGTGGTCACAAATCAGTCCAAATGTGTGGTAGTGGGCACATCTGCCATGTTGAGATAATCCATCCCACCTCACAGGTGTGCCACATCAGGATGCTGATCTGACATCATGAGTAGTGCACAGGTGTACCTCAGACTGCCCACAACAAAAGGCCACCCTGGAATGTGCAGTTTTTTGCGCTATTGGGGGTCTGGGGACCCAGAACCGGTCAGTATCTGGTGTGACCACCATTTGCCTCATGCAGTGCAACACATCGTCGCATGGAGTCTATCAGATTGTCAATTGTGGCCTGTGGAATGTTGGTCCACTCCACTTCAATGGCTGTGCGAGGTTGTTGGATATTCGTGGGAACTGGTACACGCTGTCGTATACGCCGGTCAAGCACATCCCGAACATGCTCAATGGGTGACATGTCCGGTGAGTATGCTGGCCATGCAAGAACTGGGACATTCTCAGCTGCCATCTGCCCTGAACAATGTGAACCATGATTCATCCGTGAAGCGCACACCTCTCCAACGTGCCAGACGCCATCGAATGTGAGCATTTGCCCACACAAGTCTGTTACGGCGACGAGCTGGAGTCAGGTCAAGACCCCGATGAGGACGATGGGCATGCAGTTGAGCGTCCCTGAGACGGTTTCTGACAGTTTTTGCAGAAATTGTTTGGTTGTGCAAACCAATTGTTCCAGCAGCTGTCTGGGTGGCTGGTCTCAGACGATCTTGGAGGTGAACCTGCTGGATGTGGAGGTCCTGGGCTGGTGTGGTTACACGAGGTCTGCGGTTGTGAGGCCGGTTGGATGTGCTGCCATATTCTCTGAAACGCCTGTGGAGACAGCTTATGGTTGAGAAATGAACATTCAATGCACGGGCGACAGATCTGGTTGACATTCCTGCTGTCAGCATGCCAGTTGCACGCTCCCTCATTGCTTGTGGCATCTGTGGCATTTTGCTGTGAGACAAAACTGCACATTCCAGGGTGGCCTTTTGTTGTGGGCAGTCTGAGGTACACCTGTGCACTACTCATGATGTCAGATCAGCATCCTGATGTGGCACACCTGTGAGGTGGGATGGATTATCTCAACATGGCAGATGTGCCCACTACCACACATTTGGACTGATTTGTGACCACTGTTTGGGAGGGATGGTTATATTGTGTATCTGGAATGAATTTTAGGTCTCTACGTCCATCCCATGGGGAATGGGAGCAGTAACAAAGGTGTTGCGTTTATATTTTTGTTGAGTGTATATATACATACACATATATGTGTGTATATATATGTGTGTATATATGTATATATATGTGTATGTATGTGTGTATATGGCTTTACAACCAAGTTAACGCTGAAAGTACAGACATCACTAATGTCACACAACTCTGCCGACATGTGGCCAACAGTAATGTTTTAATGTTCTTCGTTATTAAACATTCGCACATAAATAAGTGACGTCATATTCAGTACTTACTTTTGACAGTTCACTCTTCGGCTGCTCCCTTCTGCCGTATTTTGCGGCAAAATTATCCACACCCACCGCCGCTCTATGAATTGTGGGATATATGGGACCACGAAGCGTGCACCGGACCACGCTTGATATTTGGGGAAATCGACGGCGCATTTGGAGTATGCATTTGAAGTACACGTCGAATTGGGACAGCCGTCGTCGCGTGGCGGTGACGTAATCGCACTCAAAATGCGTACTTCAAGCGTGCTGTCTCTGAATTGGGACACAGCCCCAGTGTTTGATTCAGTCTGTGTCGTGTCTTCTGTGTTCCTTCCCACACCTCAAGTTAAGAGTTTTTTCAGGATTCTGTGCAGGTCATGGTCATGTTCATGTTTGTTAATCCTTGCCATGTAGTCATAGCATTCATGCACCCGCACAGAGTCCTGTTCACAGTTGTCTTAGTCACTCCTCATAGTTGCTTCTAGTGGGTTCCAGTTTAGGTTTTAGTTAAACCATAGCTTCTGTTCCTGTCATGTTATTTTGTACACTCTTGTTATCAGCCAAATAAAGGCTCGCCTTATTTTTGAGACTTAGTTTGTCTCCTTCACATAGAATGTGCAAAAATGTAAATGAAAACTTTGTTTTATTAAACGTGGAACTATATGCCTATATCTTTAGAAATTAAATGATTTTCCCCATTTTTCAGTAGTAAAGTGTTGGAGACCAATCTTCTCCCTTAAGATAGTTAAAACAACAGTTTCTTATTTTGCCAATTAGCATTTCTAAATATAATAAATAAATAAATATAATAAAGAATACCCTCTGGATTAGGTCATATTGGTTCATACTCGTATTTTTATTATGTCGGACACATTAAGCTTCAAACTTTATTTTAATGTTAATGCCGCTTCTAGTTTTCCACATTCCTACAGGTAGTTAATAACAGTTTAAAAACTAAACAAGAATAATTGGTGTGAAGCTTTTAAAACTGCTGATCTGCTTTGAATAATAGATCAACCGAGATATTTGACAACATTATTCAGATGTGTTGAACTGACAAAATATGAATATTGATATTGCAGCATGGATCAATGTGAGAACAGAGAGGAGGGAGTCTCTTCCTCTAAAACCACTCCATGTGGGGAACATGAGAGCCAGACCAAAGCTCACAGGTGAGATTACCATCTCCAACTGTCCATGACTCTTGTCTATGTCACAGCTCAGTAATCACGTCACTTCATCTTCATTATTCACAGGACTCAACGTGGATCTAAACGTAAACCTGGATCTGGACCTGAACTCAGCGTTGTGTCCTTACAGAGTAACAGGTCAAAACGTTCTGTCGTCAATTTTAAAGGTCAACCTTCTGCTGCTAAAAAGTAAGCTAGGATTGATTACAAAACTACTTGAATCATTTTTTTCTGTTAACTCTTTCTGTTTCAGGCTCTTGAGTGTTTTCACATGAAAGCGGGAGTATGACTCATTATATTTCACATTATTCTGCACAAATTTCTACTAACTGAAGATTGTCAGTGATAGTATACTGATGGGTTTTCTGCTTCTGTGTAACTCCTGCTATGTGGGGAAAAAAACGTGTGAAAAAATCTTATTAGGATCAAACATAAAAACATTCATTTTTACTAACTAAAAACATCTAAAGTCTCCTGGTGGAAATTTTCAATTATACTCTTTGGATATTCTTTAATTTTTAGTGGAAAGTATTGGACTATTCTGCAGAGATCACCCTCCTTCCCAAACTGATGTTAAATCATTGAACCTAGATGTGTCATACTGTGAGCTGGTTGCTTTACTTGGCAGAGTTTACAGTGAATCTCCTTCAAGGAGCCTCAGACAAAACATTTTGACAGCTATCTTTGCATGTCTCTCCTGTTTGCACTGCGTATATATGCTTTTATTTATATATATATATATATGTGTGTGTGTGTGTATATATATGTGTGTGTGTGTGTGTGTGTATATATCTGTGTGTGTGTGTGTGTGTGTGTATATATCTGTGTGTGTGTGTGTGTATATATATATATATATATATATATATATATATATATATATATATATATATATATATATATATATATATATATATATATATATATATAATATGTGTGTGTGTGTGTGTGTGTGTGTGTGTGTGTATATATATATGTGTGTGTGTGTGTGTGTATATATATATGTGTGTGTGTGTGTGTGTGTGTGTGTGTGTGTGTGTGTATATATGTGTGTGTGTGTGTGTGTGTGTGTGTGTGTGTGTGTATATATATATATATATATATATATATATATATATATATATATATATATATATATATATAGAGAGAGAGAGAGAGAGCTGGATAGCGTAGTGGTTAGACTACACGCCTTTGGAACAGAGGATCGCAAGTTCGATTCCTGCCTGGGGCGTCTGTATCCAGTAAGGGTCCTAAGGCTAGACCCCCTATGCTAAGCAAGCCTACCGCAGACATGAGCGAGACAGATAAATATGAAGGCATGCCGG
>NC_137929.1:35035204-35305204 GCF_963969265.1 Rhamphochromis sp. 'chilingali' | reverse complement strand
ACTTTATTTTAATGTTAATGCCGCTGTTCTGGGAAACCATCCTACCTGGCAAACCATCCTACCCGTTGTTTCTGCGCATGCACACAACACGAAATTAAGTGGCGAACGGTACTACCTTTGTGAATATTAGCCAGAAAAATACTCTGACGGGTAAAATTAAGTGCCAAACCATCCTACCTTTGTGAATGTGACCTACAAGCATACTAACAGCTAAAATTTAGTGGCAAATCGTCCTACCTTTGTTAATCTGAGCTAGATGCATATTTTCACAGCTAAAATTCAGTGGCGAACCATCCAACCATTGTGAATATGAGCCAGAAGCATACTTTAACGGCTAAAATTAGGTGCCAAATCCTCCTACCTTTGTTAATAAGAGCTAGAAACATACTCTGACGGGTAAAATGAAGTGCCAAACCATGCTACCTTTGTGAATATTACCTACAAGCATACTTTACCAGGTAAAATGAAGTGGCAAACCGTCCTGGCTTTATAATTATGAGCTACAAGCATACTTTGATGGGCAAAGTTAAGTGGCAAACCGTCATACTTACTTAAATTTGTGCTGGAATTACTCTGTAACAGCAGAAATGTGCATAAACTACTTATGGTAGGATGTTTTGCCAAAGTAGGATGGTTTGTCAGAACACTGCTTCTAGTTTTCCACATTCCTACAGGTAGTTAATAACAGTTTAAAAACTAAACAAGAATAATTGGTGTGAAGCTTTTAAAACTGCTGATCTGCTTTGAATAATAGATCAACCGAGATATTTGACAACATTATTCAGATGTGTTGAACTGACAAAATATGAATATTGATATTGCAGCATAGATCAGTGTGAGAACAGAGAGGAGGGAGTCTCTTCCTCTAAAACCACTCCATGTGGGGAACATGAGAGCCAGACCAAAGCTCACAGGTCTAAGCATTTCACTGCATATCGTACTGTGTATGACTGTGTACGTGACAAATAAAATTTGAATTTGAATTTGATTTGAGGTGAGATTACCATCTCCAACTGTCCATGACTCTTGTCTATGTCACAGCTCAGTAATCACGTCACTTCATCTTCATTATTCACAGGACTCAACGTGGATCTAAACGTAAACCTGGATCTGGACCTGAACTCAGCGTTGTGTCCTTACAGAGTAACAGGTCAAAACGTTCTGTCGTCAATTTTAAAGGTCAACCTTCTGCTGCTAAAAAGTAAGCTAGGATTGATTACAAAACTACTTGAATCATTTTTTTCTGTTAACTCTTTCTGTTTCAGGCTCTTGAGTGTTTTCACATGAAAGCGGGAGTATGACTCATTATTTCACATCACTTATTTACTACTCTTACTGAATATACATATAAATATATTTATTTTGAAAATATGGTCCAAAGTTTTGGGCAGAAATCTGTGCCATCAGAAACTGAATTTGAATAAGTTAAATTCGAATTTGAATTGCTCGGATTGAATCTGAATTGTAACTTAATCAGAATCAGAATCAGAATACTTTATTGATCCCTGGGGGAAATTTTGTTTATTCCAAATGATCATCCAGATGTCTGTGAGATGTGATGACAAACACCATAATGGAAGGCCTTTGTCATCACATGCTTAAACTCATCATATATTTTTGCATATGCTGAACAGGCAGTCAGACATGCTGTAACTGTGGGGTAAAAAAAATGCATGAACACCATACAGCAGGGATCTCAAACTCCAGTCCTCGAGGGCCGCTGTCCTGCAACTTTTCCATGTGTGCCTGTTGCAACACGCCTAGTAGGTCATTAGCAAGACTACAGAACTTGACTGCATGCTGAGTTGGCAATTCAGCCATGTTACAGCAGCTCATGAGTGAATGAACATAGTGCAATAAAAGTATTTTTAGAGGTATATGTTTCCAAAAACATACATTTACTTAAATTTACTTGAGTGGGGTTCGGGGTTGCCACCTCAGCATGGAGTGAAGTTCTATACTCTTGCTAATGACCTACTAATTGTATTCAGGTATGTTGCACCAGGGACACATGGAAAAGTTGCATGACACCAGCTCTCGAGGACTGGAGTTTGAGACCCCTGTCATACGAAATATGACAGGTGTGGTTGAACTGCATGAAGACTCTGAAGTTTTTCTTCTCTTCTGGCAGGACAGGAATGTGGCCTTATCCTGTGAGCCACCGTAAGGATGTACTTAGAGTAGAACTGGACTGTCACCGGCCTCAGACTCTTCACCTTTTCAAAGACAAAGCAATCATTTAGATAAAATATTAGATATTGTTTACCTGTAAATGCATAAAGACAATTTAGAAATGTAATTATTGTCAAGAGTGAACAAGCACTGATAGTGTAATCTACAGCTGTGGCCAAACGTTTAGAGAATGAGAAGTGTTGTTTGTTTATTTACAAAGTTTGCTGTTTCAGTGATAGTTGTATATCACATATCACTTCAAACAGGTGATCCAGTAATGCTGCACTAATGAATGAGACTAACTATTCACTTTAGCTAAAGTTATTAAGTTAGCTAAAGAGTTATTAAGTTAGCTAAAGAGTTGGGATGCTGTGTAAGACATAAATAAAGCTAAAATACAAAGGTTTGGACACTGTTTTGCATGTTTCCCTACTGTAGGGGTCTCTGCAAGCATACAGGGCTCTGAGAGGGTACAAGAGGACAACTTTGGAATTCTACTAGAAACAGTCGATCATATTTGTTTGTCAAAGCTGAATCCAGGGCAAACTACGCTAAATTAGCTTTTTAGCTAACAGCTACAATAAGCATAAAAGTTACTGTACGGCTATCATTTGTTAACATGACGCTTGTTCTTATACATTTATTACCAACCTGAGATTTTATCCGCTGGTGATTCGACATGACGAATGACTTCTGAAGTCTTAATTCAGCTCAAGATGCTGTAGATTCCCGTCAGTAACACTTTCGGTCCGCTAGTAAAACGTAGTTCTATTAATCTGTGCTCGATTACTCTTGAACCGGAACCGGATGCAAGTCCCCAAAAACTGAATTTTGGAACTGAAATTGAATGGTGAGAAGTGAATCTGAAATTATTCGAGAGCTAAACTTTTAAAGGATAAAATACGGTTTCAAAGCAAATTAATTTATTTTCAAAATATAAAATTCAATTTCAATTTAGTGATGATCATTTTCAAACCAATAAATTGAATTTCAAATTAGGATAATTCATATTCAGTTTTTAAAAGCATTTATTTAAGTTACAATTCAGATTCAATCCGAGCAATTCAAATTCGAATTTAACTCATTCAAATTCAGTTTCTGATGGCACAGATTTCTGCCCATACAAAGTGTCGCAAAGGACCAGACCTTATACGGCTACTGTATGAGGGTGCAACTGGCCATAACGGTATGAGATTTCTGATGTCAGAACCTCTGTATTTTTTAGTTTATTTTAAAAGACTATATAGGGAATATTATTCTCTATATTGTAACTTATGGCTCACCCTACAGTGCCTCTGATTGGGTTGTGTTTTAGGAAATAACTTGAATTGGATCTGAACCCTTAACTTAATTAACTGTCATAAGTTATTTAAATTTCAAGTGATAGAATAATTGTTTTTTATTATTATTTTTTTTTTAATTTTTTATAAACCCAACACACATGGTCTATATTTCTATACAGTGTTCTTGCTGCAACAGAGTTAAGCTGTACAAAGAAAAAAATATAGTTGGGATTATATTGCAACTCTAGGACTTAGTCTCTTCAATTTCTACTCGTCATTGGAGCACAGGTGTCACACCTTAAATATTATGTAGTAAGAGAAAAAAATTCCCACGTGACACTAATTTCTAAATCTTGGTTATATATAAAATGATTTTATGTCATAACCGAGCAAAAACATATTAGAAGCAAATAATTTTATTTCACAGGAGCAATTAAATCCCTCACCTGAAAATTCAATAGCTGCACATGTAGAACTCAACATCCCACAAATCAGCCCCCAAAGTCAGAAATCAATCACTGAGATTTGTTTCTCTGTAAATCTGATAATCGTTAATTCAAAAGTTGTTCTATAATATTGTATGACATATAGTTAAAATTTCTTCATATTTGTATTCTTATTGTATTCACAGGGGAACACATTTGTGTTTCTTCATTACTGAGATGTAAACAAACTTAAACATTTCTAGCATTTAATCTTACAAGAAACATTTTCTGAGACCATTAGTAGGATCTGGTGGGTCTTAATAATTTGAGTCAATGGTGTAATGCATAAGCAGCTGCTTACTGATGAAAATTCTACTTTTCCTGCAGTAAGAGGACCTTAGGGGCTGGACTGGTTAAGCATGTGAGATATTTATAGTGGAACAAGACCATGAAGTGCTTTAAAAGGATATAAAAATAAGCAAGTGTACTATAGGACTATAAAACAGGTAGAATGTGTTCTCTCATTCTTTTACTAGTAAATACAATGTCTGCAGAGTTCTGAATTTTTGAACCCAAGCCATCAAGCAGGTTTCTTGATTGATGGCTTGGGTTCAAAAGAGTTTCTTCTGCTTATCCAATTTGGAGTTGTAGGGGTTCTGGAGCGTGTCCCGGCTGTCATGGGGTACACCCTAGACAAGTTGCCAGTTAATCACAGTACTAATATAGAGAGACAACTATTCACACTTAGGGTAAATTCAGATTCACCAATTAATCTAACTTTGGGCCATGGGAGGAGGAGAAAGCCCACAGGGGCACTGGGAGAGCCTGCAGGTTGCAAACGCAGCAACACCAGCAGGCAGGTGAATTTGAACCCAGGACCTTCTTACTGTGAGGTTTGACAGTGCTAACCACCACACCATCATGCTGCCAAGCTAGAATACTCCAGCGCTATATGCTGGAGAAATGAACATACATGCATGCATACTGTGATTATTAGAACCTAAGATGCAAACATAATGCCCCTAAGGTTTACAGAAGAGACACAGTGAGCAGCACAAGCTACTTCAACCTAAATATAAACTACTTCATTCAAAATACAATGTGAAGAAGGTTATTGCAAAGCAGTGAGAAATAGTATACAGATCTTCAGAACTGTTAATGCAGGAAGATAGCTCTACAAAAGTTTTTATTTTTTTGTTGTCTGTCCTCTGAGCACATTGAGTTTAATTCTAACGAAATATGCTGTGTAAATAATATTGCCATTGACCTTTAGACAGATAATTTTGTTTCACAATTCAATCTAATTTAATTGGGTTCAATTCATATTTATCCATGTAGCGTCAAATCACCACTACAGTTGCCTCAAGACATTTTATATTGTAAGGTAAAGAAAACAGAGAAAACACCAACAATTATATGACCACCATGTGAGGAAGCTGGTTGCACAGAAAAGGGATCTGAAAGCTGAAGGCTCTCCCTCCCATTCTATTTTTAAATACTCTAGGACAAGTAAGCCCACAGAGTGATTTTAATTTTAGAGATAATGGAAAAAAGCAGTCCTAAATATATGTTTAATATGTGCATTGAAGGACATATCCTGGTCAAAAATGACACCAAGATTCCTCACAGTGTTACTGGAGGCCAAGGTAATGCCATCCAGAGTAGGTATGTGGTTAGATACCATATTTCTAAGAATTTTAGGGCTGAATACAGTAAACTCCGTTTTATCTGAATTTAACAGCAGAAAACTTGCGGTCGTTCCTTATTTCTTTAAAGCATTCCTGCAGTTTAACTAATTGGTGTGAGTTATCTGGCTTCATGGATAGATAAAGTTGGGTGTCATCTGCATAGCAGTGAAAATGTATACTATGTCTTCTGATGATACTGCCTAAGGGAAGCATGCATAGTGTAAACAGAATTGGCCCTAGCACAGAACCCTGTGGAACTCCATAGTCAATTCTAGTGTGTGAAGAGGACTCTCCATTTACATGTACAAATTGGAGTCTATTAGATAAATGTGATACAAACCAGCGCAGTACCTTTAATACTTACAGCATGTTCTAATCACTCTAATAGGATATTGGTGACAGTGTTGAATGCTGCACTGAGATCCAACATGAAAAGCACAGAAATAGGCCCACAGTCAGTGGCCATAAAAAGATTGTTTGTAACTTTCAAGCTTTTTATGTACTATGATGAGCACTGAAACTCTTCAAATAAGCCATTCTTTCTTTCAAGAATTTTTGATATGAAAGGAAGGTTGGAGATTGGCCTATAATTAGCTAAGACCGCTGGGTCAGTTGATAGCTTTTTAAGTAATGATTTAACTTTTGCCACTTTAAAGGCCTGTGGTACATAGCCAATTAATAGAGATTTCAATCTAGGTTCAGTTTTGTGGCGCATAATTAAACGAAAAAGTCAAGCGCTTGTCCAGTGCTGTGCTTTAAACAGGCTTAGCTAAAATTAAAGTAGTGCAATATAAACAAAATCCATGTTTAAAAAATATATTGTTGATGTTCAATTATTATAATCAATGATTATATAAAAGTTCAAAAAGTCATCATTCATAGAAAAAGGCAGAATACTCTGTGTGAAAATTGATGCAGTGTTGTATTACTTCTTGTATTAATATGTTACTGCAGTATTTTAAGAGAAGTATTTTGAAAATGGGAAAACTGCAAAAAAAAATTAAACATAAAAAAATATATAATTATAGTATGAAAAGCACAGACAATGGCTGCAGTGGACACTTTTTTTATTGTTTTTAACTCTCTGTGCCAAGTCAGGTCTGTTAACTTTGCTCTTCTCCACGGCTGGCTGACAGACCAGTTGTACCAAATACTTTGTACACTGCCTCCATCTGACTACAGAGCTCACTGCAGGCAGACTGGCAGTCCCCAGATTGCCAGTGACTGCAAACACGCTACTTTTCCAACATAATTTTAGTTAAACGACTACAAACCAGAGAAAAGTTGAACCTGAGGAACAAACTAAAGAAATTCCAAACTCTTCAACATCTCAGACACATTTTAATATGATTGATAGGTTAGTTGTGGTGTTTATTCTTGTGAAGCTATAACCTTATTCATGTTTCATTTTAAATTAAGAAATGACAGTATGTATTTAATTAAAAGTACACTGTGGTTCAGGCTGCTCAATGTGTCTTTTCTGCAAATCTTAGGTTAATTATGTTCATGTCTCTTAATAATTATGTTATGTATCACTTCGTGTTTTGCCTGTTTCCTTTTTCTGTTGTGAAGATAGTTGAGAGTTAAGTTGTTTGAGTCTTGAGATACTGTTGGGCTTTAAAATTTCATTTATAAATTGTTTATAAAGCCTAGATAGTTTTCACTTTATATAAGGTCACATAACATACTTGACTACCACACGTATGTGCCTGAATTAACCATGAACTACAATATGAAATAAGCATTTATAAAACCTCTATTAATACACTAATAATGTAAATACTTCTTTCTATGTAATGTGAACCAGTAACTGCTCTTAAACTTGTTTGTACTTGATATAATAGTTAATTTAGAAATGGTCATGCCATCGTTTATAACGTATAAAAATGTATGAGCTTATTTCTCAAGATTAAACCATCTATATCCATGACACAGTAAGGAGGAGTAATGGTTTAAAAATGATAATTAACGTATTTACTAATACCTTACTTAATATCAAGGAAAATATAAAGTATACCACCTATATTTACAGTAGAGATAATTTGGAAGCACTTAAATATTATTTATTGAGATAGAGAATTTTCTCTATTTCACAGTTAGACTCCAATGACCTGTCATGAGAACAGAATCCCAGCTGTAGGATTAAGGACAGAACCCCCTGGAGCCTAGATGCTGGTGGTGGTGAAGATGTTGAAGGAGGCTTGGATGGAGCTCTGAGTGACTTGAGTGGAGGCTAATTGGCTCATGAGAAGGCAGGGAAGATGATCTCAGTATTGAGTTTGACAAGGTGGCAAAGTAAAAGTGTAAAAAACAGACTAGCAGCTGAACAAGCAGCCTGATGAGATGATTACATTTCCTTGGTGAACTTATACATACGCTACATTACAAAAAAAATTAAAATAACACAGAACAAAACTCAAGCACAAATGATTCTCAAAACCAAAGGGAATCATGAACCCACAAAGAATGCCCAAGACTGATGCTTAAAAGTGTTTTGTTTGTATAGTGTTTGAAAATTGCTCATGCATCAGACATTGTGATAATTATATACAGTGGTATGCAAAAGTTTGGGCACCCCTGATAATTTTCATGATTTTTCTTCATAAATCATTGGTTGTTTGGATCAGCAATTTCATTTAAATATATCATATCGTAGACAAACACAATAATATTTGAGAAGTGAAATGAAGTTTATAGGATTTACAGAAAGTGTGCAGTAGTTACTTAAACTAAATTAGGCAGTTGCATAAATTTGGGCACGCTTGTCATTGTATTGATTTAAATACCTTTAGCACTAATTATTGGAACACAAAATTTGTTTGGTAAGCTCACTAACCCTTGACCTACATACATCCAATCATGAGAAAGGGTATTTAAGGTGGCCAACTACAAGTTTTTCTCCTCTTTGCATCTTCTCTGAAGAGTGGCACCATGGGAGCCTCAAAACAACTCTCAAATGACCTAAAAACAAAGATTGTTCAACATCATGGTTTAGGGGAAGGATACAAAAAGAGATTTCAGAGATTTCAGCTGTCAGTTTCCACTGTGAGGAACATAGTGAGGAAATGGAAGACCACAGGCACAGTTCTGTTTAAGGCCCAAAGTGTCAGGTCAAGGAAAATCTTAGATAAGCAGAGGCGAACGATGGTGAGAATAGTCACAGTCAACCCACAGACCAGCTCCAAAGACCTACAACATCAACTTGCTGCAGATGGAGTCACTGTGCATCATTCAAATATTTAGCGCACTTTGCACAAGGAGATGGTGTATGGGAGAGTAATGCAGAAGAAGCCCTTTCTGCGCACATGCCACAAACAGAGTCGCTTGAGGTATGCTAAAGCACATTTGGACAAGCCAGCTTCATTTTGGAATAAGGTGCTGTGAACTGATGAAACTAAAATTGAGTTATTTGGACATAACAAGAGGCGGTATGCATGGAGGGAACAGAACACAGCATCCCAAGAAAAACACCTGCTACCCACAGTAAAATTTGGTGGTGATTCCATCATGCTGTGGGGCTGTGTGGCCAGTGCAGGGACTGGGAATCTTGTTAAAGTTGAGGGTCACATGGATTCCAGTCAATAACAGTAGATTCTTGAGAACAATGTTCAAGAATCAGTGACAAAGTTGAAGTTGTGCCAGGGCTGGATATTTCAACAAGACAAAACTAAACACTGGTCAAAATCTACTAAGGCATTCATGCAGAGAAACAAGTACAACATTCTGGAATGGCCATCTCAGTCCCCAGACCTGAATATTATTGAAAAACTATGGTATGACTTAAAGCAGTCTGTCCATGTTCGGAAACCATCAAACCTGACTGAACTGGAGATGTTTTGTAAGGAAGAGTGGTCCAAAATACCTTCAACCAGAATCCAAACTCTCATTGGAAGCTACAGGAAATGTTTAGAGGCTGTTATCTCTGCAAAAGGAGGATCTACTAAATATTGATGTAATTTTTCTGTTGGGGTGCCCAAATTTATGCACCTGCCTAATTTCATTTAAGTAACTATTGCACACTTTCTGCAAATCCTATGAACTTCATTTCACTTCTCAAATATCATTGTGTTCATCTGCTATATGATATATTTAAATGGAATTGCTGATCCAAACAACCAATGATTTATGAAGAAAAATCATGAAAATTATCAGGGGTGCCCAAACTTTTGTATACCACTGTATATTATGGGTCCTATGCATGGGTTTATCAAACCTGTGTCTGGACCTAATAGGTTAATGATTTTATGATAACAAGAGAGCTGGAAAGAATACCAGGAGCCACTAACCTTTACTGCAATTACATTATCTGACATGTTTTTATGTCAGACACCACACGTTACATTCTGAGCCACAGGGATTAGCCGATGGTAGGATGGAACAGAGGACCGACATAATATTAGGCAACTGGTCATAATGGTTTGTTATATGAGTCATACTGTTCTTCATTATTCCTTCACAGAGTGGAGCAGGAGAGCTCAGAAGTTCCCAGTGGTCAGTCTGCCCAGCAACATCAAACAGGCATGGACCTGGACTCCGTATTTATGGTTTGTACATGCATAACAACTATTTTTACATTTACTTATCTCTATGCTAGGTGTGATGAGGTAATGAGGGGCCTGCCAGTCAGAAGGTTAGTGGTCAGATTCCTTGTTCGTCTCGTCTGCATGAATTTAATTATCCATGATGTGTATACATTGGTGAGTTGTCATGTAATACTCAATTAAGATGTACAACAAACTTCACTGTTAAACAATACTAATTGTTTTTTTGTTTGTTTGTTTTGGGTGTTTTGGGTCCACTAGCTCAGCAGTTAGCCATGATTTGTAGCTTTCCATTTGCTTTTGTCATTTCTTGGCTGTTTGTGTTAGTTATTCCTCTTCCCTCTTTTGTAATTCTTTTAAAATTTGTAACAAATGCAATCTTTTTTTCTTTTTCTTTTTCTTTTTTTTTTTTTTTTTGAATACTGTACAGTTTCTGTCTGGCTTTATAAACTGAATAGAAATTTGCTAGCATTAGAGGCTCACCTCCACCCTTATAAAAAATAAATAAATAAAAAAAAAAAAAGCAAAAATACCTGTTAGTTCAACACAATGTGAGATTCTGTAATTTTCTCTGTATTGGTATTTTGTGTCGAAGGTTTGTTGAAGTTTTGGAAGACCTGATTTATTCTCAAAATTATGCTTCCAAATAATCTCTAACTGTAGTCAAAAAGCAGTGTTGGTCAAGTTACTTTTACTACTTTTTGTGTTTACACCCACTCTTTCAAATAGACACAAGTAAAACACAGCAAAAAATAAATAAAATTGATTTGATCAATAAAAAAGATTCAGCAGCACTAAGTCCCATCGCTCTGAAGTCTATTTTCACCTGTTTTTTTGCCCGGTGCCGGTTTGCCTAGTGCCACAGTGTCAGCGGGGGGATCTGGGGTTTCTCTGTGAATTTCACATTCCCATGGGCAGCGTGCTAGGTGCTTCCTCAGATTTAAAGTTTAATTTTTCGCTGTAAAAATAAGTTTTCTTCCCACGCAGTGTACAGCGGACGCTAATGTTTTTGTCACTTTTTACAGAATCAAACTCAAAGTAATGGAAGTGCTTCCAAGCTTTAAACGCTGCATGGTCATACTCTCTCTTGTACTCCATATTATCCGTTGTTGATCTGCACATGTCTGTTGCATGCGCTTACATCATTGTCATGAGACACTCTCACAAACAAAATCACGGTTTAGTAACGCAGTGTGCTTACGGGAAAGTAACAGTAATCTAATTACTTTTTTTTGCAATAGTTATGCCTTACTTCAGCAGTCTCCAACCTTTTTTGTGCCACGGACATGTTAGACAATATTTTCACGGACCGGCCTTTAAGGTGTCGCGGATGAATACAACAATATAAAATGATATGACCAAGACAAAAACTGTGGTATTTTTAAAATATAATAATAAATGCTAATTCACTGTGTAATTGTGCAACATTATTAGCAGCGTCCTCCTCCTGCACCAACAACATTGAGAGTAACATCCTCCTCTCTGCCCCTTAATGCTCTCTGGTTGCTATGGTAATGTGTAAATATTTCTTTCAAAATAAGACACACAACTACAAAACAAATATAAAGTACATGAAAATATATAATTCCCCATAACTCAAAATCAACGAGAAACCTGTGCTTGGGTTTCTGCAATGAGATGGTCCCACCTGGGTGTAATAGGGGACAATGACACCCAAAGTGTTTTGCTTATGCTTAGTCTGCTCCACAATTTTGTTTTGGTAGCTGTAACTGCAGAAAACCCCGCTTCACACAGATATGATGTCGGAAACGGCAACAGGGTTTTTAGTACTGTTGTAGCAATCTCGGGGTATTCTGCCATGACTTTTATCCAGAATACCTGCAAAGTTTATAAATTTATCCATAACACATGGGAAAAGACCCATGAAAACCTAGTTAACGATAAAAACCCTGAAAACCATAAATTTTCACACCAGAGCCTCAACTCTCGCAGCCCGGTACCAAACTACTCATGGACCGGTACCGGTCCCCAGGGGTTGGGGACCACTTACTTTACTCGTTACTTGAAAAAGTGATTGCGGTACCGCGTTACTTGTAAGGTGTTAGATTTGGTTTTGAGGAGTAAGATGGTGGAGTATCATAAATCAGAGTAATCTTTGGTAACAAAACTTTGGTACTTTACAAGCATCTGCTAAGACATCATGCTAATGCTAGGCTAGTCAAGAGCACAGAATGAAAGCTGAGTTAATGCCGAAAATGACTCCAAGGTTCCTCACAGCGTTACTGGAGGCCAAGGTAATGCCATCCAGAGTAAGAATCTGGTTAGATACCATATTTCTAAGATTTTCAGGGCCGAGTACAATAACCTCAGTTTTATCTGAATTAAGAAGCAGAAAGTTAGCGGCCATCCAGGTCTTTATGTCTTTAAGACATTCCTGCAGTTTAACTAATTGGTGTGTGTTATCTGGCTTCATGGACAGATAGAGCTGGGTGTCATCTGCATAGCAGTGAAAATGTATACTATGTCTTGTAATGATACTGCCTAGGGGAAGCATGTATAATGTAAACAGAACTGGTCCAAGCACTGAACCCTGTGGAACACCATAATTGACCTTAGTGTGTGAAGAGGACTCTCCATTTACATGCACAAATTGGAGTCTATTAGATAGATATGATACAAACCCCGCAGCGCAGTACCTGTAATACCTATAGCATGTTCTAATCACTCTTAATTGAATATTATGGTCAACAGTACTGAACACTGCGCTAAGGTCTAGCAGGACAAGCACAGAGATGAGTCCACTGTCAGAGGCCATAAGAAGATCATTTGTAACCTTCACTAAAGTGGTTTCTGTGCTGTGATGAGCTCTGAAACCTGACTGAAACTCTTCAAATAAGCCATTCCTCTGCAGATGATCTGTTAGCTGTTTGACAACTACTCTTTCAAGGATTTTTGATATGAAAGGAAGGTTGGAGATTGGCCTGTAATTAGCTAAGACAGCTGGGTCTACGGATGGCTTTTTAAGTAAAGGTTTAACTACAGCCAGCTTGAAGGCCTGTGGTACATAGCTGATTATTAGAGAGAGGTTGATCATATTTAAGATTGAAGCATTAATTTATGGCAGGACAGTTTTGTAGGAATGGGGTCTAAAAGACACATTGATGGTTTGGAGGAAGTAATTATTGAAGTTAACTCAGAAAGATCGATTGGAGAAAAGGAGTCTAAATGAATATCAATGGTACTGAAAGTAGCTGTAGATAATATTAAATCTGTGGGATGATTATTGGTAATTTTTTCTCTAATTATTAAAATTTTATTTGTGAAGAAGTTCACCGCAGGTACCTTTGATGGTGCAAAACGTTTCGTTGACATTGTTGTGTTTGTTACTTACAAACATACAGTACAGCACTTCAGAGTCACACCGCTAGCAATCGAAGATTTATGTAAATTTGACAAGCTGAACATATTCTGTACGGTACAGGAGACACGGCACGGAGGAGATTGATTGATAATGGTCTACAGCCGATCAGGACGTAGAATACAATGCGCTGAAAGAAAAAAAAGCATGCAATGTTGCGCAGAAAAAAATCAGCGAAACAGCGAGGCCACGAAAAGTGAACCGCGATATAGCGAGGGACCACTGTATAAACCACTACTAAACTACTAGCTTTTGTCTTCTGATTTCTGTAGTTTTGATTTGTGTATTTGTGTATGTGTTTTGCCTTTTCTGTCCTTTTTTTTTCATCCACCAGCGAATCATTTAAGGTTGTGGATGATTGAATAACTAATGAAGTATTATGTTCCAGCTCCTGGAGGACAACATTGTTACTTTTGTGAAGAACGAGCTGAAGAAGATCCAGAAGGTTCTGAATCCAGATCAACCAGAAAACTCAGAGAAAGCGAGGGAAGATGAGGAGGTGTTAGAGGGTGAGGATGAAGAACAGAGTAGGAGCAGCAGAGAGGCATTTGTGAAGATCACACTGCACTTCCTGAGGAGAATGAATCAAGAGGAGTTGGCTAATCGTCTGCAGAGCAGTAAGAGTTCTCTAAAGAGAGACATCTATTAAACAAGCATTTCACAAAATGGCCTGGCATGTGTTCAAATTTTTTTTTTTTTTTTTTTGTGGTGTGGGGGGTCATGTGCAATTGGTAAATTCTTCAATTTTATTTTTTTGTCAATTTCTTCCTTTAGGAACTTCCTCTAAAGGTGTACAGTGGGGTCAGCGTGCACTTAAATTAAACCTGAAGAACAAGTTCCAGTGTGTGTTTGAGGGGATTGCTAAAGCAGGAAACCAAACCTTTCTGAATCAAATCTACACAGAACTCTACATTACAGAGGGAGGGGCTGCAGAGATCAATGATGAACATGAGGTCAGGCAAATTGAAACAGCATCTAGGAAACTTGACAGTCCAGAAACGGCAATCACACAAGAAGATATCTTTAAAGCCTTACCTGGAGGAGATAAACCCATCAGAACAGTACTGACAAAGGGGGTGGCTGGCATTGGGAAAACAGTCCTAACAAAGAAGTTTACTTTGGATTGGTCTGAAGACAAAGCCAATAAGAACATCGAATTCACATTTCCATTCACTTTCAGAGAGTTGAATGTGTTGAAAGGGGAAAAGTTCAGCTTGGTGGAGCTTGTTCATTATTTTTTTACTGAAATCAAGGAAGCGGGAATCTGTAGCTTTGAAAACGTCCAGATCGTGTTCATCTTTGATGGCCTTGATGAGTGTCGACTTCCTCTGGACTTTGAGAAAACCAAAATCATAACTGACTCTGCAAAGTCCACCTCAGTGGATATACTGCTGACAAACCTCATCAGGGGGGACCTGCTTCCATCTGCTCGCCTGTGGATAACCACACGACCTGCAGCAGCTAGTCAGATCCCTCCTAGATATATTGACATGGTGACCGAAGTCAGAGGGTTCACTGACCAACAGAAGGAGGAGTATTTCAAGAAGAGATTCAGAGATAAGAAACAGGCCAAGAGGATCATCTCCCATATCAAGATATCACGAAGCCTCCACATTATGTGCCACATCCCAGTCTTTTGCTGGATCACTGCTACAGTTCTAGAGGATGTGGTGAAAACCAGAGAGGCAGGAGAGCTGCCCAAGACCCTAACTGAGATGTACATCCACTTCCTGGTGGTTCAGACAAAAGTGAAAAAGGTCAAGTATGAAGGAGGAGCTGAGACAGACCCACACTGGACTCCAGACAACAAGAAGATGATTGAGTCACTTGGAAAACTGGCTTTTGAGCAGCTGCAGAAAGGCAACCTGATCTTCTATGAATCAGACCTGACAGAGTGTGGCATTGATATCGGCGCAGCCTCAGTGTACTCAGGAGTGTTCACACAGATCTTTAAAGAGGAAAGAGGACTGTACCAGGACAAGGTGTTCTGCTTCATCCATCTGAGTGTTCAGGAGTTTCTGGCTGCTCTACATGTCCATCTGACATTTGTTAACTCTGGAGTTAATAGCCTGGAAGAAAAACAAACAGTTTCTCAAAAGTCTGATAGAAGTGAGTGTGTAGAAAAATACTTCTACCCAAATGCTGTAGACAAGGCCTTACAGAGTCCACATGGATACCTGGACCTGTTCCTTCGCTTCCTCTTGGGTCTTTCACTGCAGACTAATCAGACCCTCTTACGAGATCTCCTGACACTGACAGAAGATAGCTCACAGACCAATCATGAAACAATTCAGTACATCAAGAAGAAGATCAGTGAAAATCTGTCTGCAGAAAAAAGCATCAATCTATTCCACTGTCTGAATGAACTGAATGATTGTTCTCTAGTGGAGGAGATCCAACAGTCCCTGAGCTCTGGAAGTCTCTCCACAGAACTGTTGTCTCCTGCTCAGTGGTCAGCTCTGGTCTTCATCTTACTGTCATCAGAAAGAGATCTGGATGTCTTTGACCTGAAAAAATACTCAGCTTCAGAAGAGGCTCTTCTGAAGCTGCTGCCAGTAGTCAAAGCCTCAAACAAAACTCTGTAAGTAAAGATGTACTCAATTCTTTAGTTTTAAAATGGTGATTCTACTTAACAAAAACAAGAGCACATGCACAATTCAAAAAACCAAAACAGTGTAATGGTTGCTGATGTCTTTAAAAAAATTGAATGAAATAACTGTCCTCCAGGATAGACCCAGGACATGATAGAAAGATTATATGTCTCAGCTGGCCTGGGAACACCTCTTTGTTCCCCTGGGTAAGCTTAAGGAAGTGGCTGGGGAGAGAGCTCTGAATTTCTCTGCTTAGGCTGCTGCCTCTGCAACCCAACCCCAGATAAGTGGAAGAAAATCGATGGGTATTTAGGATATACCCCAGATGGGCTAAGCAAAGCGGACAAATATGTCATGAAAATCCTATGGACAGCAAGCAAAAAAGCCATTACAAAGTGTTGGCTATTGCCATTACCTATTGCCACATAGTTTGTTAATATTAGTGACAAGTGGGTAATGCCTAGTGTGTGGTACATTGCCCTTTACTATGTCAACACCGTGTTGGTGTGTCGCTGAATTGCAACATCTGCTGGATTTAAAAAGCATTGCAGGGAACCTGGATAAAAAGTGTGGTGAAAGAATGAACTGGATAATTTAATTCTGACATCTGGACACCAAATAAGGTACAATTAGGGATGGGTATCGTTTAGGTTTTATCTGATACCAGTGCCAAACCGGTGCTTAAACGGTGCTCGAACCGGTGCTCGAACCAGTGCTCGAATCGGTGCTTAAAGAATGGAGAACACAAACTTTGTCCAAAAACCTCTCATGTTTAACTGGTTTTTTTTTTTTGTAAAACGATAACAATGTTAGCCTTTTCTGCAGCTATAGGGCATATATGGTGTTGGGTCTGTGTTTCCACAAGCCCCGCTAATTCTAGAGACTTATTCATCATGAAGAAAACAAGACAGTCGATCGATCGATTATTTGCGCAAGGGAGGCCTCGTCTGTGTCCACCACGAAAATGACCTCCAGATCTGACCTCCTCCTGCTGCCTTTTATTGAGAGACAGTTCACACAAAACACGTCAGAACAAAGCCACGCCCCCTTGGTTCTAAGACAGGCATATGTGTGAACTTCTGTATTTAAGTAAGAATGTGTGTGTGTGTGTGTGTGTGTGTGTGTGTGTGTGTGTGTGTGTGTGTGTGTGTGTGTGTGTGTGTGTGTGTGTGTCAGACCTCCTGCTGACCAAAGGGTCGTAAATGCAGGAAGCTTACATCAAAAGCACAAGGATGTGTCTGTGATAAAAGACTACAGCCCCCCACCTAGAACCTCGAGAATCTGGGGGGAAGGACAGTGGAGTTTCATCAGAGTTAAAACAATGTACAAATGGTAAACATAAAAATGACAAACATTTAACAATTCACTCTAACATATGGTATCACTCTTGGCTAGAAGCAGTGCTTAAACAATGGAAAAAAAACACAAACTTTGTCCAAAAACCTCTCATGTTTAACTGTTTTCGAATTTTTCTTTGGTCATTTTAGCCTTTTTGGCCAGAGTGAACGGAGTATCTGCCATCAAACAAGAAGACAGCCGCATGTATCCACGATGGTGTTTGCTAGTTTACCTTACATACATTAATGTAATAATGTGGTTAGAGTACACAACGTAAATTAAACACGAACAACATTAAGCTACTCACGCAGAGAAGAACGGCTGCTGCTGCCATCATCATCCATCATCATTTCTGCTACACTGACAGAGCTAGGGGCCAGGACTCTCCTCTTCGGGTTCTTGGGGGATGTTGCTAACTCCGGGTCCAATAACAGGCACCACACCCCCAGTAGGTACGGTGCATTTCTCGGCTTTAAAAAAAACCCGCTATGCGTCGCCGGGTGTTTCATCAGATTCGAGGTGTTACCTCCTTTGCACAGTATCACAGTATCACCTTAAAGCACTTGTTGCAGGCTGCTGAGTTTGCATCTTTTGCTGTGAAGCACAGCCAGACTTTTGACCGTTAATCTGTAGCTCTGCTCTAAAAGAACGTACGTACCTGGGCCCGCCTACTATCCTTGGAAACGTAAAATGATTGGCTAGAATCTGAAGTGTATCACATCTCAGGAAAAAAAAAGCACCAAAATAAAGCACCGAAATGTGAGCTGCTTTTCAGTCTGGTTACTACCGTTTATGTCAGAACCGGTGCCATAATGGCATACTGGTACCCATCCCTAGGTACAATGCTAACTGGATAAAAGAGAAGCATATATATGTTCCAGTAAATTTGATTATTAAAAAAAAATATGATTGACTTATATCGTGATGCATGCTCAATCATCCAGGTAACTAAATCCCAAAAGGTTGATTCTGTTCATCTGGACGTAGCGTTTTCAGTGGGAGAATATGGGCTCAAATTGTGGTCATAAATATTTTGTACTTGTAAATCACTTTTGTACTTGTAAATCAGGATTTGTATGTGTAAAAAGATTTGTGTGTAGACTTAGCCAAAAAATACGTGCAAAACTCTGCACTCAAGTTTCAAGTTACAAGTACGAATTTTGACCCTATTTTTCTTCCTTTCATCTGATTAGTCAATGTCATGTCAATCACAAATTTAACTATCCAATCAGGGAACAGATGGGTTTGGCTGTCGGAGGGGCACTTTTTTGAACTGCAGGTCCTTGAAGGGTAATATAGTTTGAAGCTGGGGGATCTCTATATAAATATCCGATAGAAGCTAGGTCCCCTAACTTTCAGTAGCTGTTGAAAGGATAAAGTTGTGGTATATAAGTGGTTAGAAATACCATTATTACTTTAGGATTAGTTTAACACAAAGTCAGGGCTGACCCGGGACCCTTGCTGTGAGTCACAGTGCGCAGCATAAAGGTCCTTTCACATCGGACGCAGCATGTGCTGCTAATGCTAAATAAAAGCCAATTCTTTTTACACATACAAATCCTGATTTACAAGTACAAAAGTGATTTACAAGTACAAAATATTTATGACCACAATTTGAGCCCATAGGAGAAATGTTTCGTCACTCTTCCAGGTGACTTTTTCAGTCTCAGCTGACTGCAGGTTTCCCCACAACCTTATAAATAGTACATTTGCATAATGACTGAAACTAGCACCACTGAATGAACAATGGGCTGGGATGTCAGTTCCTTGATTATTAATATGCAAATTCTCATGACCATTGATCAACAACTGCTGATCAAAGACCATTGATCAATGGCCATGGGTACCATTCACAGAGAATTGGGGAATGGCTGCAATCACAACATTGTAAGATCATTTCTCCTACTGAAAATGCTACATCCAGATAAACAGAATCAACCTTTTGGGATAACTGACTTATACAGTATGTCAATTTACAAAAATCTTTTGTGAAAGGAAGTATAAGTGAAAAACATAAAATAAAAGTGAAAGTTTTATTTAAGAAATACAAGAGCTTATGATAGTTGGAGAACTTTTTACCTGTGTGAACTGTGCAAACTTTATTAAATAAAATGCATGAAGTTAATTAATGTGAAAAAAGGTCCTAAGAGTACTTCAGAAAGAAACAGGAATATTATTAACTCAAATTAGAGCTGAGCAAAAGTGGAAACAAAAAAAGGAAAAATATTTATCTTATTTTGTGTTATATGATCAAGATTATTTTAGACCAGAGAAACTTTCCTTTTTTTATCAGTGGTTCAATTGTTTATTGGGTAATGATGAGCCAAAAGTGGAAACACACAAACAACATCAAAGACAGTCTCCCCTCCTCCTCTCAGCACAAATGCGAAAGTTGTGTTTTCCAATAACTACAACTTGGCACCTTGCCACTGTACAAACACAGTAGTTGTATTGCTTGATACATGCTTTGGTATTACCACTAGCCAGTACTGTCAAACACATACATACCATAGAACACGATGTATTCTGTGCAGCTCCAAAAAGAATTGGGAGTAATAAAGGTGGAGAAAAGCTGTTGTCATTTAGCCCGTGAGATCAATTCATAATACTTTTTGCAAGAAGCATGTTTTTCATTTAGATTTAGATTTATGTCTTATCCCATCACCTCTGGTTACTTTTTCTTCCTTTTTCTTTTCTCTATTTGTTCCCTAGAAAAATTATAAATAAAAAAGTTAATAGAAAAAGTAGACATGTTTGTGGAAACACCAGTCCTTTCACATCAGCACACACGCTTTGCTCATTCCGCTCCTCCCCTGCACCACTGTGCTTTGTTGTCTTGCTTTCATGTGGCCCAGAGACACTGAGCAGGCTTCAGTGAAAGAGATCATAATGACACAGAGAAAGAGGAGCATCCTGTCCATTTTATGGCTGTAAATGAAAACAGCCATAAAATGGACAAGTTTTGGTCTGAGAGGTTAAATCTCTCAGACCAAAACTACAAGCACAGAGACACTCTGAGGTGACTGGCAACTCAGGTAACTCAGAGTGGCAAAGGTAATGTTTCAGCCATGACTTATGCTGGGTAATCAGCATTAGTTGATGTTAATTTGAATGTTAATTTAAGTGATATTGGTGATTATATTTGTTTCTTCAGCAGACTCTTTACCCATAAACTATATTCAGACAGTCAAATATTATATTCAGTCTACTGAAATTTGTTAAATTAATTGTTTTATTGAAACAGAAAACTGTATCTCAAACATGAACTGTTAAAATCTGAATATAATGCTTTTTTGTGGTCACTGCTAAGTCAAGGGACTTTAATTTTCTTGGCACATATAAAACAGCAAAAACTCCAAAGTGTGCATATTAATCAATATTCACCTCATAAATCATCACAGACTGATTTTCCCTACACAAGCTGTCTTTTTAAGTTAAAAGTATCAGTATCAACAATACTGGCCCATTACTGGGTATCAGATCAACTCATCGTCTACCAGCTCCTCCGTTGTTTCAGTTACGATTGTAATTGTGCTTTTACTATGCAGATTTAAAGTATTTTGTGTTTGTTCCAAACTTGTTCCAAAGTTATTTTGTTAATCAAGAATTAGTTGTGGAGAAAATGTTGGTAAAATGTTATTGATTTTTCAGACTAAATGGCTGTAATCTCTCTGAGAGAACCTGTGAACCTCTGTCATCAGTTCTCAGCTCACCATCCTCTAGTCTGACAGAGCTGGATCTGAGTAACAATGACCTGCAGGATGTAGGCGTGATCCTTCTATGTGCTGGCCTGAAGAGTCCACATTGTACAGTGGAATTTCTCAGGTAAGGATTCAGACTTTTCCATTGATGATGATTTTAAATCTGATTAATCAATTTATATTATTGCATAAATAGCTAAACCTTTTATCCAGTGACATTTTAATTACCTTTGGGTGTATTATTAGGCCTTGTTTTAATTGTTTTCGTATTCATTTTTTTTGTTTGTCTGGGTTTTTTTTGGTATTTGTTTTACTTTTTTGTTTTGAAGTGGTTAAAGGGCACCAATAAGCATGACAATTAAGAAAAACATGGTTTTTCATGCATTAATGCATTAATCTATATAGAGATTTAGATTTATTTTGCACTCATGCTGACCAATTTCTTTAATTATTAAGGATTCATTAAGCATTTGGACCCCGATGCAGAATTCCAGTATAAAGTAAAAAACTGTTTTAGTTAGAATACCATGTCCAAAAAGAAGTCAAACATGAGAAGCTACAGATATCCAAAAGTACTGACGACTCCCAGTGCTACATCTCAGCCTCCTAATAAACAAAACATATGGTATCAGTTTCCAAATTCTGTGTCGCTTTGTTCTCAAGTTATTGTAGATTTGCAGTAAACCTCCGACCTTGCGGTCAAGGTCACTGAGATTCAAACTTGTCTAAGATTTTTAGTAGATGCACTTATGGTATCAATTTAAAAATCCTAGGTGACTTCCTTCTTGTACTACTGCATTCAAAAGATTTTCACAAAGCCAGATCTCTGGCCTTGGCCTTGAGGTTGGGGTCACTGAGATTTGAACAAAAATTAATAACACAAAAATATCTGGAAATTTAATTGTGACATAAGATAACCAGCTATGACCACTGGCTTTATTGGTGGGGGTAAGTAAATTACTTAAAAAGCCTGTACTTGATCCAGCTAATTATAGACCAACTTTCAACTCTCCATTAATTTCAAAAATTCTGATTAGAGCTGTGTTATCATTGGCGGAGGAAGACTTTCAATTAGGATTTAGTTAGGGTTCATCATAACACAGAAACATCACTAGTGAAATTACTGCTGATTTTATTATGGCCTTAGTGCCACATTTGTTACTGCTGACTTCAACATTTTACAACTGTGAATAAAATCAGTCATATTATAGGATATGGCATTAAATAAATGCCACTGATTTGAATCATATCTTTAAAATTCAAATTTTTTTCATTCAAATTATGATTAACTTTTGTGATTCCTGGAGTTGCACAAGGGTCTGTGCTGGGACCAATACTTCTTATGTTATACATGCTTCCCTGTCAGGAGACTCTGACAGCACTGAGCAGCTCCTTCAGTGGCAGGCTGCGGCACCCACGGTGTGGGACAGAGAGATTTTGCAGGTCTTTCCTCCCCACCGCTGTCAGACTCCACAACAAAGACTTCAACTGATCAAACACACACATCCACACATGTGCAATAGCAATAACACTAAGTGCAATACTCTTGCTGGCATCGTTGTATTATACCCATATTGTATATAGCATTTGTATTCTATTTTATTCGATTGTATATAGTATTTTATTTTATTCTATTCTATTGTGTACAGTATCTTATTGCGATCTTATTCCAGTGTTTTTCTCTAATTTTTCTATGCAACTTTGCACTGTCCACTGCTGTAACAAAACAAATTTCCCACGCATGGTACTAATAAAGTGATAGGTTTGTAGCTTGAACCTATTCGCTGGAACGTTGAAGGCAATATAATTACACAGCAAGCAAGACACGAAGTAGGCAAAGTTCTTCTTGTTACTCATGCATCAGGGAGACCTGCCTGGAGCCAAGTGTCGTTCCACCACTTGACCTCCGTCAGACTCTCAGCCAGGTTCCCCATAGCACTCTTTTTATTGTGGTTACATGAATATGCATAGGGTCATTAACATATAGCATCTTACATAGGTATACATGTGAACAAAGAATACTGTGTGTGGGGGGGGTCCTGCTGATCAAAGGGTCATATAACATGAAAGCACAAAAAGTACATCCTTGGTCAGGAAGAGGGTAGTCTCCCCCTCACCCTAGATGGTTCACCCTAGATAACACGGTGAGGAAGTCCAGCAGTTCATCTAAACAAAAAGCACTTAGACTAGAACAGACGTAGCTACGTTAATCCTACCGTAAAACAATAAGACAAGGTACGACCTCTCTCGTGCTCCCAGAGTGCTCTCTAATGCACACAAAGTTTGCAGACTATCAAGGATCAAACCTCTACCAATCTACAACTAATTATAAAACTCCTAAGCATATATAAGTAGATATTTCTAAGCATAAATGACAATCAACAATACAAAACCTAACATAAAGGTTATCTTATCTTATCTTATCTTAGGCAATTATTTTTAGAACACATTGCTTACATTTTCATGGAGATGGACCCAGTTATCTTTATCCATGAAGACAGATGGCACAAATCAGTTAGTTATAAACTACAGATATGTCTTACAGACATAAACGCTTGGATGACCCTTAATTTCCTTCCCCTAAATTCTGAAAAAATTAGGTTATTGTATTTGGCCATAAAAATCTCAGAAACGTGGTGTATAACTAGATACTTAGCCTGAATGGCATTACCTTGGCCTCTGTGAGTAATACTGGAGAAATCTTGGAGTCACTTTTGACCAGGATATTTGTTTCAGCATGCATGTTAAACAAATATGTAGTACTGTCATCTTTCATCTTATATTTATACTTAGAAACATCCTGTTTCAGGGTGCTACTGAAAAACTAGATCATGCATGTTACTTCCAGGCTGGACTATTATAATTTATTATCATCAGCCTATTCTTAAAGCTCCCTGAAAAGCCTTCAGTTGAGTGAAAATAACAGGTTCTGAAAGAGAGATCATTTATCCATGTTAGTTTCTTTTTATAGGATCCCTAATAAGAGCGGATTTTAAAATAATTCTTCTCAAGTACAAAGTCCTGAATGATTAGGTTGCTTCATACCATAAAGATCATATTATCCCAACAGGGCACTTTGCTCCCAGAGTTCAGACTTTCAGTTTCTAGAGTTTAGAAAAGTTTATGTGCATTATTAAACAATTTGAGGCAACTGATGTCATGTGTTGTGACTTGTCACATATAAATGATGTTGAATTTAATTGATGGATTCATTGTATCTGACCCCCCCCCCCCCCCAAAAAAAAAGGGGGGGGGTGTTTTTATCAGTCATAAAAACACACACACACACACACACACACACACACACACACACACACAAACAGTTAAGTAATCATAGGTGAATTGTTATTTTGTGTGTTTGCAGTCTGTCAGGCTGTCTGATCACAGAGCAAGGCTGTACTTCACTGGCTTCAGCTCTTACCTCCAACCCCTCCCATCTGAGAGAGCTGGATCTGAGCTACAATCATCCAGGAGACTCAGGAATTAAGCTGCTGTTGGCTGGAATGAAGGACCCAGGCTGGAAACTGGAAAAACTCAGGTATGGAAAGAATGACTGATTATTAAGTCATGCTAACCTAACTTAGCAAAGAGACTGAAAGCAAGGACAATTTAGCTAGATCTTTTCTTTACTTACTGCTTCCTGTACTGAAAAGCAAGGCAGCAAGATAGTATTTATGTATTTATTTATTTATAGCATTTCCACAGACAAGAGTCACAAAATGCTTGGCAAGGCTGATATATACCATACACCAGGACCGTGTAGAGATGTTTGAAGGGACGGGTGCTCAAAGTTAAAAAGGGGCACAGAGAACCAGGCTGAATAACAACAACCCACATTCATCAAGAATGTAATATGGAATCGCATCATACTACTCATCAAGCGGGGACAATGCAAAGAAAACATAGCCTATGTTTTACCTGATGGGATACAATGTTGCTGTTGAGGCGTTGCTGCTGCAAAAGAACATGCAAACTCTGCACAGAAAAGCCGCAGCCAGGTGATGGAATTAAACTTCGGACCTTCTTGCTGTGAGCCAGCAGTGCTAATCACTGCACCGTGCTGCCCGATTAATAGAGATTAATAGTTAAATATTATTGAGGGACACAGGCAGGACTCCATACGCACACAAAAATGCCTCAAGAAAAGGGCACTTGGGGCATCCAAGAGGAAAGGTGCAGGTGCTTAAGCCCCCCGTCCTGCATGTGCCTGGCATACAGTAAAGCAAAAGAAGCTAATTTTGCCTGCTTCATGTCATAAGGGTCACCACAGCAGGTAGTTGTGCATTTTTGATTTGGCAGAGTTTTCTGCCCTCCATGATGCAAACCCGAAAGGGATTTGAGTCTATGGCTGAAACTGAACCAGCAACTTTTCACTTGCCAAACAAAAGTCTTAACCACTACACTATGAAGGCAAAACTGGACATAAATGATACAGAATTTCTAGGAGCTAAAATTAGGAGCTAAAGGCATCAGGATGCACAGGTGTATTCTTTTTATCTTCAATGTAAAAGAAGTGTGGCTACAACTAAAATATAAAAATGGAGATAGAACTATAAACCAACCATACTTCTTATTCAGATGTTTTTTTAGTTATTTAAATTTGTCGTGTGTGTGTGTGTGTGTGTGTGTGTGTGTGTGTGTGTGTGTGTGTGTGTGTGTGTGTGTGTGTGTGTGTGTGTGTGTGTGTGTGTGTGTGAGTGAGAGAGAGATTAAAATTTGAAAAAGCATGATAATCCTGTCAAGTAGACCTAAGAATGTGTTTTGAAAAAAGCACTAATAGATCTGAGATCATAAAATACAGCTGTAATTGTGCTGTAGCAAAACAATTCATACTCCAGGTTGCCTGATTTTGGTAAACACCTGTTGTCTTGACGCCTCTCTTCTCATCTCTCTTTCTTGCATCCTGTGCTTGCATTTATGGTGGGGCAGACTATGATGCAGTGAGAGAAGCAGAAGAAACTAAAAATTGTACAAACTGAGAAATAAACAAAAAAACTTAGAAAGTGGTAGAGATTTAAAATCTCGATTACCATAGACAGATTTGTGGGACAGATAGTAAATTTAGGCTATTTGAACTAAGAGAGCAAAATGAACAGTGATAGTGGAAACTGTCTACAGACACAGGAGCCTGACTGTGAAAATTTCTGTATGCAAGAGTGAAAAACATGGAAATAATTCCTAAACTTAACGGAGTGTCAGGGACAAAAGTATTGAAATTACAGATCAATGGGTAACCCGGGATCAGCAAATCCCAGTGATGCTGATCTGTTTGTTTGGTTCACTAAGGCCAGAAGAAAATTAGATGAGCCAATCCAATGACTGCACAGTCACTGTAATCATTGACAAGGGGAAGAATCTAATACTGGAAACTACAATCAAAAACTTAGTAATGCTGAATGGGAGGGAAGATATTTTCTGACTACAGAGTTGCCCTAGGTTAACAGCTTTAGTTATAGTTAGGCTCTGTTAACAGCAATATTGCATTGGAAATCACTTTAGAGTTATGACTGGATTTCCATTAATCAATGCATTTTTAATTTATAGCATTACACGGTTAATGCTGATTTTAGTTAAAGTATTTAGAAGGTAGTTTTATCTGCTTTAGACAAAAAATATATATTTTACTTGTAAGAATGTACAACCGCAATTCACAAAAAGTTAAACTGTCAATAGAAACAGAATCAATGATTTGTAAAAATCTTATAAACCCATATTTTATTCAGAATTGAAAATTGAAAATATAACATTTTTTTTCTAATGCCATTTTGAATTTGATGGCAGAAACATTTCTCAAAAAAACGGTTATATTTATGTTTACCACTGTGAGGCATCCCCCAAACCCTATTAAAACTTAGGACATACACCAAGAATACATGTTCAGTTAATACAATTAATTTCACTCTGACCTGCTGACAAAATAAAGGGATGTCCATGTCTCCTTTATTAGAATGTGATACAGTAATCTTTGATGTTCAAATGTATTCAGTTTAAAGTTTCCGAGCTTATTTCTAAAGTGCAGCCATCACTTTAGAAATAAAAAGCAGTGCAGCAAGCACATTCAAGGATGAAATAATTATTTGAATGAAAATGTTTATTTTACTGCTTTGTGTGCTAAATCCTAAGTTTAATGATTTTCTAACTCTTTGAAGGGCATTTCTACCAGCTCCTCCTTCACTACATCCATGAAGGTCTTCCTCTTTCCCTTCTGCCTAACAGCTCGATCTTTTACATTCTTTTCCCAATATGCTGTGCTGTGAAAAAGTGTTTGGCTCTTTCTTGATGTATTTATTTTTTCTTTTTTGCATATTTGATCTTTGGGATTGTCAAACAAATTTTTAGATAAGACAAAGATAAGCCAAGTAAATACTAAATGCAGTTTTTTAATGAGTTTTTAAGGGTTGTTTTTGTTTTTTGTTTTTAGGAAAAAAGGTTATCCAAATCTACTTAGCCCTGTCTGAAAAAATAATTGCTCCCTAAACCTAAGAAGTACTTGTGCCGCTACTGGCAGCCAGAACTCCAAGCAAGAATTTGCAATAACTTGCAATGGGTAATCCCTTGAGAGGAATTTTGGCCGACTCTTCTTTGCAGAATTGTTGTAATTCAGCCACATTGAAGGTTCTTTGAGCATGAATAGCCTTTTTAAGATCATGCAAAAGCATCTAAATTGGATTTAAGTCCTGATTGTCACCAGGTCACTCCAAAATCTTAACAGTATTTATTTTTGCCATTCAGAGGTGATCTTGCTGGTGTGTTTCAGATCATTTTGCTGTTTCATAAACCAAGTGCATTTGAGCTTCAGGGCATGAACAGGTAGAAAGCAGAGTCCATCAATTATGGCAAGTCATATATGTCCTGAAGCAGCCCCACTACCACCCCACTACCACCACCATGTTTGACTGTTGGTATGATGCTCTTTTTATGAAATGTTGTGTTAATTTTTACGCCAGATGTAACAGGACTCAAACGTTCTAGAAAGTGTAACTTTTCTCTTGTCATTCTACAGAATATTTTCCCCAAAAATCTTGGGGAATCATGGAGATGTTTTTGGGAAATTTGTTCTTTTTCGTCAGCTGTGGTTTTAAACATGGGACTCTGTTATGGATGTCCATTTTCTTTCTTATTGATTATTGTTTTGTGACCTCCTGGATGATTTGTGGTTTGCTGGAATCTCAAAGCCTCCAGACTGATTGAGGCTTTGTTTTTCATCTATTCTTGAGTTTCTTTAGATCGCAGCATGATGTGTCGCTTTTTGAGATCTTTTAGCCTACTTCACTTTGTCAGATGGCTTCTATTTAAGTATTTTCTTGACTGAACATGTCTAGCAGTAATCAGGCCTAGGTGTGGCTAGTGAAACTGTACTTGGTTTTCCAAAAATTGTGGTTAGTCATAGCTAGTTAATCATTTAGCAGGGAGATATCTTTTTCACACAGGGCCAGGATCCTTTGGGATGGCAGTATTCTCTCAATAAATTAAATTGTCATTTAAAAAACTGCATTTTATATTTACTTTGTCCAACTTTAAAATATGTTTGATGATCTGAAACGTGAATTGTGCACAGCACTGTACAGTAGGGCCTTCACAGTGTTGGGTCATAGGTTCACTGCCTGCCATGTGTTTTCATGCAGTCTTTTAATGAGATGTGAAATGATACTATATTTGCTTGCTTTAGCTGTACCTATAGCAAGCAGACATAGTATCTGAAAAACTGCACATAAACTCTTTTGTGTTTCCTGATATTTGTTGAGCTGTTAGAAATGTTGTATTTAAAGCGACCTGCTACATCACTCCCTTTATGCTCGCTCTTCTGTAGCACTACCTAGAGTATAATGCTATGAATGATACTTAAATCTTAAGTTTATGATAACCACTGATGATAGAATACAATCCTATTGGTATATCTATGTGTTAGAAATTGTCTTTTATATATTGTTACTTCTAAGTTCAAATTAGTTTGATGTCTGGAATGTGCGCAGTGATATGAAATAATAGGTTCCCTCAAATACATTGAACGTGAAGCCTGTTTTGAAAATATAAGTGGTAAAAATGAGCTATATTGTGTTAAAATATAGTAAAAGTAAACATAAAATATTGTCCCTTGCAAAAAAGATTTCTCCAAATTCTCTGAATATTTTTTATAATATTGTGTACTGTATACGATGAGATATTCAGTCTTTCCCAATTTTAGATGAACATTATTCTAAAATATAATGTCTGTTTTAATGATACCTAATTTATATAATCCACTTTCAGTGCTCTACAACTTGAAAAATGGAATTCTGTAGCTTTAAGGATGCAGTGAATTCCTGTCATATAAGCATTAACACAAAAACCTAAGCCTAGACGTAAATCACTTTCCAGAATTCAGCAGCAGTGCCACACGTCCCCAACAGCTCCACATTTTCTCCCTCTGTACCTGGATAGTATCACTATTACAGGTGGAAGAAGAATTAGTTCCAATCATTTAAGCAATCCCAATGATATAGTTACTATTAAATTCAGTTCTTTGTATTCTTTTGACGGCAAAGAAAGACTGGGCTCAAAGTGGTCTAACTCAAAAAATGATCTTTAATTTTACATTTTTCAGAAAATGGAGATTGAGCACACACAGAAACGCCAGCTCAAGTCTGGGGCAGCAGCAGCCAGTCTCACTATATATTCTGCAGCATGTCACACACAGTTTCGATACAAACAACTCCTTATATATTACTAGTTCCTCTTTTTCTTTGTGTCAAATTTCCGGTGCAGCTTTGCACTTCCTCTTTCTAAAGTCTGTTGCCAGGGCAACCTGTCACCCTTAACATAGTTCTCGTCTCGTCAGAGCTTCACTTTCTGTCTGCACCTCATACGCTCTGCAAAAGCATGCAGTTTCCTGTCAGTCTATGACCTAGACTCAAAGCTGGCCCTCTCTTATACATAAAACAATATAATCAGCAAATAAGCACTATCCCATGACAGCTGGGATAGGCTCCAGCGCCCCCCGCGACCCTGAAAAGGATAAGTGGAAGCGAATGGATGGATGGATGGATAAGCACTAAGAATATATATTTAAATCCCAACATTACTTTCCAATGTGTTCCTGTTAATCATAAACTACAAATTTACCACAATACAAAAATTTTAAAAATTTTAATATGAAAATTGATTCTAAAACATAAATATTTGGTTTCAGAAGAATTGATATTTCATTATTGATCTGCATGCCACTAAACCTCTTTCGATCTTCTCTAAGATATCCTTTTTATACCCATGGTAATGACCATTTGCTAATTAGCCTAATTAATTGCAAAATTTTTATCTTTTTCCCTCTTTTTGGTACCACTTACTTTTCTAGCCTTATGTTGTCCTTGTCCCAACATTTCTGAGATGTGTCGCTGCTGTTAAATTTAAAATGAGCTAATATTTTTCTTAAAACTATGTTTTTTCAGGTTAAAGATTTGATATGTTCTCTATTTTCTATTAAGAATAAAATGTGGGTTTATGAAATTTGCAAATCATTGCATTCTGTTTTATTTGTATTTTTTTTTTTTAAATGTTTCAAGTTTTTGATCAAAAAAATCCCAATTATTTATGAATATCTGTCTTTAACATCCACTTTTCAATTGTTGATCATTTATTTAGAAAAACTAAAAACTACAAATTTACCAACATACTGTGTCTAATAACCACTGTAAATGTATACTAGTCCTAATACCCTCCAAAGTAGTCATTCTGTTTGATTAAAAATATTAACCTCATGGTACTAGATGGTAAAGACAGATGCTGCTTCACTCAGCAGCCAAATAGGATAGCTGATGCTGATGATGGCTCTACGCTTCATAGTCAGTCATCTTCCCAGCATCAGAAGTCTGGACCCCAATACCAAAGATTAAATTTATATTAAATAAGTGCGAGCTCAATCTCTGAACTTTACATTTCTATTCGTGTCTAACTATAAGAGTGATGTAACTTCCATGAAAGACAATATGCTCGTCTGACCCTCCTCATCCTTTCAGGATGGAGCCTGCTGGAGTCCATTGGTTGAGACCAGGAGGTCTTAGAAAATGTAAGTGTGTTTTTAATGTGATTCATTAAAACAAGGTAGTACACATTCAAACATCTTTAAACTGTCAAACATTCAAACATCTTTAAACTGTCACATCACTTATTCATATCTGTGATTAATAACAGCAGCGGGATTTTGTTTTGTTTTTTCTGTCCATCAGATTCCTGTGAACTCACAATCGACACAAACACAGTGAATACAAACCTCAAGCTGTCTGAAAACAACAAGAAGGTGATATATGTGAAGGAGGATCAGTCATATCCTGATCATCCAGACCGATTTGATTATTGGTCTCAGCTGATGTGTAGAAATAGTTTCAATGGTCGTTGTTACTGGGAGGTTGAGTGGAGTGGAGACATTTGCATATCAGTGAGTTACAGAGGAATCAGAAGGAAAGGAGGTAGTGACACAGAGTTTGGATTTAATGATCATTCCTGGAGCTTGCTCTGCTCTGCTGATGGTCCTCGATATGTCTGGCATAACAAGAGAATGGCATCCATCTCCTCCTCCTCCTCCTCCACCACCTCCTCCTCCTCTCCCATCTCTCACAGAGTAGCAGTGTATGTGGACTATCCTGCTGGCATCCTGTCCTTTTACAGAGTCTCCTCCGACACTCTGATCCACCTCCACACCTCCAATACCACATTCACTGAACCGCTTTATCCTGGATTTACAGTCTGTTCTGATTCCTCAATGTTTCTATGTGTAGTTTAGTATACACACTTTACAGATGGGTGAAATTGTATTAATTGCTTCTAACGATGGTAGCATATGCAAATATGCTTGTCTGCTGCCTACAGTATCTCCTACATGCAGCACAGGGTGTACTCTGCCTCTTGCATGTGACAGCTGGGATAGGCTCCATATTGTGCATCCTTTTTAGGTATCTTTAGGTACTAGATGCTCTCCACACTAAAGGCAGAGTTTGGGCTGCTCTGTGTCAGTTCTTCATTGAAACTCAATTTCTCTTTCTTCCTATATCTGAACAGATTTGTATAGATATGATAGATATGTTTTTTCTTTTGTTACTTTTGCCCTAATCTGGCTCATTATTGTGTCTTTTGGTTGGTTGATCCTTAGTTCTTCCATGTTACCTGTCCTGCTTTACTACTTGTGTTGTAAGTAAAACAATGGCCAGACTTTCTATCAAAATTAACACCATGTTGATGGTGACAGCTGTGCTAAAATAGTTTTCCTGATTGTGACCATCTATGGTTTTTCATTGTGAACAGAGGATATAAAAATGTGTTAAAGAGGCAGTTTCTGGTTCACTGTGTCAAAGAGGGTCTCTTTACAGTTTCAAATATGACGTTTCATGATTTTCAGCTTCTGGAGGAGTAGACGTCAAACTCAACAGTGAGGAATGAACATGAAGAAAACACCTCTAAGACTTTTTAATATGTCTGTCAGTGAGTGCTCTCTGCTCAGCTGTGATGAATT
Source organism: Rhamphochromis sp. 'chilingali' (assembly GCF_963969265.1). Taxonomy (NCBI): domain Eukaryota; kingdom Metazoa; phylum Chordata; class Actinopteri; order Cichliformes; family Cichlidae; genus Rhamphochromis; species Rhamphochromis sp. 'chilingali'. The sequence continues at coordinate 35,272,604 of NC_137929.1, read as the reverse complement.
ACTTGAATGTAATGATGGCAACTGACAATATGCTAACTATTTCGGCTGTCGCTGTCATCATGTATACTTATGTATAGCTAACTTTTAAAATGATAACTGGTAACAGGGCTTAGGTTTTTTTGTTTGGTTTTTTTTTTTAAATAAATCCTTGCATTGTTTTAAACTTAGAATTTCTGGCACTAGATAGTGGAAGATGTTATGTTGTTTCTTTATCTTATATATATATATATTTTTTTTTTCCTCTCCCCACTTTGGTAAGTTTGATATGCTCTTATTAAGAAACAGTTAAAATACACCCATTACACAATTTAAAAACAAATACAAGCTTCAACAGGGATCTAATACTGAAAATACTCAGTGAAGTTTGTTTGGTTTAGTATAATTAAGAACAGGAACACGTGTCAATCTTTCTAGAACATTGTCGTTTGTTTATTATAATTTTAGATTTGTTGCATCATAATCCTGTGACTGCAATTTCTCTCCTTTCAACGCGTGTTGGAGATGTATTTTTACTGTCCAAGGGGAAAACGATTCAGCCAATCAGTTTGGGCAACGAACCTAGAAGTGGAGTAATAACACATTTCAGCTCTGTGAAACTGTTTGCTCTGTGTTGCCATGCCTACATACAGCCCAGCGGCCAAAGGTTACATGCTCAGTAACTGTATGTGTGAGTTAATTTGCAAATGAGTTGTGTAATGTTTCATAGAAATTTCTACTGGTATCAAGTTTGAAGATGCAGTTTGACCAACTGTGGTTATTCTGTTCTCGGTGCATGAGGCCTGTTAAAACACAAGACCATTCCATGCTGTCAAGTTTTTATGACTTTTCAACAGACTGTACCTCAATTGATAAAATAAAATAATAAATGTGAAAAAAAAAATAAAAATAAAAAATAAAATGATAACTGGTAATGTCATGAACTATTTTACTCAGAACTAGACTGAGAATCTCTAGATCACGGGTCTCAAACTTAAATAAGCTATGGGCTACTACTGGTACTGTCATCTCATTGGAGGGCTACTTTAGTGTTCAAGTAGTAAAAACAACCAAACAAACAAGAAAACACCCACAAATATTTCTGAAAATGTAGCGTTTTGTTTGTTTGTTTTTTAATTACAAATATTGTATTACAAGACAAAACTGCAAACATTAACGCAATTTTTCTTCTCACTCTTAACTAACTGAAGCCTGGTTCATTGAACTACCAAATAAACAAATTAGTATTCTCTTTCTGGCCAGTCATGTGGCTGCCCTTCTACTATAAATTTGTTTGTATTTAACAGAATAAAAATGCAAACATAAGTGTACACATTAGTTTTTGACTCTCTCACTGAACTAATAGAGCCAATCCCTCAACATGTTTGTACTCTGCTCGTATTGCCTTCACATTAAATTATTTTTTGCTTTTTAAAGAACGTATTTTAACATTGCACTCAACAGCAAACAAATCCTCTCTAACAAAAAAGTAACTTCAAGGGCCGAATTGCATTATATTTCTTCACGCCAATATACGGGGTGGGGTAGGGGTGACGTGGGCTGCAAGTGGCCCCCGGGCCGTGAGTTTGAGACCCCTGCTCTTGATAATCAGGACTGAAGCAAATTTTAAACTGCTGGTTAAGAGCATAGATTTGCTAAGGTTATCGTTCACATAAGCAATAATGATAGCCAGTTGCATCCCCATGTAAATGTGGGCTAGAAGTAATTAGGGCTCTCTGCAATCCCTGTTAGTAAATTATTTAATAGAACTTCATATTCATTTATTCTAACAGGTTTCTCTAAGGAATCAACACTGCTAAGTCATGCTGTCAAAATCCTTAAAGCTCAAGCCAAGTAGGAGGAGTGGCAGCCATCTTTCAGACTAGCCTATCAGTCAACCAAAGATCCAGACAGTTTTAATTCATTTGAAAGCCTTAGCTTTTTACACCCTAACTGGAAAAGTGTAAGTTAAAAAACACTTTTGGTTTTTATCTATTGCCATCCTATAAAATAATTGTACGTGATTTTAAACTTAAAATGAGATGTTAAAAATTACTGTCTCAACACCTCATGTATTTTTTTAATTAAACTCAGTTGACTTGTGTCAAAATGTAAATGATCCTACTGTTTGTTTAACTCACACTCTGCATCTTGGCCTGACATATGGCTAAAGATTTAACAGTATTTCCTTAAAATCCTCTTTTGTCCAACCATTTTTTGATAACAGTTTTACCATCATAAATAAATTACACAGCACTCCACAATAAATTTCATTACAATAGATGTTTTTATAAAACATTTTTATAAAAGTTCAAGAATGTAATATCAGACCTGGTAGGTCAGCAAAACAAGTAAATGCAAAAGCAGAACCAAGGAATTTAGACAAAAGAAGGCTTTGACAGCGCTCTGGGAATACACCACTCAGGGTAAGTTGACAGTTGGTCACAGACAAGTTATATAGGGAAGAGGAAATGGGTATTAGCTGGGTGAGTTTATCCCAAAAACTGTCCAGAGCAACAAAATCCACAGAGTTAAAATGATTTAGAATGATCCAGATTGCTTACTTAATCTATTTGAAGACAATATCCACGAAGGGTTAGGGTCTGCAGGGTTGTGACTTGGGGTGGATGGAGCTGTTGGAGAGGTGAGTAATCAGTGAAGAGTTTTTGATGTAGAATTCACTCCAACAGCCAACAAGGAAATACTGGAAACAGTAATAATAATAATAATAATAATAATAATGATGCTAGATTTATTTATAATGCACTTTCAGACAAAATGCTGAACAGTTATTTGAAGATAAAAAAAAACCTCAGAAATGAATAAAAGCAACACAATTTAAAAACTGATAACAATTTAAAAACTAATAGGCATAGAATTAGGACACATAGGATAGGGTGAACAAGTGGGTCTTTAACTTAGCTTAAAAAGCCTCTACAGAGCATGCCTGCCTAATATGGGCCAAAAATGGGGCACGAAATGAAAAAGCACGCTCCCCAATTGTCTTTTTTCTGGCTTGAGGAACTTTTAGAAGGCCAGTATCCTGAGATCAGAGAGCACAGGATGGAACATAGAGGTGCAAAAGGTCAGACATATATGAGGGTGCCAAACCATTTAAAGCCTTGTAGGTGAGCAGCAGGACCTTAAAATCTGCTGGGCCTCACAATAGAAATAATTTATTTCTGTACATCCAACAAATGTAGCACCATTTAACGGGGATTAAACATGCTTTTAAATGGTATGAGATTTATTGCTAAGAAGGATTGTTACCACAAAAAACAAAAAATCAAACACAAACTTTCCTTTTTGTGCTTAGTTTACATATACAAGTCAGCTCATTGACACTAAGAGGAGAGAAACAGCATCCTTAATACAGAAAGAACAATTTTAACAATCTTAATCTATAACCACAGATTACAGCATCAAATATGTAAATAGACCAAGTTCAATTACTTTTACATTTTTACACTCCTTACAAAGACTAGACCACTGAGAAACTTAATATTTGATGTATTAAAAATAGGAAGAGGGTAATTCTTGAAAATCCCAGGGAGTTAGGTATTTACACTCAACAAAAATATAAACGCAACACCTTTGTTACTGCTCCCATTCCCCATGGGATGGACGTAGAGACCTAAAATTCAGTCCAGATACACAATATAACCATCCCTCCCAAACAGTGGTCACAAATCAGTCCAAATGTGTGGTAGTGGGCACATCTGCCATATTGAGATAATCCATCCCACCTCACAGGTGTGCCACATCAGGATGCTGATCTGACATCATGAGTAGTGCACAGGTGTACCTCAGACTGCCCACAACAAAAGGCCACCCTGGAATGTGCAGTTTTTTGCGCTATTGGGGGTCTGGGGACCCAGAACCGGTCAGTATCTGGTGTGACCACCATTTGCCTCATGCAGTGCAACACATCGTCGCATGGAGTCTATCAGATTGTCAATTGTGGCCTGTGGAATGTTGGTCCACTCCACTTCAATGGCTGTGCGAGGTTGTTGGATATTTGTGGGAACTGGTACACGCTGTCGTATACGCCGGTCAAGCACATCCCGAACATGCTCAATGGGTGACATGTCCGGTGAGTATGCTGGCCATGCAAGAACTGGGACATTCTCAGCTGCCATCTGCCCTGAACAATGTGAACCATGATTCATCCGTGAAGCGCACACCTCTCCAACGTGCCAGACGCCATCGAATGTGAGCATTTGCCCACACAAGTCTGTTACGGCGACGAGCTGGAGTCAGGTCAAGACCCCGATGAGGACGACGGGCATGCAGTTGAGCGTCCCTGAGACGGTTTCTGACAGTTTTTGCAGAAATTGTTTGGTTGTGCAAACCAATTGTTCCAGCAGCTGTCTGGGTGGCTGGTCTCAGACGATCTTGGAGGTGAACCTGCTGGATGTGGAGGTCCTGGGCTGGTGTGGTTACACGAGGTCTGCGGTTGTGAGGCCGGTTGGATGTGCTGCCATATTCTCTGAAACGCCTGTGGAGACGGCTTATGGTTGAGAAATGAACATTCAATGCACGGGCGACAGATCTGGTTGACATTCCTGCTGTCAGCATGCCAATTGCACGCTCCCTCATTGCTTGTGGCATCTGTGGCATTTTGCTGTGAGACAAAACTGCACATTCCAGGGTGGCCTTTTGTTGTGGGCAGTCTGAGGTACACCTGTGCACTACTCATGATGTCAGATCAGCATCCTGATGTGGCACACCTGTGAGGTGGGATGGATTATCTCAATATGGCAGATGTGCCCACTACCACACATTTGGACTGATTTGTGACCACTGTTTGGGAGGGATGGTTATATTGTGTATCTGGAATGAATTTTAGGTCTCTACGTCCATCCCATGGGGAATGGGAGCAGTAACAAAGGTGTTGCGTTTATATTTTTGTTGAGTGTATGTTTTGTGGTAACTGCAATCCTTGACAAAAAGGCATTACATTGCTCTACCTCCTCCCCTAGAGTCAAACCAGCCCCATCTTGATATGCTCCACTCCATTTCACCTGGAAAAAACACACACACACACACACACACACACACACACACACACACACACACACACACACACACACACACACACACACACACACACACACACACACACAGATGCACATACACACACACAGATAAAATACAAATTACACAAAATGTTGATGTGCAATTGTTCAGATAAAGTCATTAAAGTCAGAATTTCATACCTCACATTTGAAATCGTGGGCTTTAGCATGAAAGACTGAAAGAAATGGCTTCATGCTAAGAAGTTGCTGGAGCTCTGGACAGCTTTTTGTTACTCTTTCAAGATATGGCCAATACTTGCAGGTAACATCCATACAAAAAAAAGTGATATGTCTATTGGCCAGCTTTTGTTGCACGTACAAGGGATAAGCAAAAATTTCACCCCTGTACATATTTAGAGCACGGAGCAGCACTCCATGCCTACACACTGCAAGCTCCAGTCCCTCCTCATCCACCTTGCTGCTGGATCTTTGGGAGGTCTCTCTGGCTGCTGACCACTCCCCTCCACAAACACCTCGTCCGGAGACCTAAAATGCATTAAATAGCTGGTGACAATGTCTTTTCACAATCTCTTCAACAGAGTGTTAAAGGTTACCATAATTATGTCTATGTAATTAGAGCGTTCAATCTTACATGTCTGGATGTGCTGTGTATGTAGTCCACAAATCTTCCCACATCTTCATCCTTTGCTATGAAGGCGTCTTCAAAGATGCCCAGTTCCTCAGATCTGAACAAAATAGCAATACAGTATACTTTATGGTGTCATACAAAGTAAGTCCAAAGTTAATTGGTGCACCTTATAGTCACATTGTCTGAAACAAACGTCGGTATTACACATATTTTGCTGTACCTGGCTGCATTCTTGAAACGGTAATGCTTGCGGTTTCCATCCACTGAAATTGCAAGCATGTCTGGGGCACATGCATGACATGTGAAGGGATCCTCCTTTAAAATCTTGTCTAATTCATATCTCACGGCTTCCCACTCAAACAAACTTTTCTGAAAGCCATCTGCAGAGATCTTTCCCGTCTGGTTTAAAATGAAAGACATAAACAGAAAACAACTACACTACAAGTGACTTTTAAATCCTGAATAACACAGAAGAACCATACTGTAAAGGATGCATAAACTAAAATGCTCACACGGCCAAAGTGGAGAGTTCGTTGATCAAGCATTTTTAAAAATGCTTTGCAGGAGAGTCCGGGTGATGCCATCTTCATTTCTTCAAATGTGAAGAAGACATCTGTTGCATACAAAGTAGAAAAGTGAAGGGTAGCGGGCCAGTAATCACTTAGATTTAGGTCATCTACTCCAGCAGTCCAAGAAGCTTCACATGTCTCACACCTCAGCTCTGGCATGCTGAGATTGTAACGTCCTAGAAAAGTGAAAAACTCATGACTCCAGAGTAAAAGTTTATTATCTTTGGGTTAGGTCTTCTTTTTGTCTCAGACTATACTGCAACAATGCTTGTGAGGGTTTAGTTTTAGGTGAATTGTTTACAGATGGTTGTCAGTCAGGACAAAATGAAGTTCTTCTTACCATTCATTGTGACCACAGCAACAACCTTTCCTGGTCTGACCCTCAAACACTCTGGTGGACAGCCGCAGATTGTGACTGGGCTCTCCACAGGTACAAGTCGTGCTAAAGAAGTCAACATGTATGCGTAACATATGATTTAAATAAGTTTATTAACTATGAAGTAAAACGTTGAAATGTGACTAAGATATGGTAGGACCAACTGAGCCTTACTTGAAACAATAAAAAAAAAAATTAACAGCTCAAAGCTAACAGTGTAGTTGAGAGCTGAGGAAGCATCAACTTTTTTAAAAAATGAGATAGAGAGAGAGAGCGTAAGGGAAATGTATAAACAGTAAACATAATAAGTTTAGTCACAGAACTTACCATCATGGCAAAGGGTCTTATTTACAATGTAAGTTGTTGGAGGCAATGGCTGGAAGAATCCGGCAGTCATGGCACGTCTATTGTGAAGGACATATCTGGTGTGCATGATGACATCACATTTATCACAAAAAAGGGGGCGTGGTAGACAGTCACGACAATGAAGCACAGCTGGATTGCTCCCACATTGTTGGCATATATGTTCCGACACACTTTCTTGAGCTGCCATGGTATTCACCAGATGGGGTCTTTTGGCCCTCCAACTATCTGAAAAAAAGAGTTTTTCTTGTGCTCCAGTTCAAGGAAGCCAAAAGAGGAGCTTTTGGTGGTGGTGCTTCATGGTGATCGTCTGAAGAATCATTCAGTGAGCTCTGGAGTTCTTGTAGAAAGCGCTCTGTTAAAAAAAACAAATACATTTTCTATTAAAATTGATTAAATTATAAAAGTGTAATGGACAGAGTAGCTATGAGAGTAAAGCTTGATGGCTATAAATATGCTAGCAATTGCTGCAAACACATGAACATACTGCTTTGATCTAGTGAAGACACAGTGGAGTACATAACAACAGTCTCTGGGGCAAATGCCACCTCACAGTGACTGTTATTAGTGGTAGAATTGGTCTTCTGACTGTGGGCAGCTGTATAAAACATCAACAGTATATCAAAAACACAAATCAAATCCACATTTATAACACAGAAACAATTTAGAATCACCAATTAGCCAAACTCCACATCTCAGGACTGTGGGAGTAAACCAGGTAACCTGCGAGCAGAGAAACAAGGGAAGAACACGCAAACTCTACACGCAAAGACCCTGGTCTGATAGTGGAATTGAAATCAGGACATTTTTTGATGTGCCACTGTGCTGCCAAGTACCAATATCTTTTACCAAAATCCTTGTGAGGAGGTAACTGTCAGCCACATTTTGTTACTGGACTAACATAACGTAATGAATGCCATACTTGCTAGGGGGGGATCATTCAGTTTTAAGAGATAATTCTGTGGTTTATTTAATGTCCTTTTGTGTCAAAACAAACAAATTACTTTCCTGTTTGTCTTTACAAATATTTCAATTAATTAATACGTTAAATTTATGGTTTTGTGTCCATACAATCTATATCTTCAAATTATCTTGTATGAAAGAGTACTGACCCTTATGTAATTGACTCCGGATTGATCTTGGCCTCGCATAGAGTTGGTTTCCATCTTTGTCTCTTTTTTTCCATTTTACTGTTAGTTCAGGTGGCTTCACAGGTACAGGAGCTACCTCTTGCTTCAGCTCACCAAGCATGTCATCGAGGTGTTGGAGCTCATCAATTTGTTCCTGCTGATCAGTCAGATTATCTAGGATCCTTAAAGGATCTTGAATTTCGGAGTCACTCATGGCAGAAAGAAGAACAAACAAACAAACACACACACACACACACGCACGCACGCACACACACACAAACAGAATAATCAAACAAGACAGACCAACAGAGCGAGGCAGAAACAGAGAGACAGACCAATAAGGACAGCAGTAAGAACAGATACAAACAGACTGACGTGGCTCTTAAAAGTGCCTTTAGGAGTTTTTCAAAAAGCAGATGTAGGAAGGAATCAATCAATAATAGGCTGATTGATGAAGAACCTGTTTAGAAAAAAAAAAGTATTCAGAATTCAGAAGCACCTTATAAATAAATATATACATTAAACCCTATTGTAACGATTTAGATAAACCCTGTTTAGTGTCCATTTGTATTTCATTTGCAGCATAGATGATCGGTCTGCTATTTAATGATTATGTAATGCTGTTATTAAGTTTAAAATCGAGAGAGAGAGAGAGAGAGAGAGAGAGAGAGCCAGAATGAGAGAGAGAGCCATAAAGAGAGAGCTAGATTGATAGATAACGTCTATCTTGAATTTGAGCATCAACCCAATCTGGCAACACTGACCCTTATTAGAACCCTCAAACTTTACAAAGTGGCAACAACAGCAAACGTCAGCACACACTTCTCTATCACTGTACCCTGGATGATGATATATGATAAGCTTAACTTGATTGGCTAACAGAAATGAATTTAGCTAGCTTACAGCACATGTGGTGTGGTAACATATATGCTATTAAATGTTAAGTCATTCGCTGTTCCACGAAATTGCTAATCTTAACCCATGGAACTGCTAAAAGCAGCTTTGTGAGCTCACTGTTTCGGGTTTTTCTTTTTGGTTTTAAATAAGAAAAATAATTTTAAAAAATCTACAGATTCAGATTCGCACTTACCTGTGGTACGATCGAGTACGTTGACGTCACTGCCGCTCATCTAATATGATAAAAAAATTAACTTTCTCAAAAATAAACGAGTTGCTGTGAATTCCTTAACAGCACCGAAAATGTTTTTGCATAATGTTTTTTTGCCGAAAATGTTTTTGCCTAATAAAAAAAAGCTTTTTTATTAGGAATTTAATTTAATTTAATTTAATACGTAAGAGCGTGATTAGCCAAAGCAGACGGTAAAATGACTGCATGTATTCAGAGGAGTTGGAGAAGATATCTTACAGCTGTAGCAGAATGATCGACAGATTTCCAAATATGAAAAGGATTGTAGAACAGTTTATAAAACCGGTGCAATAAATTCACCCAATCGCTAGCTGTGCCATTACCCAGCATACATCGCTCACTCCGTCAATGCAAGAACCGATACACAAATAACAGCCTGTAATTAGTTTTATCTGCAGTAATTTTCTCTCAGATAGTTGCCTGCATTATATAATTTATTGTGTTCAGTATAGGTCGTTACAATGTGATTTGGAAAATGTCTAAATATACCGACAAAAGGCACTTCCGCGGCAATCTCTTCAATCGGAGGACCCTTCACGTCAATTCCCGACGCGAGAGGGGTACCCTGCGCGTCCATAAGTGCAGCAGAGGGAGCCTGACCATGCGTCACACGTTTGACGAGTTGGGAGTGAGAACGTGTTGAATTGGTGCATGCCTCATGTCACAGTAAGCCATTCATTACCTTGCTCTTTGCAACAACATACTCTGCTGCACACATGAAACGTTTGTTTTCATGGCAAAACCACAAACACAGACAGTCATATCTCTGTGTTAAGTCTCCCTTCTTTTTGCTCCGATTGCTGCCAATCGGTTATCCTTTCACCTGTTTGAATGACCAGTAAACACTGAACCTGCCCTCTGCACACACCAGGCAATGCTCCTAAAAATTTTTATTTATTTAATCTTTAATACTTTCGGTTTCTCTCCAGCAGTAATAGGCAGGCATGTGACTGCAGATTAGCGATCATGATTATTTTATACATATTTTACTTAATCCCCGTTAGTGCTCCTGAGAGTCCAGGTTTATTTATTTATGATTTATGGGTTTTATTGCACTACTTTTGGAACATTGTACCATGTAATTATCTTACTCTGAGAGTTTGTGGGCTTATTGTGTTGCTTTTGCCACTGTTGTGTTCTGAATGTACATCAAACTGGATGTTAAAAAGTTTTATTATTTATATGGTTATACAACACAACTAATGCATTCTCTCATAGCCATCATTTGGCACAACAAGCCGGATGTCAAGCAGACAAAAACCCAGAAAAATACCAAACATTGTTGTGGTTACATATGAGACTGATGAGGGTGTGTTAGGTAATTTCCAGTTCTCATCTGAATGACAACATTTGATTTAATAAGGAGATCTTTTTCTACAATGATTTTCCAGGCATTGTGATCAACATTACTGCCATGGGGCAACTTCAAGCTGGTGCTCTGCAAAACCAAGCTGCAGCATTATTTGGAGCGAGCCCCAGTACCATCTCCAAATTCAAGGCCAAGTATAACAGGGGAATGTCAGAGACAAACCCCAAAGTGAACAAGTTTGCTCTCAGTGTCAGCACTGAGGAGAACTGTAGGCTGTAGCTACAGATTTATGGTCAAGGTTTGCAGGATGATCTGGCAGACGGCTCTCTACACAGTCAGTCACTGCCCTGCACTCAGACCTGTCTGTATTGTTATTCCCAAAATGATTCACTGGAACCAGAAGATGTGGTGGAACATTATATTCCGCAATGAGTCCAGATTCTGCCCATAGCAGCTGGATCGAAAGGTCAAAGTTTGGAGTTGTTTAGCATTGGCTCAGAAGATTTGATACTCACTCTGCTGCTCAACCCACAAATTTGTTTTCCTTTATTGCCAAGAAGCACAAAAAAGAAATAATTAACCAGACCCAAACACAAATTTCCTAAATCTTTTGCTGCGTTTAGCCCGAATCACGCAGTACAAATGATAAACACAGAATAGAAATGGTCACCCCGAATTCCCTAAACCTTCGTGTTACTTGTATTTTTAATTTCAGGGATACTTTGTTTTGTAATTTGAAATTAAATTATGTAAATGAACTGCATGTTTTATTTACTAAATTTTGATTAAGCATTGATGCCAACTTCAAATGAAACTGACAAGATATTGAAACTGAAAAAAAATTATTGTAACTGAAATAAATGTACTGAAAAATCTTGTATTGAAACTGAAAAAAATAAAACAATTGAAACTATAATTTTTTGTTTTGCTTACAATTCTCTTTGTTCAGTTTCAATCTGCTGGTTCTGTTTTGTCTTCTGGGGGCGCGCTTGATTCCAACCCACATGTATTTGCATACATTATAGAGGCCACTAATGCTTACCAAGCTGCCATCTTTCTCTCTTCACCTCTTTCATTAGCTGCTTCATTTTCAGGTGGGACCCTCTAAAACAGGTAAGTAATCATTTTTTGTCATCTTTCTTTGGTATTCCACTGGACTGGAGTTTAGTTTAGTTTTTTAGCTACATGCTTTTTCCCCTCTCCAAAGCAGTTACTTGTTCTTTTCATTTAAGAATACAGCCCACATTATTATTGAATTTTTCCTGACTGCCTTCAGTTGTGAAGTCTTCCTGTTCTCCTCTGTGTGGCATAGGCTCTAATTTTTGTTAGTAAAGTGTGAAATTTCCTGAGTTGTCTTTCTTTTCCTTTAGTGAGTTGGGCCTGCTGAGCCTTGTTTACAAGATAGGGGAGGGTAGAAGTGTTTTCACTTCCTGCAGAGTCTGGCTAATTTGGTCCGGAGGGCATCAACAGTGAAATGGACCTGTCTTATCCTTTCACTTAGAAGTTATTTTGTGCTCTCCCTAGAATCAACACAGCTCTGTGTCCCCTGACCATGAATCCAAGGCACAAACTCTTAGGAACGACTCTAGTTTGTCTGTATCTTAGGTTGATGCGGAGATTGTTCCTATAATCCGCTAGTTTCCTTGAGTCCTTTTTATACTTCCACACCAATTGAAGGGTGTTCCTCCCAAAGTTTAGGGCAATATGTCTGTGAAGGTTCTCAGTCATTGTTTGCTAAGTTACTGTTTTACAAAAAGTAAGAAAAAATAGTAAAACACTATTATTATTTATAAGACCCCAAATTATAGTTGCTTGCCTGAACTGCTAAACTGAATGTTTTCAGTGGTTGAATTTTGTGTTTGATTAATTTCTGGCTTTTCAGAGTAGTCCAATGTGCTGCATCATATTTTGGTATAAAACTATGAAGTGAGTGTAAGTTCCTCACTCCAGTTCAAAATGGTTGCACATCGAGGACATACTGAGAAGCAGAGACAAGTTTGCATTTTCTTTTTTATAGCACGTGGCATGATAAGCACTGTTTGTTAAGCACTGTTTAAACAACTGAAAATGTCTTTCTTATTACTCATGTCTTTTTCATTTACTAAGAAATTATTTGTGTGGGGAAACAACAGAAAAAATGCACAAAAATGCTTTCACTTTGAATTTTAAAGGTGTGTCGATAATACCCACAGTAGAGTCAGATGAATGATAATAATTTAATTTGTGCAATGTTATTTCCCTTTGAAGATGAAACAACGAACAGGCAACACCCACCCGCGAGTCTATAAATAATATAAACACGCCGTCGACTCACATAACCTTCAGACGGAGAACCTGAAAGGATCGCAGCCTCACTTTCTAAACAAAGCAATGGCGCCAGTCGATGTTATGAACCCCCACTATGGGTGGGGGTTGAAGAAAAATCCCCACCTGCTGAAAGGTAAGTAATATAAAAACTGAAATAAATGTGTAATTATTAGTAATTTAATGAGTCTATATTCAAATGTCTTAAAACATGTTTGTTTGCTATTTACAAAAAAATCTGTGAAATTTTGTGAAGCGAAAGCACGTTCACATATTTGTTTTTTGTAATGTTGTACCTAGAGATACACTTAGGTATCAGATAATATGAATAAAATTGCTGACCTGCTAACTGCTACGGTCACCTTTATTTTCTTTTTTTTAATTTTTAAAATATTCTCTGTTGTGGTTCACTCTAATGTATGGTATAATTATTTAAAACGTATTTGTAGCTATATTTAGTCTAAAAACTGCAAAGTAAAATTCTCTCTGTTCTGTGCTATGTGTGTTTAGAATACACTGAGAAATATGTAGGAAAGTCACTGCACCACCCCTCTGCATTGCTGTCCACTGCCGAGCCTGGCTCAGCTGAGCAGGTGGTGAGGAAGGTAAATAGAGGCTGAAGGAGTCCATCATTAATTTGAGCTTTCTTCACATTTTAAGGCTCCTGTCACACCTATACTCAGCGCTGATTTAATACTACATGGAAACAAAGATATAACTGTCACCTCTTATAACCTTCAGGTGCTCCTAAACAAGGCAATGTGTGAAATCTTCGTTATCTTGGCTAATGGTCAAAGGTGTTCGATGCTCCTAAGCGCCATACAGCTGCAAGAAATGATTGTGAGCATTTTCAAAGAGGAAGTGAAGAAAATGCTCATCAAGAAAGGTAAGTAACATAAAACAGAAAATAAATACATTAAAATTATAGTTATCAGCACTTAAAAACTCTATATTCAAATTTCTTAATAATTTCTTAATCTCTTCATATATTATATTATATTATATTATATTATAGTTACTAATAAAACGGCTCAACTGCTAACTGCTAAGGATCACCTTTATTTACAATCAAACTCTAATGCAGGGAACATAATATAATTATTTATGACACATTTGTAGCTATATTTAGTTTAAAGGCTGCGAAGTAAAATCCTCCCTGTCCGGTGTTATGTGTGTTTAGGATACAATAAGGATAATATCAGGCTGCTGGCTGATGACAAGCCACTGGATGATGACTCTGCACCAGTGAAAAAATACGGGATCAAAGCCGGCTCAACTGTACAGATGGTGAGGAAGGTTAACAGAGGGTGAAGGAGTCCATCATTAATTCATCTGACTACATCAAATTCATGAATCATAAATACACGTAAAGAAAAAGATGCACGATTCTGATTGAAGTGTAGCATCTTTTGCTTTTGCTCCCCTTTGCACTTTTGTCACATTTTAAGGCTCCTGTCATACTTATGCTAATTCTGTATTAAACTGAATAGATAATGATTCATTGAAGTGAACATTTTTATCTGACATCTTTATTTTAATATTATATTTTTTTAAAAACATGAACTAAGTCTGAAGTTCCTCACTACAGTTCAAAATAGCTGGACGTCGAGGGCTACCTGAAAAGCGGTGACATGTCTCTAAAATATTTGCGTTTTCTTTTGTCTCCATGATATGTGGTATAAAAAATGTTAAGCGCTGTTTAGCAAAGGTACTAACTGTTACCTCTCATTACCTTCAGACAGACAACCTGGAAAGATCACAAGTTCCCCGCCTAAACAAGGAAAATTGTAAACTCGGCATTATCTTGCCTGATGGTCGGAGGTTGTCGATGATGCTGTGCCCCGGACAGCTGCAGAGTATGACTGTAAGCCAGTTCAAAGAGGACATACTCAGAGTGTGGGCCATCCATGGTAAATAACCAAAGAACTGAAAACTGATACATTAAAAAAAAAAATTATGACCTACAGTCCTCAATGAGGATATGATCAACTGACCCTAAAACATGTTTTCTTTTTGTTTTTTGTTGTTGTTTATTTTACAAAAAAACTATTAAATGTTGTGAATAGGAGTGCAAACACCTTCAAAGATTTGTTTTAATTTTTTAATTGTTGCACATACAGTTACTCAAACCTGTTTAATACTGTGTGTGTAGGATACACTGAGAAACATGTCACTCTGCGCGTTGAAGGCAAGACACTGGACAACCCCTCTGCATTGCTGGCTGATTGCGGAATCAAAGCCGGCTCAACTGTGCAGGTGATTAAGGTTCAGGGAGGCGGAAGGGGTCCATCATTAATTTGAGCTTTCTTCTCATTTTAAGGCTCCTGTCACACCTATGCCCAACACAAATTTAATATCACAGGGAATAAATTATAATTCATTTCTGTGTAAATGTTTAGTTTACATTTTTATTTTAACTTAATATTTTGGTATAAAAACATGAACCGAGTTTCATCACTTCATTGCAAAATGGTTGCACTTAGAGGACTCACTGAAAAGAGAAGACAGGTTTCTAAACTATTTGTGTTTTCCTTTTTTTATGATATGTGATCTAATAAATGTGTTAAGCGCTGTTAAAGAAAGGTAGTAACCGTCTCCTCTCATAACTTTCAGATGCTTTTAGAAGTCTTCATTATCTTGCCTGATGGTCGGAGGGTGTCGATGATGCTGTGCCCCGGACAACTGCAGAGTATGACTGTAAGCCAGTTCAAAGAGGACATACTGAGAGTGTGGGCCATCCATGGTAAATAACCTAAGAACTGAAAACTGATACATTAAATAAATAATGATCTAACCTACAGTCTTTAATGAGGATATGATCAACTGTCCCTAAAACCTGTTTTCTTTTTGTTTTTTGTTGTTGTTTATTTTACCAAAAAAACTATTAAATGTTGTGAATAGGAGTGCAAACACCTTCAAAGATTTTTTTTAATTTGTTGCACATACAGTTACTCAAACCTGTTTAATACTGTGTGTGTAGGATACACTGAGAAACATGTCACTCTGCAAGTTGAAGGCAAGACACTGGACAACCCCTCTGCATTGCTGGCTGATTGCGGAATCAAAGCCGGCTCAACTGTGCAGGTGATTAAGGTTCAGGGACGTGGAAGGGGTCCATCATTAATTTGAGCTTTCTTCTCATTTTAAGGCTCCTGTCACACCTATGCCCAGCACAAATTTATTATCACATGGAATAAATTATAATTCATTTCTGTGTAAATGTTTAGTTTACATTTTTATTTTAACTTAATATTTTGGTATAAAAACATGAACCGAGTTTCATCACTTCATTGCAAAATGGTTGCACTTAGAGGACTCACTGAAAAGAGAAGACCGGTTTCTAAACTATTTGTGTTTTCCTTTTTTTATGATATGTGATCTAATAAATGTGTTAAGCGCTGTTAAACAAAGGTAGTAACCGTCTCCTCTCATAACTTTCAGATGCTTTTAGAAGTCTTCATTATCTTGCCTGATGGTCGGAGGCACGTGATGCCTCTGAGCGCTAAACAGCTGCAAGAAATGACTGTGAGCCTTCTCGAAGAGGAAGTGCTAAAAATGCTCATGATGAAAAGTAAGTAACCTATAAATTGTTAACAAATAAATAAAAATTATAATGATAAGTGCTTAATGACTCTACATTCATTATTTTTTTTATTTAAAAGAATCAATAAAATTTTATGAAGTGCAAATGCCTTGGAAGATTTTTTTCTTGAAATTATTTTTTATTATTATTCATAATAAAAATATATTATTATATTATTAATTAACCGCTACGGATCACCTTTACTGACAATCAATCTGATGTGGCTCACTTTAATGCAGGGAACATGGTATAATTATTGATGACATATTTGTAGCTATGTTTATTTTAAAGACTGTAAAGTAAAATCCTCTCTGTCCTCTGTTAAGCTGTTGTAGGATACACTAAGGATGTTTTGAAGCTGCACATTGATGGCATGCCACTGGACAACGGCTTTGTACTAAAAATCAAAGCCGGCAAAAAAGTGCAGGCGGTGATTATGGTTCACGGAGGATGAAGGAGTCCATCATGAATTCATGTGACTACATCAAATTTACAGGATATACCGAACCATAAATACATGTAAAGAACAAAACACAAAATTCTGATTGAAGTCTTGCATCTATGGCTTTCCTTCTCCTTTGTACTTTCTTCACATTTTACACCTCCTATCATACCTATAGTCAGCACTAATTCAGTATTACATATTAATAATGATTAATTGAGGTTCAAAAGTTTTGTTTTATTTTATTACCAAGTTTCTGGGGCTTCTGTTTTCGCAGTCAGAGGTGTGTGCCTGAGATGACAATATTAGGATTATTTCGTCTCACTGACATCACATAGATCCACTGTCTGAAACAGAGGATACAAACAATCAGTAAGGAAGCTCATATTATTATTATTACAGGAAGAAATTAGAATAAATGTAACGATACACAGACGAACCTTCACAAAGTAAATACTGAAACAAAGGAACACATTGATTGTCAATTTCCTATGTGATACATTATCTTTTTACAATGTACATGAATAAATGCACATCACCAAATGTTATTGTTTGGCTCACTGATGTCTGTATGTAAACATTGTGATTGACAAATGATCCTAGATTATATTTTAAAATGTAATTGTTCATTTTCTGTGACATGTTTTGTTCAGTTAACAATCACAACGATTAAGTAAATCTTTTTCAGAATATATTTAATGACTCAAAGCTAAATGTGGAAGAAATAAATAGGAATCTGGCTTCCTCGTGGTTTGCATCATTTAACTTTGATAAAATAGAAGACTGTCTCAGAGAAATCAGACTGTCAATGAAAAAATTAAATGCAAAACGTTCCATTATGTAACCTCAAAGAAACGTTCTCTGAGGAAATTTCCACCTTATCCTGATTATTATACTAGTTTAGCTGTTTCTGTAAATACTTTAAAATCAACATTGGCACAACTAAACCACATTTTCCGATAACAAATTTAAATAAGAGATCATATTTTACATGATGATTTTTACTTATCTGCATGGGCTCTAAGTAACGTCATGGCAGGAAGAAAGAAAAATCTACAAGCTTATATCAAATGAGGTGTTGCTAACTTGTTCAAATCCTGGCGTTGGAGCTTGGACAATTCAGGCCAATATTTTACTCAAATACATCAGGCCACATTTAAGTATTTTGTTGTGATCTTTAATTTGAGTTTCTAGTTATAATCTTAATTATTTTTACCCTTTGCTCTTTTCACCACACCAAACCAATAAAGGACCAAACTGCCTGTCCATTTCTTGCTCCACTCTCCCATCACTTATTATACATGCCCTCAAAATACTTGATATCTTCCAATCAGGGCAGCAGTTCATCCCCGAAAAGTGGTGCTGATGGGCGCTCCACCCATTCAGCTGGAACCATGGCCAGACTTTAGGTGCTGATTCTCATCCCAGTTTCTTCACACTCAGCTTCATTAGCTGAAAATGAGTGAGCGATGAAAAAAGCTTGTCTTGTTACACCAAAAGAAGAAGCTGAAGCTTTTGATACCTCACAGTCCCTGAAGTGAAGTGAAAATGTGTGGAAGAATCTTTAAAAAAAAGTTAACTTCTTTAACTGGTCAAACGGTGTAATTGGTGCATGACTCACATCACAGTGAAGCCGTTCATTACCTGCACAAACGTCGAGAGAAAAATTGTGAATTTAGAAGATCTTGCCCTGCAAGCAACAACATGCTAAACTGTAGAAGTCAAGCTTTTATTGCTTTCAAAGTGAAACCACATCATCTTCAGACAAATTTAAAGCTTCGGTTTTCATAGAATTATCTGCACTCTGTTCATTTGGATCCCACCTGTTATCCTTCTCAAATTTGATCAGTAAACACAGACACGGACCTCTGCACACACCAGGGAACGTCCCCAAGACTGTTTTACTTTGTTTTTGTCACTTTCATTTTCTTTCCAAGAGTTACAAGAAGTCATACGACTGCACTTCTATGGTTTTACTTTATATAATGAGAGTCTTAGTGCTGCTGCGAGTGGAGATTTATTTATGTGATGATTTATGGGTTTTATCACTTTATATTTAGTAAACTACCACCATGAAGTCAAAGTTGATCTGACCGGTGACGCTGTGTTTCTAGCATTATGACCTGGATTCATTATTTTATTTGGAGACTTTTGGGGATTATTGTGTTACTTCTGCAGTGTTCTGAATATGCATCAAAATGGATGTTAGAATTATTTAATATGAATGTTTGTAAAATAGGGCTGATGAATCCACTCAGGGCCACCATTTGGCACAACAACCAGGATGTAAAGAAGCAAAAACCAAACCAAGTATTGTTCTGGTTACACAACAAACACTGATACAAACAGTTCTCGTTAGTAGGTAGTTTCCAATTTGCAGCTCAATGACCGTGTTTGAAAGCATGTTGTAAAACCAGATTTACTTCTACACTTAGCTACGAGGCATTATGATGAGCATCACTTACATGTTTCAGCTTTAGTTGAACTCTTTCATTTACAGATCATCTTGGGTTCCATATTTAAATCTTAGTGCGTATTTTCTGTAATACACTATTTTCTGTGGCACAACGACCAGGTGCTGAAGGCAGTGGTTGAGAGTTTAGCTTCATATCACTATCTAAGACCTGCTTTTCTGAGATGTGTGTTATATATCATAAATCATAATGTGGATTTGAGGAAACAGAAGTTCTTCTGTAAAATATTTACCTCAGTGCAATTCTTGCTGTGATTTACATGTGAATACGTTAACAATGATTTTAAATGATTTAAACAGAGTAAAAATCATACAATAATAATAATTTATATAGCGCTTTTCAAGGCACCCAAAGCGCTTTACAATACCACTATTCATTCACTCTCACATTCACACACTGGTGGAGGCAGCTACAGTTGTAGCCACAGCTGCCCTGGGGCAGACTGACAGAAGCGAGGCTGCCATATCGCCATATAACACCAGTAGGCAAGTAGGGTAAAGTGTCTTGCCCAGGGACACAACGACCAGGACAGAGTGCCCAGGGATCGAACCGGCGACCTTCTGGTTACAGATGCGATTCCCAACCCCCTGAGCCACGCTCGCCACAATCATTCTGAAACTAGAAATTTAGGTTAACCTTCAAACAGCTAAACATTAATCAGATTAAGAGTTATATAATTTTATTTAGTCCATTATCAAATTTTTTGGTACAAATGAAAAACAAAAAATTGTTTTCCCTGCATTTCCCAACTCAACAGCATAAAGTGCTGAAGCTTTCTCCTGCTGAGACTGTATGAGTAACCTAACCTAACAATAATGAAAATATCTGTATTTTGATACTGAATTATTTTAGCAGTAAAGTCAATATTTCATTTGTACCACATTTTATATAATGTACAATGAAGGATCTTATTTTTAGATGACAGTGTTCACTTACAAGAACTAAGGAATAAATAAAAATCCACAGGAGTTTTCTGGCTTTTCTTTACCACAAATAAATCTTTATTTACATTTTAGTAGTGTTTAAGTAGTGACATTGATTAAACATAACTAAATTTTTTTCTAAAAGAAACCTTTTCTCTAAACAATTTATCGCCATGTAGCTTGAAATACAAACAACATGTGTGATAAGGAGACAATATATGTTATACATGTAACTAACCAGAGGACAGCATGTGCACACACAGAATGTTTAACCTTATTCTAAAGTTTTTTTAATGAATGACATTAGATTTATGCAGATTTATCATTGGACTTCAGACATGAGAGCTGTAAAGAACACATTTGATATTAAATGTCTCACTAATAAAACACAATTTTTATTCATAAAGTGATGTTATTAAAGCAGAGAGTTTAAAACACAGCATAGTGCCATTTACATTTAGAAAAGACGCTCTCAATACAAAGAAAGTGAAACATATCAGCCTTGTGTCTTTCCCATTATTTCTTCTTCCAAACAGGTATAGAGGTCTGTCTGGGGGCAGGAGTGCACCTGATCCCCCAACATGTACTAGAGTGCTTCAGACATACAAAACAAAATGTCCCATTACATCGAGGGCAAAAAACTGATGGGCAACCCTTCTTGCTGTGCTGCAACAGCAAACCACAGGTTGGACAGGCACGGACAGAGGGAAACACACGGATTCCATACTCATACTCATCTCCATACACATACCGATTTAATGTGATATCTCGGCATTTTTTTAGTGTTTCTAGTGACTCGTTACAGCAGTCATCATTTTCACAGCGGTCTTTCCGAGGCCGTGCACCCTTCCATTCCCTCAAACACTGCCAGCAGAATTCAAACGGCCGTCCTTTTACTGCTGTGCACACTTTACAGAGGACATTCAAATCTGATTCATTTGCTCTCGTCACAGTGGATCTGCAGCCAGGACACTACATGGAGACAGAGGTGGGACAATATTTGATATATAACAAAATGTCTATCAAGTCTATATTCACAGTATATATAATATATTGATGAAACACTTACCAACTTAGTAGTAAGTGTCTGCCTGGCAATGTTAAATTCCATGTTTTTTCTGAAATACGTCTTTTCTTGAGGGTCCAGAAGAGCCATTTTAGAAACCTCTGCAAAAGTCCACTCAGCACTACAACCAGACCCACCACACACAAACCTGCTTTCACCCTTTATTAAATATGGAGAGGTGAGAATTAATAGACTCGCATGTTGGAAACAAAACACCAAACAATTCGATGAGTTTTTTTCAGTAGGTTATTAACCCTTTCATGCATGAATTATGACAACCTCAATCTGGATTTTTTTTTCTTAAGTATTTTTATTCATCTTCAGGCATGAAAAAAAGATTTTTGACCTTCATTTTTTTCAAACATTTTCTTTTTCGAAAGAGTTTTTTAAACTCAATACACGTATTGACTTATGAATTGAGTATGAAGTGACACATCAGGGTCCAATGTAGTGGTATATGTGCAAGTATACCATCAACACTGACACAAATACAAAAAAACAGCCTTTGAATAACTGGCCACTATGCATGAAAGGGTTAAAACTACAAATACTCAAATATTTCATCATACATCACAACTGTATTGCTATATGTACAAATTATATACAAATTTGATGAAACAGAGTTGTGTTGCTATATTTTGTCTGAAAGCTATTTATGTTCTTTACTCTATAGAAACACTGAAATGATCACAGCTGTAACAGTACAGGTGTAATTCAAAGCTACACTGAGGCCTCACAGAGGGCAGATCAGTCAGCCAACATGCACAAGTACAAGTTACAATAGAAAAGACGGAAGCTGAACATTTCTGACTGTTTTATTTATTTCCTTGAGAGCACAGCAGGTTTCTGCTAAGAGAAGTTCATGAATTTACAGAGCAGTGTGTCGCTCTGTGTTGATTTAAGTCAGCGTAGCTTCTTTCTCATCTACATGACAGTAAACATTACAATCCAATTCACAACCACAAAAAACAATGACATATTGGGCACTGTTTTCATTTTTCTTTATTTATTCACGTTGACATAACATAAAAATCCTGTTAAAAATCAACACAACCCTGCATGACGCTGTTATTTATTCATATATGTCTGCTTGTTTATTTTAGCAAAGCCAAACTTTAGTGGCCTACCTGGTCCAACAACTTGCGACACCAGTTGGTGAGAGAGGTCGGGGTCACAGCGTGACCACAGGACATCTGAGCTCTGCGAGATTTGAAGTCTTCACACAAGACTGAGAACAATCACACACAAGCAAACAAATCAGTGTCAAACATAAATGAATGCTAATGCGTTTTGTTTAACTTTAGTGTCAACGCAGGTAAAATATTTTAATATAATGTATATATATATAATATGTATGTATATGTATGTCTGTTCGATGTCACTTTAAAAAGTGCTCAGGTAACAGGCCTACTTACAGTCCAAATCATCTTCTCCATCGACAAACTTAAGTGTCTTGTCGCGAGGGTCGTAACACTTCTCCTGTTTTGTTAGCACGCTTGAGGGCGTGAAAAACAAAACAAAACAAAAAACAGATTAAAATGAACACTTTCGGTTTCACTTCAAAGAGACATAATTTCGCTGGAGGCAGATAGTTGCACACAGTTTCTTCTTAACATAAAGTTTGTGATCAGCGCGAAGTTTAAAACAATAGAAAAAGTCATTGAAATCAGAGCAGCAGATGAAACACACACACACACACAACAGTGAGTGAACCACGCAGTGTTACCTATGTCGCGGAGGCGGGAATGTCGTCGCTGTGTCCACGAGAAACTCCGTGTAAGGGTGACAGTCATCTAGCAAGATGGAAGCAAACCTTCGTCTCAGTAAAATATCTGAACGCTCGCATAAGGCCGGGTTGAACATCTGGCTTGGCTTTTACTGTCTCTGTTCACAGAATAATATCCAGCGATGGACTGAGAGTCGCTTTGGTCCGCTGTGAATGTAAGCAACGATACTCCTCCCTCTCTCTCTCTATTCGGGCGTGTGTTTCAGGGTAATGCCTCTGAAGGTGTGAAGAAACTCCAGTTTAGGCTGATTGCCTGAGTTTACAACAACGATATTTGGTTCACACAGGGCTGGACTGGGACAAAAAATAAATAAAATTAAAAATCAGACTTTGGTCCAGAAGACCCATCATGATCGCTCAGCAAAAAATAAAAAAAATAAAATTAATTAATTAATTGATGAAGTTTAAAAATGTATTACATTTAAGACAAGGTAAAAAATCACATTGGTTGTTGTTGAATTAATTCTTAGTTGCACTGCAGTGCCTCATAATGATTAAGTACGTTTCAGCTTTTAGTGAACCTTGAATGTGTCACTTCCTAATCACGTCTCCCCACCCCTACATAGATAGATAGATAGATAGATAGATAGATAGATAGATAGATAGATAGATAGATAGATAGATAGATAGATAGATAGATAGATAGATAGATAGATAGATAGATAGATAGATAGATAGATAGATAGATAGATAGATAGATAGATAGATAGATAGATAGATAGATTATGACGCCAGGAAGGAAGAAAAATCCACAGACTTACATCAAATGTTTTGTTCAAATGCATAGATGAAATTTGGCAATAATATTCTGCAATAATAATCTCTAAGGCAGAGCCCTCACTCTTAAGAAGAAACTCTGCTGCTTGTATCCACAGTCTCATTTCTTCAGTCACTACCCAAAGCTGGTGACCACGGGTGAGTGGAAGAACATAGATCAACCTGTAAATCATCAGCTTCACTTTTACACTCAGCTCTCTTCACCACACCAAACTAATAAAGGACCAAACTGCCTGTCAGTCTCTGGCTCCACTCCCCCATCGCTCATGAACTGGTCCTAGGGATACTGGAAATCTTCCACTTGGGGCAGCAGCTCATCCCTGACCAGCGGTGCTGATGGGCCCTCTTGTTACTCCAAAAGAAGAAGCTGAAGCTTTTGAGAACTCACATTCCCGGAAGTGAACTGAAAATGTGTGGAAAGGTCTTGAAAATTTGGTGACTTCTTTAACTGGTCGGTTCATGAATTACATCACAGTAAAGCCATTCATTATCTGCACAAACATTGAGAAAATAAGTGAATTTAGAAGATCTCCCCCTGGCCAAATTTAAAGGTTCAGTTTTCCCAGAATTATTCACACTCTGTTCATTTGAATCCCACCTGTTATCCTTCTCAGGTTTGAGCAGTAAACACAGAAACTGACATCTGCACACACCAGGTCTCTGAACGTCACCAATATATTTTTGTTTCATTTGTTTTTTGTCACTTTCAGTTTCTCCCCAGCAGCTTTAAGAAGTCATATGACTGCAGATCAGCACTTATATGATTTTACTTTATATAATACAAGTATTAGTCCTGCTGAGAGTCGAGGTTTATTTATTTAATTGATTATATTTTATAACTATCTTTTATAGGCTTGCACCATATAGTCAAAGTTGATCTGACCAGTCGTGCTGTGTTTCTAGCATTATGACCTGGATTTATTATTTTATTTGGAGAGTTGGGGGGATTGTTGCGTTACTGCAATATTCTGAGTGTGAATCAAACTGATTGTTAAAAGTTTTCATCTGAATGTTTGTAAAATAGGACTGCTGAATCCACTCCTAGCCTTCATTTGGCACAACAACCAGGATGTAAAGAAGCAAAAAACCAAATCAAACATTGTTCTGGTTACAAAACAAACACTGATACAAACAGTTCTCGTTAGTAGGTAGTTTCCAGTGTGCAGCTTAATGACAGTCTTTGAAATCGTGTTGTAAAACCAGATTTACTTCTACACTTAGCTACGAGGCATTATGATGAGCATCGTTTACATGTTTCAGCTGTAGTTGAACTCTATCATTTACAGATCATCTTGGGTTCCATATTTAGATCTTAGTGTGTATTTTCTGTGATACATTTTCTTCTGCTGGTAACCAAAGCAATGCAGGTAATGTTCTTCATAATGTATCACTTAACCAGCATTAAAGGTAAAAGGAGAGCATTCATGCTGGGAATACAAGCACATAAGTTTACAGTGGTTAACTCATAAGCTTATCATGGAATCATAGGCCTTCATCATGGTCATCTGAGACAAATGGTCTAAGATGGCTTGAGCAACCTGATGATGGGCCTAGAGGCCTGGGGCAAAAAGGAACACCACCTACTTCAGGAAGAGGTCGAAGCAGGTGTGGCCAAACGGAATGAGCAGAGCAGTGGGACTGTGGTGGCAAGGAGAGTAGATGTTTTGGCTAACCTGGTAAACCTTTATCATCTTGAGAAAGAGTGAAACTCCTTTCTGCTCCTTTGCTCTTGGAATATCTACTCAGCAGCTGCCCACAGACTCTGCACGATGGCTGCTATCTGTGGCACCATAATCAGGTGCTGAAGGCAGTGATTTAGAGTTTAGCTTCATATCAGAATCTCAGACCTGCTCTTTTGACATGTGTATTATATATCATATATCATAACTTGGATTTGGGGAAACATAAGTTCTTCTATAAAATGTTTACCTCAGTGCAATTCATGCAGTGATCTACATGTGAATACGTTAACAATGATTTTAAATGATTTAAGCAGAGTAAAAACTATAGTCATTCTGGGATCACACTAAGACTAGAAATTCACGTTAACATTTAAACAGCTGAACTTTAATCAGATTAAGAGTTAATGTAGTTAAATGTAGTCTATTATCAAATGAAAAACAAATAATGAAAACTGGTTTTCCTGCATTTCCCAACTCAGCAGCACAAAGTAATGAAGCTTTCTCCTACCGATACTGCAATTTAATAACAGTGAAAATATCTGCCTTTTAAATCAGTTACTGTATTTATTTACTGTCACATAAATATTTCATTTATAACATTTTTTATATAATGTTTAATGAAGGATCATATTTTATATGACAGTGTTCACTTACAGGATATAAGAAATAAATAAAAATCCACAATATTTTATTGTACAGGATTTTGCTGGCTTTTCTTCCCCCACAGATACATTTTTATTTACATTTAAACATTGACGTTGATTAAATATAACTACAATTTACTAAAACAAACATTTGCTCTAAACAATTTATTATCATGTAGCTAGGAATACAAACAAAATGTGTGATAAGGAGACAATTTAACCTTATTCTAAATTTTTTAAATGGATGACATTAGATTTATGTAGATTTATCACTGGACTTCAGACATAAGACAGCTGTATAGATCACATCTGTTAGTAAATTTATAATGTGATGTTATTAAAGCAGAGAGTTTAAAACACAGCATGCTGACACTTACTGTACATTTAGAAAAGGCACTCTCAATACAAAGTAGGTGAAACTTAACGGCCTGTTTCTTTCCAATCATTTCTTCTTCCAAACAGGTATAGAGGTCTGTCTGGGGGCAATGCAACTGGTTAACAAACATGTACATGGGCATTCCTAATTGCTGCAAACCACAGGTGGGACAGACACGGACAGAGAGGCACACACACATGGACTCCATACCCATACCATGTGATATCTGCACAAGCATTTTTTTAGTGTTTCTAGTGACGGGTTTGAGCAGTCATCATTTTCACAGCGGTCCTTCCGAGGCCGTGCACCCTTCCACTCCCTCAAACACTGCCAGCAGAATTCAAATGGCTGTCCTTTTACTGATGTGCACACTTTAAAAAGGACATTCAAATCTGACCCATTCTCTCTCATCACAGTGGATCCACATCCTGGACACTACATGGAGACGTAATATTTGGAGGTGCAATATTTGATATATACATTACAGGTTTATATTGCCGAGGCAATTTAACTTATAAGATTTATGTGCTACAAGTTACAATAGAGAAGACAGAAGCTCGTGAATTTACAGCAGTTACACAGTGATTAGTAATAAACAAGCGCCTTTGTGATTTAGTAGAGCTTGTGAGAGTGAGTGGATTTAAGAACGTGAGTGACTTAGGTGTGTCAGTTGGTTTGTCGTGTGTTATCGAGTCTGGAGGAGAGTTGGAAATCTTTTGTTTTAAATCAAAGTTAGGATGATTCATGATTTAATTTCCAAAATTTGCATATGATCTTCAATTTGTAGCAGGTTCACTGACTATCACATAGCAGCTGGAGCAGTCTCAAATGGAGCTCAGTCCACTACTGCCACCTACAGTGGGGCAAAAAAGTATTTAGTCAGCCACCGATTGTGCAAGTTCCCCCACTTAAAATGATGACAGAGGTCAGTAATTTGCACCAGAGGTACACTTCAACTGTGAGAGACAGAATGTGAAAAAAAAAATCCATGAATCCACATGGTAGGATTTGTAAAGAATTTATTCGTAAATTAGGGTGGAAAATAAGTATTTGGTCACCTCAAACAAGGAAAATCTCTGGCTCTCACAGACCTGTAACGTCTTCTGTAAGAAGCTTTTCTGTCCCCCACTCGTTACCTGTATGAATGGCACCTGTTTGAACTCATCATCTGTATAAAAGACACCTGTCCACAGCCTCAAACAGTCAGACTCCAAACTCCGCCATGGCCAAGACCAAAGAGCTTTCGAAGGACACCAGGAAAAGTATTGTAGACCTGCACCAGACTGGGAAGAGTGAATCTACAATAGGCAAGCAGCTTGGTGTGAAAAAATCAACTGTGGGAGCAATCATCAGAAAATGGAAGACATACAAGACCACTGATAATCTCCCTCGATCTGGGGCTCCACGCAAGATCTCATGCCGTGGGGTCAAAATGATCATGAGAACGGTGAGCAAAGATCCCAGAACCACACGGGGGGACCTGGTGAATGACCTGCAGAGAGCTGGGACCAAAGTAACAAAGGTCACCATCAGTAACACACTACAACGGCAGGGAATCAAATCCCGCAGTGCCAGACGTGTTCCGCTGCTGAAGCCAGTGCATGTCCAGGCCCGTCTGAAGTTTGCCAGAGAGCACATGGATGATACAGCAGAGGATTGGGAGAATGTCATGTGGTCAGATGAAACCAAAGTAGAACTTTTTGGTATAAACTCAACTCGTCGTGTTTGGAGGAAGAAGAATACTGAGTTGCATCCCAAGAACACCATACCTACTGTGAAGCATGGGGGTGGAAACATCATGCTATGGGGCTGTTTTTCTGCCAAGGGGACAGGACGACTGATCCGTGTTAAGGACAGAATGAATGGGGCCATGTATCGTGAGATTTTGAGCCAAAACCTCCTTCCATCAGTGAGAACTTTGAAGATGAAACGAGGCTGGGTCTTCCAACATGACAATGATCCAAAACACACCGCCCGGGCAACAAAGGAGTGGCTCCGTAAGAAGCATTTGAAAGTCCTGGAGTGGCCTAGCCAGTCTCCAGACCTCAACCCCATAGAAAATCTGTGGCGGGAGTTGAAAGTCCGTGTTGCTCGGCGACAGCCCCAAAACATCACTGCTCTCGAGAAGATCTGCATGGAGGAATGGGCCAAAATACCAGCTACTGTGTGTGCAAACCTGGTAAAGACCTATAGTAAACGTTTGACCTCTGTTATTGCCAACAAAGGTTATGTTACAAAGTATTGAGTTGTATTTATGTTATTGACCAAATACTTATTTTCCACCCTGATTTATGAATTAATTCTTTACAAATCCTACCATGTGGATTCATGGATTTTTTTTTTCACATTCTGTCTCTCACAGTTGAAGTGTACCTCTGGTGCAAATTACTGACCTCTGTCATCATTTTAGGTGGGGGAACTTGCACAATCGGTGGCTGACTAAATACTTTTTTGCCCCACTGTATGCCATAGCGTACTACTAGATTAACTTGTGACACATTTGCACCTGCTTCTATGACCACATTGAGTAGAGGCTGAGTGGCTGCACTTACATCTGGTGCATTCAAATCTACCCACAAACATGTTAAAAGATGAAATGCCAGCAATGTGGATTGCCAAGACTAAAACCAGTCATTAAGCAAAGACAACACTGATCATCTTATCTGTTTATTACACAGCCAGATTAACTTGTGACACCTGTCCTCACTGTTGGTAACACTAAAAGCTGTAAGATTCATTTAAAATCCTCTGAATGAGGGAATTCTGTTATTACTCTTCTCAGTTTCCTTTGATTATGATTCAAACAGTTGAATTCTGATGCCACTTTTTGCAGTGAACTTTCATTTTTATCTTATTGACTTATTCAGCCTTCAGTCTTTAGACTGGATAAATCACTTGGATGAATGATAAAACATTTCTCCCACTAAAAACATTACATACACATGAAGAGAATCAACCTTTTGTTTAGTTAACGGAGTACCAAAAAAAAAGTTATTTTCCTACTTCCACAAGGTGGGGCTTGTACACCAATGTGTGAGCTGAGCTCTTAAGAAAGACACATACACTCACCAGATATTTCATTAGGTACATCTTGCTAGTACAAAATTAAACCCCCTTTTACCCCCAGAACTTCAGAAAGGGGTGATTTGAATGCAGTGAACTCATCGTTCAGCTTTTGATGAAAGAACACTTTTTACTCTTTGTTCTTCAGGGTGAAAATACTGAGGTTCTTTTACGGCCTGTAAATTTGAAAACTGAGAATGTGATGACTCCTAGAACCAAATAATGAACCAAGGCAGACATTAGACTTCAATAAAAACTACACAAAAAATAATGAATAATGAAGGTACAGCCCCCCGTGACATGGGCCAACATGTAATGTATTTGTCTGTGTGTGTACAAAAGAGTTCAGGGTGGCAGCCATGGGCAGAGATGATCCTAGTGTTTTGGCTGGGATGTTTCTCTCCACATTGCAGTGTGTTTATTAAATCCACTTTGAATCACGCTCACTGGGTGTGTTGCAGGTTACTATTAAAACATTAGCAAAACCACATAATCTTCAGACAAATTTGAAGGCTTATCTCTCTGTTGAATCTTCTCATCTTGCCATTGTGCTGTGATCTTTATTGGGTTTTCCATTGACAGTTTTCTGTGTGCTGGCATTGGTGTTATGGTGCTAATGCTTCACCAGGCTGTGTCAACCTGCCAAATTCTTTCCTCACTGCACACCCCCATCTGCCTCACCTCACTTCTCTTTCTGTCAGCAGATTCCCAGTCCCTCCTTTTTCCCTCTCCTCCCCCTGTCCTTTCAGTTTTCCTGGGATTGTTGACAATCAGTTCATTTGGATTTCATCAGTTAATCTTTCACCTGTTTGAACAGTAAACACCCTCTGCACACACCTGGGAATGCCCCTAAGATTTTTTCTATTTATTCTTTGTTACTTTTGATTCCAACCCAGCAGTTATGCGAAGTCATGTGACTACAGATTAGAAGTCGTCATTATTTTATACACTTTTATTTTAGTTAATCCCTCTTAGTGCTGCAGAGAGTCAAGGTTTATTTATTTATTTTATGACTTTATTGGTTTTATCACACTACTTTTGGAACCTTGCACCACATAGTCAAGTTGAGGAAAGTACCTGATCTACAGATCAGAGACGGGTGATTTACTTGGAGATTTTGTGGGCTTGTTGTGTTGCTTTCACCATTGTGGTTTTCTGAATGTGAATCAAACTGGATGTTAAAATGTCTTATTTTTTTATATGGTTATACAACAGCACTGATGAATTCACTCATAGCCATCATTTGGCACAAGCCGGATGTGAAGCAGCAAAAAAAATAAACTAAACAAACATTGTTCTGGTTACATATCAAACTGATGAGGGTGTCTTAGGCAGTTTCCAGTATTCATCTGAACAACATTTGAAATCATGCTTTTAATAAGGAGATTCATTTCTACACTGAATAATGGGCATTGTGGTGAACATCATTTACATGCTTAGCCTTTATTTGAACTTTTAGGTTTACAGATTAAATCCGACTCAATTTAGCATGATAGTTCCCCATCTTAAATGTCCTATTTTTGCACCCATGCCGACCTGTCTGTGATTCAGGCTCCTTTAGACAAGAATGCTTAGTGACAAGAGCTTCAGCTACCACCGATACATCCCGATCACTGGGGTATGCATTGAAACTATGCATTTTAGCTGCAAGAATTTCAGGAATGTCATGCTTTTGTTCCCTAAACAACTTGAGAGCCTTTCCTTTTCTCTCATAAGCAACATCACCCTCACCAAGTACGAGTTCTATCTCATAGGAAAATGTAGGAACTGGGAAATCCTGAGGCCATCTTTCAACCCTGTCTGGAGTCATGGTATGGGGTAGACCAGATAGTGGTGATAGTTCCACTATCTGGTCTACCAACTTTTACAACAGCTTTCTGAAGAAGCTCCTCAATATCTAGAAGTGAACAAAGCTGCCTGTCAAAGTCTGGGTCTTCGTATGATAAGCTAAAGTCATAGTCAAGTTTTAACTTTTCTTTTATAATGTCTTTTAGCTCATCCACAGATTCTGGGTGTGAGAATAAAGTCAGTTTTCTCACAATTTCTTTGGGGACATGAACATGAAGTAATAGGAATTCAGAGAACATTCCCTATAGTTAGAAAAGAAAAGAGAAAAGTTGTTACTTTTTGGGGGCTTTTCACCCTGATCTATTTGGTTGCATGTGGCTTATTCCAAAAGAAATATTAATCTTGCCAGTGTCTGATCAAAACAAATCTTTTTTTGTGTCAACAACAGATGTCCATCAACAGTATAGTATATAACAGGAACATGCAAACATAAACGTTGAAAAAAGTCTAAACATGAGCATGAACATGAATCTTAGCAATAGCAGACATTCTGTGACCTAACGTGACTTTGACATTAAGATCTGTTATCTGTTTGATAACTATTCTTTCAAGAATTTTTAATATGAAAGGAAGGAAGGCCTATAATTAGCTAAGACCACTGGGTCAAGAAATGGCTTTTGAAGTAACGGGTTAACTGCTGCCAGCTTGAAGGCCTGTGGTGCTGATAGTTAGTTTATAGGTAATTGGAAAACCTTCTGGAGGAAACCTGGTCTTGTTAGGACAGACAGCATCCATCCCACTTTGGATGGAGCAGCTCTCATTTCTAGAAATCTGGCCTAATCTATTAAATCTCCCCAAAATATCACTATCCAGAGTTGGGACCAGGAAGCAGAGTTGAAGTCTTACACGCCTCTCTGCAGCTTCTGTCCTCCTGTTATCCCCCCCCCCCCCCCCCCCCATTCCCCCAAAACCCTATCCCTTTAGAGACTGTGTCAGCTCCCAAACAGACAAAAACATACTATAAACCAGCCAAAAACAGACTTAAACATGACAAATCACAAATAAAGAACAATACAGTACCCACATCTACACCAAATAGTAAAACAGTAAAATGTGGATTAATAAACCATAGTATCTGTCTTCCAGATAATTGATCAACAAATTGATTTACTCAGCCTTACAGAAACTTTATTACTGCAGGATAATTATGATTGTTTAAATGAATCAACACCGAGTAATACCTGTACATAATTTTTTGGACACCACTCAGACAGCCAGCAATTTAAGGAGAACATGCGGCTAAACATATCGCTCTCGGCTGATCACTGTTAGTATGTGTCAGGTTTCTCAATAGGCACGGCAGAGCAAAATGAAGAAATTGCTACGCCAAAGCAACCCCACTTAGCTACCCAGAAATGGCAATACACCATCCCAGCGAATACTGGATAATTACCCCAAATGTGTATTTGGTGGTACAACATTAAGATCATTTATCATGGTACTGCAATTCTGGTTCTGCACTTTTTCAATTTCAGTTTCTCTCCAGCAGTTACAAGAAGTCATATGACTGCAGATCAGTCCATATGATATTACTTGATACAATCAGAGTGTTATTGCTGCTAAGGCTCCAGGTTTATTTATTCATGTGATGATTTATGGGTTTTATCACTTTTTCTTTGGTAAACAGTCAAAGTTGATCTGATCAGTGGCACTGTGTTTCCACCATTATGACCTGGAGTTATTACTGTGGGAGGATTATTGTGTTAATTTTGCCACTGCAGTGTTCTAAATGTGCGTCAAACTGGGTGTTGAAATTACTTAATATGAATGTTTGTACAACAGGACTTATGAATCTACTCCTAGCCTTCATTTGGCACAAAAACCAGAATGTAAAGAAGCAAAAGACCAAACCAAACATTGTTCTGGTTACATAACAAACACTGATACAAACAGTTCTAGTTAATAGGTAGTTTCCAGTGGACATCTGAGACTAAAGGCCCAGGTGAGCAACCTGGTGATGGGGCAAAGAGGTAGACTTGTATTCAAGACCGCCTAAACCAAGACAAAGACAATACCAAGACCAGAGGGTATTATTAGATTATTCTGTTATTATATGTTACCTTATATATGTAATCAAAGTAGTTGAATTAGAATACTGCTGTAGATCACATTATACCCTTTAATATAGAGTGTGTGAGCTGTATGTAGTTTAGTTCTCATTATACTTTTGAGTTAACAGAACATATTCACATATTAGTTCATTAGATAAATGTGCATCACTCTGTATCCTTGATCTGCTGGGAATGTGTTACACTGTTTTCTTGACATGCTTAATTGTTGAATCATGAAGAGAAGGTTGTAAGCAGGAGACTCTGTGTCTAAAGACAGGGGAGATAGACAGACCACATTCCACACCCCCACCTTACAGAAAGCAGAGAAACAACTGCCGAGGTCATAACTTAGGCGCTGTAACAGAGAAAAAATGTGATGTTTTGGCTTTTACGACTAGCTGGGGGCCACTAGAGACTATAAAAAGCTGAGCAACCCGTCACCATTTTGAGACATGTGCCTGACCCTCTGGTAGCATCTCTCCCGTCCGGACGTTGTAATGCTCTTATTGTTGAATTGTATGGAAATAAATGATTGTTGATTGAGCATTTATACACCGAGTATTGTCCTTCCTTCAGCCCAAAGATTCAAAGAATTGGGAGAATTCAACAACTTGGTGCCGTGTGACCCGGATCTTTGGTGTGCTGAGGAGGTGCAGATTTGGCCTTTGGTGAGATTGTGGGGCGAGGCGAACGGAAGACCGGTCTAACAACAAAAAGGTAAGCACAGCCTGTTGTATTATACCAAATGTGCATATTGGGCTTTCCAAATTAATCTGTTCGCTGAGTCACATGTATTTTCACAGTAAATTTGTCGGTGTCTGGTTTTTGGCGCAAGATACTAACAACATAAGTTGAGGCTGAATTCCAGTGTGTTAAATAAACTGCTTCTACCGAGATACTAATAACATACTACGTTGGACTAGTTGCAGTAATCTGCTTCTACCGAGATACTAATAACATACTACTGTTACACCCCGGCCTAGGCAACCGGGGTGCAACGTAGAAAAACAAAGATAAGAAAAATAAAACCACGAAGGCTCTCCACCAAAATCCCGAAACGAAAATATCCCATAACGAAAGTATTTACAACAAACTATTTATTTACAACAATACACCAAACTATTTACAACACGGGGGGAGATCGCGACCATGACACACTGAAACACAGGGTTTAAATACATAGAGGGAGCAATCAGGAAAATGGACAACAGGAGGGAAACACAGCTGGGGCAAATTAGAACTGACGAGACAGGGAAAATGTAAACTGAACACACTAAAATAACAACAGACCTTCAAAGTAAAACAGGAAACACATGACAGTCACGCAAAAACAAAACACTGACAACACCGAAACGTAACATTTCCCCCCACCCAAAAATCAAACATGTAACCCCAAGTGAAATGTTTTGATCAGACAAACGAAGGCTGAAGTGAAGGCAGACGAAGCTGATGGAGGCTGGAGCGGTCCCACGGACCCTCCAACGAAGGCGGATGAAGGCTGGAGCGGTCCCCGGGCCCTCCAGCGAAGACAGACGGAGGCCGAAGCGGTCCCTCCCTCGGACCCTCCAGCAACGGCGAACGGCTGAAGCGGCCCCCGGGCCCTCCAGCGAAGACAGACGGCTGACGCGGGCCCTCCCTCGGACCCTCCAGCGAAGACAGACGGCTGAAGCGGTCCCTCCCTCGGACCCTCCAGCGACGGCGGACGGCTGAAGCGGTCCTCGGACCCCCCGGACGAGCCCCCATATGTTACACCCCGGCCTAGGCAACCGGGGTGCAACGTAGAAAAACAAAGATAAGAAAAATAAAACCACGAAGGCTCTCCACCAAAATCCCGAAACGAAAATATCCCATAACGAAAGTATTTACAACAAACTATTTATTTACAACAATACACCAAACTATTTACAACACGGGGGGAGATCGCGACCATGACACACTGAAACACAGGGTTTAAATACATAGAGGGAGCAATCAGGAAAATGGACAACAGGAGGGAAACACAGCTGGGGCAAATTAGAACTGACGAGACAGGGAAAATGTAAACTGAACACACTAAAATAACAACAGACCTTCAAAGTAAAACAGGAAACACATGACAGTCACGCAAAAACAAAACACTGACAACACCGAAACGTAACACTACGTTGGACTAGTTGCAGCCACTTTACCTTCCACATTTAATTTTGTCTAATACTGGCTTCTGTAGCAATAATACATTAGAATTTATTCTGAAGACGCGGCCATTAGTCCAGTACATTGAAGTCGAGGTTTGTTTATTTTGTTTATGGTGTCGGTGACGTCCTGGCTTTTGCCGGCTATGAAATAGAAGTTGATTTAAGGAAAAGCAGATGCTGGCTTTACGGTGCGGTTGAACGCTGGCAACGCGAGAGCGAAACACGTCCGTAGGTTTGGTTTATGATATGGCCGTGTTCCGGTGGTGCGGCCGTGAAGTGCAGTAGTGGTTGGTGCTAATTTTAGTACATTGAATAGAGGTTTTGACGGTGGTTTGTGGCGTCAGTCGAGTATAAAGGGCTGCGGTCATAATACAAAGTAAAAATTTAAGTACATAGCAACACCTGGTTTATGATGTCTGGTATAACTTCGGGGATGCAAGCATCACTTTTATGATGCGACTTTGCCCCGTGGTGGCGGTCATAAGCGCAGAGAAAGGGGTATTTTGGTCTATGGTGCAGTGTGCTTTAAGAAGATCTAATAGTTGAGCTCAGAGGTTTCTGTGTAAAATTCCCGCTGAGGAAAAGTGTTGTGTGTGAGTGTGAAAGCGCGCTCTGGGTGAGAGAGTGTGTGTGAAGCTGCGAGGCGCGCTCTGGGTGCTGTCTTGTGGGTAAAGCGCGCACTGAGTGAGAGTGTGAGTGAGGCGCGCTCTGAGTGTGTTTTTTGTGTGGAGTGTGAAGCGTGAACACAGTGACAGTGACGGTTGATGTGTTTGATTAGGAGGACATTAGAGCAAATACACATTTTAGGATCAAAGGTTGATGCCTAGTGTACCTGTGGAACTTTGCCCTAGGAGTGGCGACCCTCCTGTCCGTGGACGCGTGGCCAGGACCGGCGTCGTCCGGGTGCCGAGGTGGTGACTTGGGGAGGTGAGGGCCCCCGCATAGCTACGGAAATAACACTGGAACGGCCGTGTAATCACGGGTTCACATTTATTCCGGACTAGAACAAGACACATTTTGCGAACAAACGTTGAGTCTAGATTAGTAAAGAAATATAAAAAGGTTGAATTCCTCGTTTCAGTGGTTGAAATTGTTGTGTGCCTGTCCCCTGACGAGTGTGAAATTAAAATAAAGAGGGAATTTGGAGCCACATAGAGATAGACGGGCATAATTGGGTGTATTACTCTGTGGTGTAATAAAAATAAAAAGGAGAGATAGTAAGAGGTGTGCAGTGGAGAATTATGGAGGAGTACAGAGAGGAATGTGTTGGGAGACTGGCGTACAGTTTACGCTGTCAAGGTAGGCGGGTTGCCTGCTTATCTGTTTAACAGTGATGAAAATGAAATTAAATAAATCTCTTAGTGTGTTAATACAGGAAGCTGCGGACCTGGACCAACTGCCCCCACAAGCACAGCGGCCGAAGCAAAATTATAGGTAATGGGAACCACACCCAGCACGAATCAGCAGCTGTGAAAAAGACAGCAGCGAGGAGAGAATTAGAGGAGAAATTAAGAGAAGTTTTAACACATAAAATTGGGGCCAACGGACTTGTGGAGGTTGGGAAGGCGTCCGGAGCATCACAACAAAAAGGTGAAACAAAAACACACACAAGCAGAGAAATCTGAGAGAAAGGCTCCTTTTAAGGTAACGCCTAGTTTGAGAAAAGATCAAATTAACCTGCTTTTATACAAATGCACATACACGCAATGAAGAAACAGCTTACACTCATGAACACGTGAAGATTTTCCAGCAAGGTTAAAGAAAAATTAACATACTTAAATGATGAAGTCTATACATTACTGACAAAGAAACCCTCTGGGTTGCAGGACAACAATTTAACTAAAAAAAAAAAAAAAAGGAACACTGGTCTAACCAACCAGGCAAGACACAACAAATTTAGTGGTTAAAAGATTCAAATTGTGACATGTTTTCTGTTGATTGATTAATAAAAGTGATTACTGAATGAAAGAAAGTTCCTTTTTTGGGCTTTTAAACATGATCTTAAGAATTTTAACATATACCGGTGTTGTCCTGTCAACTTGGTGGGTGAGGAGTTGATTATATCGGGAGACAAAAAACAAAAAAAGGGGGAGAGAAGGCTGACACAGGGCCTGGCCCCATTGTCTCCCCTCTGAATAACACAGCCAACACAACAACATTTTCCTGTTCGTTTGTTTTTGTTTTTTGTTTGTTTTTGTTTTGTTTTGTTTTTGTTTTTTCTATACATATTTAATTACAGGCTGCTTTGCCGGCCCTGAAAGCCGAGGCTGACTGGACTCCTGCTCTCCCCCATACGTGACACTGACCAAATGCTGCAACAGCTGGACCCACAACAACGACCTGAGAATGTCAACAGACCTGCAGGAATGTGATCTCATGCAGCCGAGACGGAGAGCACTAAACCTAAGGCCCGTTTCACTACACGGGGGAAAATTCCCAGACTGCGTCAGCTGACAGAGCTGTGACGAGACGCCCGCCAAGCCCGAATGAAAAGTAAGGCCGAGCGAAAGAATGCTGACCTTGATAACTTTGCATTCACACTGTGCAGGACAGTGATGGACCAACACGGGTGATCGGGTGGCGAAAAAGGGCGTGACCGAGACAAGAGGAGTAACTGAGGACAGAAGGCACCTCAGAATGGACAAAAACACAGAAGAAGATGCAGGTTTCACCTGCGGTGAACATCGACACTGGAGAAAGGACTGCCCCAATTGGGGTCAGAACCAGGACGGACTGAATTTTGAGCAGCAGCAGCAGCAGCAATGGTCGCAAACAAACTGAAAAGGAGGGGGGCAGGACCCCAGGCCATGCTTCAGGCAGTGGTTTAACCAGAACACCAGAACAGGAAAGTGATGAACACAAACACCCACACAAACACACACATCTACATGCACTGACTCAGAATGAAGAGAAACAAACACACACACACACACACACACACACACACACACACACACACACACACACACACACACACACACACACACACACGTCTCCAAACACACAGATTCAGAATGAAGTGAAATACACACATGAACACGTGCACTCGTTGAGTGAGTGAGAAATGACACACACACACACATATACACACACACACACACACACACACATACACACACACACATTGGAATGCTGATTCACTGAGAAGTGATCCACACACACACACACACACACACACGCTGATGCAATGAAGAATGCTTTGCTTATGCTGATATGCAAAATGCTGCACACAA
Organism: Rhamphochromis sp. 'chilingali'; assembly: GCF_963969265.1. Lineage (NCBI taxonomy): Eukaryota > Metazoa > Chordata > Actinopteri > Cichliformes > Cichlidae > Rhamphochromis > Rhamphochromis sp. 'chilingali'. The sequence continues at coordinate 35,233,641 of NC_137929.1, read as the reverse complement.
ACATCCCAATGCATAATTTTTATGAGGAGCCATTGATTACTTAGAATGTGTTATATGTCACCTAGAAGGCATTTATGTAGATTTTAGGAATAAGCTCTAAAATGGTTTGGTTATGAAAACAATGTCTGTGCGTGATGTCTGTTTATGGCTCAAGGCCTTGACTGAATTCTTTGCTGTGCTTCACACAGCCCTGATGAGGAACAGTGGCACAGAGTGAAAATGATGAATTAATAGTGTAAGTTTAGGTTGGAGTACGGCATTTTCTGTGATTGAGTTTTAATTCAAGGAGGAACAAAAGGTGTTATGGCACCTGAGGTTCTCATTCCCACACAATATTGTCCCGGCAGGAAGCAAAACGTTCCTGTGAATTTCTGGTTGATTTTTTGGTTTTGCTTAGCGCTAGCTTGATGTTATCAGTGAGCTTTGGCTTGTGTTCTTTCTCGTAAGCGAGAGAGGGATAGTTTTATGCTTGGACATGTCTGCAACGGGCCCTAGTTTGTGTTATTGTTGTTAGTGTTTTGTTGGTTATGTCTGTTTTCGTTTTGTTACAGTGCACTGAGATAAGAAAATCTGAGAGGTGTGATCCACCGGTGGTGATATGTTGATATTTTGTGAGTTTATGATTTAACAATCAGCTCTTTAAATCAGGCCTGAAAGATTGAAATTTAAAGCGCTATGAAATATTCTTACAAAAACAGTTGCAAAGTGTGCTTCTCCATGATTGTAATTGGCTTGGGAGAAATTCACTTATAGGGAACACTGAGAAGTTCTGAGTCTAAAAGGATTGCACCGAGTCAATCCGGCCCAAAAAACAACAAGGAATTGTTTTCCTTTAAAATGATGACGTCATCTTGCTGGTGATGGAGGCTCGAATAGGTTGCGCGTGAGACTCCATTATCAGCAACATCTGGTATGAATGTGTATGGAGGTATGCATGTGAATGGACTGTGATGGACTGACGACTAAAAGTTTTGACTGACTTGATACTGAGACAATGACTGCACCAACTTTAGGATTAGTAAATGCCAATAAACAATTCATAAACAATTCACCCAGCCGACAAGAGAAGGGTGGATGCTTCGCTTTGTTTTGTTTTGTTTTTTCAGGAGCAGGAGGATAAGAGAGACTGGAGGAGGAGACTCTAGCTTCACATAAGTATGAACTGCAGACTTAACACTGTGGTTGCTGATTTTGAGTTACCGATGTTTGCATTAAGAAAACTGTGCTATATTAGCTGTGTTTTGATTAAGGTATCATGTTATATTATTGGGAATGCCAAATGCTACAGTGGAGAAGACTTTTGATACCACTCATGACTGGAATATGTTATTATTAACCATAGCAGGCCACTGTAAAAAGTCAATTAAATTTTATAGAGGAAAATCGCCAAAATTGAACAATACCTATGAATGACTGGCCACATTCAGAATAGAGATATGCAATAATAAACATTGGTCCACGTGATTTAGGTTCTCACTTGAAATAGTAAGTTATTAAATGTAGAATATAATCGACAGGGACATTTGATAGGATGTGGTACTGAAAAAGAACAAGAGCAAAGTAAATAAAGAAAATATTGTGTTTAGTTTGGATAAATTCAAATTAAAATGTACCATTACACTCAGAGGATCAATATGGAATAAAACATATGCAAAATTTGTAGGAAGTACATGACTGATAACTGTTCTGTCCTGAGCGTTTGTTTCCAGAGCACCCACTTGACCACACCAACAGTTTCTCGCCACCGAGGAGGGGTACTTGCAAAAAGAATAAAATAAAAATCTGAGTTTAACAAAACATTTTAAATGTAAATATCAAGCTTACCTTTCTTTTTCCATGAAATGTGCTTGTGGGCACGCCAGCCATTTTGAAAAGGTGGGCAAAGCAATTGGCAAGGCCACACCCCCACACATGTGATATAATTTTAAAGGTACTGTTGCCCTCTCTAAGAAACATCAGGAATTAGAGGAGTGGCAAGTAGAGTATGCGAGCTACAAGCAAAAACTAAAATGTGTACTACAGTGTGCAAAAATGAAATACTGGGTCATCAGGGGGTCATGAGGGACATTTATAAAACTAAAAGTCCCACTAACCTTAAAGTGCACTTGAAAAGCCCACACAAGAAGGTTAACCTAGCTTACCTAGAAGACCTCATCAGGGGGAGCACACTCCCCCTCCTTGAAGAGCTCACCCACTCAACCCGCATCCCCAGAAAACAGCTAACCCCAGATAAGGCAGCGTGATGTATCCCGAGACAACAGGACTGGGACATCTAAATAAAGGTGTGAAACAATCGCCTTCAAAAGGTTATCAATTCACTTGAACCAAAATTAGGACCACACGGTGCGGCAAGAGTTAATAGTTATTAGTCTCAACACCCAAGGATAACCAGAAGAGCATGACTGATATGATGGAACTGGGATTTTGTTACACTTAATTTTTGCAAAACACAAATAAAACTAAATTGAAACTAAGGATTTTCAGAAAATAAAAACTACACTAAACTAGCAAAGAATTGGTAAAAACTAATTACAACTGGTAAAAATTGAAAATCTGGAGTCGAAACTAAATAAAAATAACAACTAATGGAAATGGCGAAAAGTTTAAAACCCTGGTGCAGAGATTGGCAAATCTGACCAGGAAACGTTATAAAATGGATGGTCAGGATAGTCAGCGTTAAAGCCACTTTTGACAGTCCATACTAGGATGGCATTGGACATCTTCGGGGCAGAAAAGGGTTGGTGTGACCAAGGTGTGGTTTGGCTTGTTGTATGTACATTTCAAAATGTTACAGCTCTGGATGGACCAGTTACCAGGGCATGGAAGGATGACAGACTTTATTACATGAGGAGAAGGGACATTTTCGGGATCGAAGATCCTCAGGGATGACAAGGCTGGAGCAACGGTACTCGAGAGAAGAATTTCTGATACTTTCTGAGATATGATGTCACCAACCTTCTCTTTTAATTGTCTAGCTCCAATGAATTGACACATGGGAGTGTGTCAAAAAGGGGGAAGTTGAGTCCGAACATCAAACAATGGTTTTATGAACATCTTATGACGTTATTTCTGTGTTTAATAATTTAGCTATGGTAAAACTTAAGCTTATAATGTGTTAGACTTAGAAAGGGTTCACTAATTTTTGATTTCTTTTACACACACATAGATTATGATTAGAATAGGTCCTGAACATAATATTTTAAACCAAATTTGAATCATTAGAACAACAATGGATAACAATATTAGATTATCAAGGCTAGGGAGAGAGGTGTTTTGGTTTTCTGTCTCTTGCAGAGAAAGGAAGAGACACCAGACGGGGACCCGGAGATGTGAGGACCCTTCACAGCAGGGACAGATGTAGGGACTGCCGAGACAGCAACTGGGGTCAAGTGTCATGACGTTTGGGCTCCTGGAGAAGATGGATCCCACAAACACAGCAATAACCATGAAGGGGTTGGCGAAAACCAGGAACACCAGACCAACGAGGTTCAAGAGGCTCTTGGCAAAAAGGGGGACACGGCGGTGACCCCAAAATACACAGATCTTTGTTTGAAATCGGGGCAGAATAATCCCCAGAACTGTGCAATGACTAAAGGGTGGTCTAACCCCGGAGGTCGAAGAAAGAAGCTGAGAATCACCCAACTGGAAGACACTGGTAGCTGCAGCAATAAAAATAAAGGTTAAAAGCTCCTTAGACAGAGGTTCTAGTCTAAGTACATTTGAAAGGTATAAGGGGGCATTAAAATGGGAGTGGAAAACTGGAGCACCAAAATAAAGCTGTGGGAGAATTGGGGAGTGATGGGAGAGTCATCTGTAACTGCTGTTATGGTTGTAAATCTAACTTTGCTTGCATCTGAACTGCGTGAACACAGAGGTCATCCCACATATGGTCCACCCGTTAAAGGGGGACAGAGGGCCTCAGGATCAAGAAAACCTGGACCTTGCGACCCTGGAGTGCATGTTGTAAGTGATCTCTTTCAGAGATCAAAAGGGGGAATTATTAGATTATTCTGTTATTATATGTTACCTTATATATGTAATCAAAGTAGTTGAATTAGAATACTGCTGTAGATCACATTATACCCTTTAATATAGAGTGTGTGAGCTGTATGTAGTTTAGTTCTCATTATACTTTTGAGTTAACAGAACATATTCACATATTAGTTCATTAGATAAATGTGCATCACTCTGTATCCTTGATCTGCTGGGAATGTGTTACACTGTTTTCTTGACATGCTTAATTGTTGAATCATGAAGAGAAGGTTGTAAGCAGGAGACTCTGTGTCTAAAGACAGGGGAGATAGACAGACCACATTCCACACCCCCACCTTACAGAAAGCAGAGAAACAACTGCCGAGGTCATAACTTAGGCGCTGTAACAGAGAAAAAATGTGATGTTTTGGCTTTTACGACTAGCTGGGGGCCACTAGAGACTATAAAAAGCTGAGCAACCCGTCACCATTTTGAGACATGTGCCTGACCCTCTGGTAGCATCTCTCCCGTCCGGACGTTGTAATGCTCTTATTGTTGAATTGTATGGAAATAAATGATTGTTGATTGAGCATTTATACACCGAGTATTGTCCTTCCTTCAGCCCAAAGATTCAAAGAATTGGGAGAATTCAACAGTATCGAGACCAAGACAAGACCAAGACCAAGACAGACCGAGTCAAGACCAAGACAAAGTTGAGATGAGACCAAGACCGAGACAAAAAAGTCTTTAAACTGCAGCCAGATGCTGCTTCGTTTACAGGTGTCAGGCATATTTATGTGTTTTTGCGATGCACTCCTCTTCACTGCTGTCTACTGTCTCACTCACTTACTGAGAGGACAGACGCACGCTCCACTTGACTGTCGTGTCTCTCACCCTCTCTGTTTTTCACATAATGATATTATCCCATATCCTCGCATGTGGTTGGCCACAATATGGAGGGATTGGAGCATAGTTGAGCCACTGTGTGAGAGCTGATCAGCGAAAGGAAATTAAGTGAGGAGCCGGCTCTCGCTCAATGGGAGTCAGTTCTTCTGATTCACTACAAAGCACTCTCTAAGCACGGCTCTTAGAGCTGATGTTTTTGCGCACGACACATTATCGAACATTATGTTGTGTGTCGTGGATACTGTTGACTCTAAATCTCCCGACCACTAAGACCGAGACAGCGAGACCAAGACCATGTAAAAGTGGTCTCAAGACCAAGACCATTTAAAAGTGGTCTCAAGACCAAGACCAGTCTTGGTCTTGAGACATCCAACTGTACAAAGAAGAACACCACCTACGTCAGGAAGAGATCAAAGCAGGTGTGGCCAAGCAGGAAATGAGCAGAGCAGTGGGACTTTGGGACCAAGGAGAACAGATGTTTTGGCTAACCTGGTAAACTTCAATCGTCTTGAGAAAGAGACACCTTTCTGCCCCTTTGCTCTGGAAGCTGCTCCTTTGAATATCACATATCATAACTTGGACTGGGGGAAATAGAAGTTCTTCTACAAAATGTTTACCTCAGAGCAATCCATGTGAATAAGTTAACAATGCTTTTAAATAACTTAAACCGAGTAAAATACTGATCCTCTGGAATCACGCTGAAACTAAAAAAATAATTAACTTTCAAACTGCTAAACTTTAATCAGATTAAGAGTTAAATATATTTATATTGTCTTTATCATTTTTTTTGTACAAATGAAGAATAAAGAAAACTGATTTTCCTGCATTTCCCAACTCAGCAGAACAAAGTGATGAAGCGTTCTCCTACTGATACTGTATAAGCAACCTAACAATAATGACAATATCTGCATTTTAACTCAGTTACTGTATTAATTTAACTGTTAAGTCAATATTTCATTTGGACCATTTGTATATAATCTATAATAAAGGATCACATTTTACATGACAGTGTTCACTTGCAGGACCTAAGGAATAAATAAAAATCTACAGGATTTTATTGAAGTTGGTTTTGCTGGCTTTTCTTCCCAAGAAATACGTTTTTATTTACATTGATACTGATTAAACATGACTAAATTTTACTAAAAGAAACATTTTCTCTAAACAATTTATCAATGTGTAGCTAGGAATACAATCAAAATGTGTGATTAGGAGACAACAACCTGTGTTACATATGTAACTAACCAGAGGACAAAATGTGCACACAGAATGTTTAATCTTATTCTAAGTTTATAAATGAACAACATTTTTCAGATTTATCATTAGACTTCAGACATGACACAACTGTAAAGATCACATCTGGTAGTAAATTTCTCAGTAATAAAACACAACAATTTTTATTTATTATGTGATGTTATTCAAAGCAGAGAATTTAAAACATGGCATAGTGAATTCATTTAGAAAAGGCACTCTCAATAAATGAAAGTAAAACTCATCAGTGCTCTAATTGGCAGCAGCCGGCCCCCCTCCCCTTTCGATGGGTTATGTGTGTGAGACTTTAAATCATCAAACTGTAAATTTTAAATTGTTATTGATCCCTTTACCCCAAATCCCAAAGTGTATATTTATTTTCTTACTCTTGTTATATATGTTGTTTATTTACTTGCACTGCTGTAACTGGAGCCTCGTCGTCTCGTCTCTCTATATACTGGACTGTATATAGCGGAGATGACAATAAAGTTTACTTTGACTTTAAGTTGACTTTGACAGCAGCAAGCAGGTGCACCGAGGGCTCTCGCGCTCACTTTTCGCATATAGAATTATGATAAAACATCTCTGCAGATTATACGTCTGTATCATAATGTCTAGAGTTTTCGTGTTTGTTATTATTTTGTTTTATTTTGCGAGTTGGTTATTAGATGCTGCTCCAGCCCGCCAGAGAATCCCCCGCAGCCCCGCAAGCAGCAGGCGCACCTCGCGCAAACGGAGGGTGCCCTTACTCCCAGCAAATGGGCGATAGAAAACCGATCAGTGCCTACGCCATTCCTAATATGCGCTGGCATGATGTCGGTTGGAGAAGAGCTGAGGAGAGTCCCAGATGAGGGGTCACTCAGCAGCCGCGGAGCAGAAGCCAGGGGGGGTTGCAGTGACGCGCCCGTGAGCTCCGCCGGCAGCCAGCTGTGCCTGAGTGACCGAGCCCCAGTTAGACAGTTTTTCTGAATAAACTTTCCTGTTGTGAAACTGACATCAGCTCAACATGTGTCCCTTTTCTATTCTTTATCACAGGTTAGTAAATACATTTAAATGAATGTATACTGCAGACCTTACAAACAGAGGATGTTGTTTATGTGGGTAATGAGCGCAACTCGCTAAAGAAATGGATTCGTTCTGAGTTGTGTCGGCCACCGTCAGAACAACAACCGGGGCTGTGTCGGTGGCTGTGTATGAACGCCACCCATTTTTCTGAGTGAAATATCCGCATAAACATTCATTACAGTTTCTCCCCTCCGCTGTACTAAGTGTAACTTACTTGTACACATCAAATATATCAGTGATATTGGCAGGCGGCTAGCATCTGTAACACAGCTCCGCTTAACTGCCTTGAAAAACTCTGAAATAGTAGAACAATAAAATAAAATGCAACGAACCCATCTGGGATGATCCTGCGATCAACAACAGTTAAAACGTCAATTCACCTAGTATACTGTAACATCGTGAAACACGTTCATTCCTATATAACATTATAAGCTAACAAGCATGCTAACCGTAACTGTACCGTAACTGTTTTCCTGTAGAAATAGGAGACACCAAACTATTTCGCTTTTTGTTACTCACCTTCTGGTCTTCCATTAATAAAATAACATCTTCGGGGACCCCTCGGCAACGCAAAAAATCACTTATATCCACCATATTTAGTGAATTAGTTCTCCACCTGCCAAACTGGACACATCACTGTCACTGAAGCTGGAAGCCTGCAGGTAGTGATGGCCCGCTTGAAGCTGACGCTCCGGAGCGTGTGTCGAAAAAAACAACACACTGGTTCAGAAGCACTGTGTCGAGGCTTGCTTCGTTTGGCAAAAGTCACGTGACCAGTGACGTCCGAAGCTTCATTACGCACGTAACTGCTTCGGTACCTGATTCAAACGGATATAAGGAAGTGAATCATCCACGGGATTCGTGGAGTGTGTTGATGGTGACAGATAGCGACGAGGTGATCATTCCACTGACAGATATGGAGCCAGCGAGGAAGAGAGGACGTTCTGGCGTGTGGGAATATTTTGAGTTGATTTTGCTCAATTCATTTTATCTGCCGAAGTGAAAAACTTGAAATGTCCAAAATCATGTTTTCATAATGTAAATATCATTACAGCATATGACTTTAGGAACACTTCCATGTGAATTAAAGCTGATGAAGACTACAAAAATGTATTTGACACTATACGTACTGTGCTGCCTCTTGGCCAGGACTCCCTTGAAAAAGAGGTCTTTGATCTCAACGGGACATTCCTGGTTAAATAAAGGTTAAATAAAAATAAATAAAAATAAACGTACATGACATTGCTACACAGTTTAGAAAATCATTTTGTTTATTGTTTTTAGGTGATAGTCTGCAGGACCCAGGAATACCTGCATATCTACCAACTTGCAGTGTAGTTCCTGCACTCCACAGCCTCTTCTGTTCCATGCAAGTGGATTTTCTCCAGGGCAGGAGAAACTATTTCTAAGAAAAGAAACAGACTCAGCCAGCGCACAGTAACACTAATCCTCTTGTTAACTGTAAATAACAAAAGGGCTACCTTACATTGATCATGTTTTTACTTTGCAAGTTCTTGATTAGGGGTGGGTTTTGATTATCGCTTTTCTGATTACAATCCATGCTAAATTGAATAAAGTGATATTGATTCATTAAAATCCCGTGTCGATTTGTAAATTAACGTTATTATGCCTGAAACGCCAGCATCTCAGGTTAAACCTCACAACATGTCGTCAAACACCATACAGCTAAAACAGTAACTGCGAGCAGGTTTACGGATTCTGCATACAAACGTGAACACAGAGCGCGGACCCGACGCGTCAGAGTCAGATTTTGGTGTGTCGTCGGGTCCGCGCTGTGTTTGCCTCTTTTTTTTCGCTGGCTTCTGCAGCTGCAGGTTTCATAACTCTCTGTTTACATCTCTAATTAAGTCTCACATGTGTCAGCTTTCTTTTAATAGATACGAAATTATGGATATATACTGTTAAATGATCAGACTTGTAATATTTCTGACTGAGGCAAAACTTTCCAGATTCCAATCAAATTGAATCGGATCCTGTATCGAATCAAAATGATTCTACAAATCAGTGACGATGCAGCCGTACTCAGCTTCCTAAGCATTTTCCCTTTCCAGTTCACAATCAATCCCACCCCTAGGTCAAAAATATGTATAGGACAATTGGCCTAATCTAATATTTTGTATGAACCTGTCCAGCTGTCCAGTGATTAAACGACAAGTAGATGGAGGCAGGACTTCACAGCAGGGGCATACTCCATAATGTGCTGTGCATTATCATATGTATATTATATATATTGCTCACTTATTGTATTTACCAACATCAAGGAGTTATGAGCAAAGAAAGGCCACCATAGTGCATGTTTAAATAGGGAAAGTTTATTGATCAAAATGTATTACGCAAATACGCATTACATTTTTTTCAGCCCCCCAATCGAGAAAACAAAACCAATTACATGTTCAAAGCAACGGAACGGTGGCCCAATATCAGAGAGAACTCCACTTTTGAGTGAGCAGTGATAATTGAGCAGTCCGTTTTATTTTGCAGATTCAAGCTGCTCTTCAAAATTTTCACCACCAGATGTCACCGGAGAGGACTGTGTTGAAAAGCTTCGAGTAATGAACCGTTTTTCAATACAAGCTTCAGTGCTTCGGAAAGCTTCATTTGGCCATCACTACCTGCAGGTGCCCACCTCAAAATTCTGAGATTAAAGTCAGAATTCTTTTTTTTTTTCCCAGTGGCCCTAATCCTCTTCCGTAGAAAAGGGTTGGTTGTTCAAACATGAGAATCAGTTAAAGCAATAAAAGCTGTCTAGATGTAAGCTGCCTTTGAAGAGTTAAAAAATAATAATTATAAACCATCTTTCTGATAGTGGATGTGGTCAGACTACTATAAAAATAGTAATTTTTTCTTGGTTTGTAAATTGGACATTTCTGAAGTTCTGGTGGAGAGGTCACTGAATAAATTGCAATCCTGTTGAATTCCTTTAATTATCCTGATGCCATATTAGCAGTTATTGGTCTATTTCAAGATTTCCACTTACTCGCAAATTGTTAGAAACAGTTGTCAGTAAGTCATTATAGATCCTTATTTTGCAAAAAACATATTTATGACTCTTGTCTGATTCTCAAACACAGCACTCTTCTGAGACTGCTCTGTTAATTGTCTATGATGATCTTCTAATGAAAAGTGCATCCACTTACACTGTTTTTAGGGCAGATATGAAAGCTTTGGATTTTAGAATCATCATTTAACATCTTTAGATTAGACTGACCAAACCTGCAGACCATCTGATAATTTCACTTGAATGTAAATGACAATACTGAGTCAAAATAGCACAGTAAATTCAAAATTGCTGATTTGTTGGTAAGTTTATTATATGGCTTTTTTGTTTTGAACATTGCATGTTGCTACATGCTATAACTATAAAAAAGTAAAGTCACCAATTTTGAAGCATGTTTAATTAATTTTCAAGCACATTTAGTCCCTCAAATATGTCACTGAAAAAGTAATAAATATCAGTCTGTGATTGGGTCCCAGTAATATTCTCTTAACCACTGTCCAGTACTTATTCTTTTTCACCCTTTTTTCCAGGTTTTGAGTATTATAAGATTTGATTGGCAGTATGCATGACCTCAGGATTGGTACCACATCATATGAACTAGCTAGGCAAGTAACTTTCACCGCGGTGGATTCATCTCAATCACTTTATTTTCCAAAAACAAACAAAAAACAAGCTGTGCACAATTACAATGTAAAACAAATAGTACACTCATACAGAAGTGTAACCACAGTTATAGAGTAAAAATTATCTGTCAAAGCATAAAGAGGAGACATTTCGTCTATGTGCAGAAGTGGATCAGTCATTTTTGACTTTGCACATTTTAAAATTAGTTGCACAAGCGAATGAATGAACTCTTTTTAGTTTTAAAGTGATATGAGTCGTACTCTGTAAAGTCTGTCCGATTTGCTCAGTGTTCTCCTGAACTGCTTACCACAATTGCTGCTGAAGCACTGAATGGTTGCACTGCATAAACCTTCTGGCGTAATGGATAGTTAAGTTTTACATGGTCAAACTTATAAGTTAGTAACTTATAGCCAAAGAGTATCAGTAGAAATCAGCTGAGAGAATACAATGAATTTTCTGGGGATGCATGAATCCCCCAAGGGCTGTCCATAACGCTTAAGCTGCATGACCCATTTCACATGGTTAAAGTGTTAAAGTTTTCCGCTTAAATAATACTGATGCTTTTAGAAAGGTTTAACGTAGAAAACATTATCAAATCCACAGAGATGTAGGCCTTGTTTCCACTTGTTAATTGAAAAAGCTTTTTTTAAGAGAAACAGGTTGTGACAGTAGATGAAGCTCTGGATTTCTCTAAATTGTAGTTATTTTTCTGATGACAATTTTAATGCTTCTTAAAGTTTAGGAAAACATGAAAACAAACAATTATATTTTTACAATATTTCTCAAAATAGATGCTTAATATTGAGGGATGTATTTGCAAAATAAGAAATGGATAACTGCAGCATAGTGCATCACTTGAGAAAGAAACTCTTAAATCAAAGAAAAGGAAGATATTCACATTATTTCTTCTGCCATACCGGTATAGATGTCTGTCTAGGGGCCACCACACCACCTGAGCAAGGTCCAAAATACACTTTTGTCTTTTTTGCACATTCAGCAGTGAGTTTCAGGCACACAAAACAGAACTCCACCTTACATCTGGGACAGACAACATTTTTACATTTCCGTCTGCTATGCTCCACCAATGAGCCACAGGTGGGACATGCACGGATAGAGGGACAACCACTGACTCCCTTCACAGACTCAAAAATGATATCTTTACAGTTTCTCAGGGTTTTTATTGCTTCATTGCTGCATCCATTATTGTCACAGTGGTCTGACTGTGGCCGGGAACCCTTCCAGTCCCTCAAGCACTGCCAACAGAATTCATAATTCCGCCCTTTTTTTTTGGTGCAAATACTGCAGCAGACACTCAGGTTAGATGCATCCTTTCTTACAACAGACGAACTGCATCCAGGACACTGTGATGCAGTTGATGGTGGAGGAAAAAAGAAAACAGATTATCTAAATTAAAATGCCATCCAGAGTTTTAAACCAGATGATAAAGGAGAGGCAACAGACTAGAAGGGACAATTTGTTGGAAAGAAACACAACTGAACCATCAACTAAAATGAACATTCAACTAAAATTTTATTAGTATGACAGCCCAGTACTCACTGATTTGGAATGAAATTCATTCTTGGAAGTATTTGTGGCCATGGTCTTTTCAAAGTACTCCATTTCTTCAGAGTTCAGCAGAGCCATTTTACGAACCTCTGTATAACGCCACTCCTTATCACACTTGCCACAGACAAATGTGCTTTTACCCTGTATTTTTAAAAAGACATTTATAAGTATGACAGGTTGGAAACAAACTCTAAACACTGTGAAAATTCTTACGTTTACAAAACATCAGCGGTCTAGATCATCAACATTTCAGAAACTGCTGAAACACATGTGGAAACTGTTGCTAGATTTGCACTCGCTATTGCATTGGACCATAGAAGATTGGAAAAACACTTCACTGCAGTAATTCTGCAGCAGCTGTGTGAAGTTATATTGTCATTGTGTGGTAAAATTTCTGAGGAACACATAACTGAACTTCGTTAACATTTGCTGTCAAATGGAGGACAATTTTCTTCCATTGACATTGGTCTTTTATACAAATTTGAAGAAACAAAATCGAATTAATTTATGGGCTCAAAATGTGGTCATAAATATTTTGTACTTGTAAATCAGGATTTGTATGTGTAAAAAAAATTTGTGTGTGTGGAAAAAACGATTTGTATGTGTAAAAAAAATTTGTGTGTGCGTAAAAAAGATTTGTATGTGTAAAAAAGATTTGTGCGTGCGTAAAAAAGATTTGTATGTGTAAAAAAGATTTGTGCGTGCGTAAAAAAGATTTGTGTGTGGACTTAGCCAAAAAAAAACCTGCAAGTCACAAGTACGAATTTTGACCTTATTTTTCTTCCTTTCATCTGATTGGTCAATGTCATGTCAATCACAAATGTAACAATCCAATCAGAGAACAGATGGGGTTGGCTGTCGGAGGGGCGCTTTTTTGAACTGCAGGTCCTTGAAGGGTAGCAGCTAGGTCCCCTAACTTTCAGTAGCTGTTGAAAGGATAAAGTTGTGGTATATCAGTGGTTAGAAATACCATTATTACTTTAGGATTCGTTTAACACAACGTCAGGGCTGACCCGGGACCACTGCTGTGAGTCACAGTGCGCAGCATAAAAGTCCTTTCACATCGGAAGCAGGATGTGCTGCTAATGCTAACTGCTAACTAAAAGAAAAGGATCCAGAATTTGTTGCGCTGGCTGCTGGGCTCTGTGGCTGTGCCTGTGCTAGATGCACCTGCTCCTTGTCTTTTCTATCTCTGACTTTATGTCCTCTACAAGAGTTTCTGGGTTTTTTTGCTAGTTCTTCAAATGTTCAATAAAAACATCTATGCTAATTCATAACGAAGAAAGCTTTGTAATGAAGACTGTCATTTCCAAAACACTGCCCGCCCCCACCCCGCGGTGGGGGCAGCGCTGTTGAAAAGGCTGTGGAAGTCCCTGTATTAAACACGTAGACCTGTGACACAAAAATCACCAAACTCGGACGACCACAGACTGTTTTCATTCGTGGTGATGAAGGAAAACGCTGGGTTGGCATGTAAAAGGGCATTTATTCCCTTCAAAGACCTGCAGTTCAAAAAAAGCGCCCCTCCGACAGCCAAACCCATCTGTTTTCTGATTGGATTGTTACATTTGTGATTGACATGACATTGACCAATCAGATAAAAGGAAGAAAAATAGGGTCAAAATTCGTACTTGTAACTTGCAGGGGTTTTTTTTGGCTAAGTCCACACACAAATCTTTTTTACGCACGCACAAATCTTTTTTACACATACAAATCTTTTTTACACATACAAAACCGATTTACAAGTACAAAATATTTATGACCACATTTTGAGCCCATATTAATTTGACTTAAAACAAAGGCAAATGCTGAACAGCGATGAGGAAAAATTAGAAAACATACATAAAGTCCACTGTGTTAGTTGCTTGTGTAACCTAATATTATTATTTTATTCTGAATATAATCCTGTGTTTATGTTTAAAGCAAGGGCATAGATTTGGCATGGACGGAAGGGACATGTCCCCACCAATAATTTGATCTCTTCGAGTAAAGAAAAACAAACCCGATAGAAAGAAGAAGAAAAAAAACGATCTGTCAACGTCTCATTCACCTAGTGATGCAGAAAGAATTAAATTACGTTCTCTACTGGAGTCCTACCTCATGTGACAAATATGGCCAATGTGATTGGCTGTGCCTTTCAGGGAGCTCTGTTTAGTTTTAGCAGTGGCAATCCTGTGCTGCGAGGACTTGCAAGGAGGAGAGGAGAATGGCAGCAAAAAGGAAGAACCTGGATATAAGAAAGTATTTTTCAAAGAAACCTGTAAGTCACTTAAAGTCAAGTTCACTCATAAAATGTGGTCGTCATAATAACGTTACAGGCTGTGCTACGCCATACATGCCAGCCCTCCCGATTTTTCCGGGAGAATCCCAAATTTCAGTGTCCCTCCTGAAAATCTCCCGAAGCCACCATTCTCCCGAATTTCCACCCGAACAACAAAATTGAAAAACCATATTCCAGCTTGGCCCAGCCAATTTCAGTTTCCAAAAATGGCTATTACTACTGCAGCTACTTAGTTTTAATATTACTCTTATTAATCTTTCTGGGTCGCAAAATAAACTTTTAACATATTTTCAGGCGAGAATGTAGCTGTGTAAACTTCAAATATCTGTGTTATTGTACTTACATTATAATCAATCAACTTCCTTTTGTCCACTTAAAATATGTTTACAGAACTATTTTTGCATTTGTTGCAATTTCAGCTGTCCTGTTGGCCAGATTACTCTTTTTTTTTTTTTTTGTCCCGTTTGGATCTTTAGCCATCAGAATTGTTGTCTTAAGGCCAAGAAAGATGCCAAGCGGATTTATTTTACCAAGTGGATCATCATGGCCTTGCCATATTGGTCCATTTGATTGACCTTTATTATAATTATGAATTTATTTTATTTTCAGTTGCTTGGCCAGATTACTCTGAAGAGAGACATTTTTAAAGTAAACAAGAATTTTTTTTAACTGCATAAATAAAGGTGTTTCACATAGACCAACAAGTTATTTATAGCAGTTTAACTACAAGCAATCAGTTTTTGGCAAATACCGGAAATCAGTTTTTGGCAGACAATCACTTTTTGGCACAACACCGGGTCCTCAGGTGGACGCAGGCTCTGAATTTGGACCCCCCCGCCGCCTGTTTCTGGCCGGACAATAATAACGGTGACATTTAACTTATTTTATCCGATAAATAAACATTGTAAAAATAATGTGTTGTCATGTCCACCAGGAGAGACTGGACAGTATAGATGTAAAACAAACATGCCAGCAGTTTATCTCAGTTAACGAGAGGAGAAGGCATGTGTTTGGCTCCTTCAGATAGTGGACATTGAGTTGTTGTGTGGGACACCAGTAGCTGTAACAGTAGTTCATGTTTAGAATAAAAAAAACTCCCAGCTCACTGAGTTGATAGGGGCAACAGTGTGCCTAAAATGTTGCATAATTTTGCTGAGAGATCTTTTACTTTGTGGTAATCTTAGATGAGTAGCTTTATGGACAAAAACCACCAGGTCATTCAGTGTTCCCTCAGTGCTAATGTATAAGAGATGTTGGTGTAATATAACTGAAGTAATGTTGTTAAGTCCTTAAAGTCATATTCTTTTATTATCATGACTGTATTTGAAGCTATTTTTATTTTTGTATGATACCTGATTTATATGGATTATGACTGAAGTAAAATAAAGTCTAAAATACTTTAGTCAGTCATTTGTTTAATAGTAATTTAACATTATATAATTGACATATAAAACTATGAATTGTAATTTTAAATGGTTTAAAAGCATGTAGAATAGCATATGTAGGCAAGTAAATTTCTCCTTTTGTTATCAAGAAGCAAAGACAAAAAGGAAAAAAAAAGAAAACAAAACAAAACGAAACAGGGCAGAGTTCGGTGGTTGAATCATCCGTCCCCACCAATGCCAAAACCAAATCTATGCCCTTGGTTTAAAGTAATAGACCTGAAAAAAATATTTAATAAAGACTCAGTCTACCTCATTCAGCAACCTGCGACACCAGTCAGTAAGAGAGGATGGGGTCACAGCATGACCACAGGACATCAGAGCTCTCGGAGACTTAAAATCCTGACACAGAACTGAAAAAAATGAAATAGACTTTGAGGCACACCAAGAGAGCAGCGTTAGAAAAACAAACTTGATAGTTACCTACAGTCTAATTCATCTTCTCTATCTACAAATGTCAGCGTAGAATCAGATAGATCGTAACATTTTTCTTTTTTACTGGTCGAATCTGCGCTCATCCTTCGTTCTTTCTTAAAATCGCCTACGTAGATTAAGGGCAAGCAGCTCCAGTATGTGACTCTGAAATGTGAGAAACGCATTACGTTTCATTTCAGACTTTCATTTTCATGTCTAGAAGTCACGTGATTTCTCATAAACGAGGCGTGACCACCACCGCACCACCACCTCAGATAGATTCAATGCAGTTTTTTGTTTGTTTTTTTTTAAATATAGCCCATATGGATATACCCCAAGGCGCTTGATGCTACAAGTTAAAGAGCCTATGGTATTTGCGTAATACCATATTTAGCCTAAAGCTGGGCAGACACTGTGCGGTTTTTTCAGTCGCGTTATTCAGCTTCTGCTCAAACTGCACGATTGACTCGCAGGGGTTAGAAGTTGGTAGGTCACGATGCAGGGTCTCACACTATACGGCCCGATGCTCTGATGCGACCTGAGTGCTCACACTGTGCGTCCATAAAATTAAGGTTATAACAGAAATTCTGTCGCTCGCTCTCCCTCTCTGTCTTTCACTCACACAGACACGCACACCACCACCATCAACTTTGCTAAATTGCAGCTGTGATTGAGCAGCAATGTCTATCCAACTATTTTCACGGTTGTTGTGGTCGTGATACTTTTGTGAGGCCACATCGAAAAGGCTCGGATGAGCTTTCCAAAGTTCTACAAGTTGTGCCTCCGTCATTTGTGAGCCGCGGTCAAGCCAGCCGCCTCCTATCCGCCGCATAAATTTCCTTGCGCTTTTACACCAGTCTTTACGGTAGCGCCTTTTCGCTTTATATCCTGATTGAAAGCCTAGACTCGCGCACACGCACACGCACAAATTACAATGGAACAGCCCAATACAGACATCGTGACAGTCTGGTTGCATATTCAAAAATTCATTAAAAATCATTCTTAAAAGTTGATGCCAAGCTTTCAACACAATCCTCTTCTCGGACACCTACTTTACCTCTGGGCCAGGTTTTACCCAGATTTACTGTAACATTACTCAGAAATCACAGTAAACTCATATTCAGTGCAATACAGTCAATACACTACAATTATGTCTATTTCAAAAAATCATTAAAAATCATCCAGAATAGTTGAGGTCCAACTTTCAACATAACCCTCCTCTAGGACACCTACTGTACCTGTGTGCCAAGTTTCATCCAGATTCACTGTAAAATTCCTCAGAAATTAAAGGACATTTATATACAATTCAATACAGTCAATACAATAGAATTATGTCAATTTCCAAAAATTCATTAAAAATCATCCTGAGTAGTTGAGGTCCAACTTTCAACACATTCCTTCTCTGGGACACCTACTGTACCTGTGTGCCAAGTTTCATCTCAATCTGCTGCATCAATAATTGTTTAATATTGATGGATCAAAAGTGCTGCTGAGAGAGTCATGACAGGGACTATAAAGAGACAGCATATTTGCTTTTCTTCACTGACTCGCTCTGAAATCCAGATTTTAATTTTGGAATATTGTACTTGTGGTTCCTATAGAATTTTAAGGTTGAACGGTAATCAGAGTCTTCATCTCTTAGACCTCTCTTCTGTGGATGCAGCTCACGTCATTCTGTACAATACGATCATTTTTAATTCTACAACTGTTTACAACCTGCATAGTTCACATTTCTGTAGCTGTATAGCTGCATATTCTGTATAGTTTTTTATTTCATATTCTGTATAGTTTTTCATATTTATATCCTGTTCATAGCCTGTACATAGCTTGTACTCACTACAGCCTGTAACTATACTTATAGTTATAGCATATTCATAACATACCTTCATACCGTGTACATTGTAACATACCATAATAGACCCATTTCTGTAATATACTTACATACCTATATTATTGCTAATATATATTCTAATATATCTATATCATGGCTAAAGCACTTCTGGATGGATGCAAACTGCATTTTCTTGCCTTGTACCTGTGACATGTGCAATGACAATAAAGTTGAATTCTATTCTATTCTAAATTAATTCAGAAGACAAACACCCGTCTCTGCTTTTGAGATTAGCGTTAAAGCCCTCAGTTTTGACAAATAATACAGTTATAGTGGATCAGGTGCCCCTGAATCTTCCCTTATTTGTGCTGCAATAAGCCTAGGCTCTTGCGGGCTTCCCATCATATGAATTTTTTCCTTCTTTGCTCGTTCTGTGTTTATACACCTCTCTGCATTTAATCATTAGTTAGTATGTATCTCTTGCACAGTGTATATGTTTTCCTGTCTCCTTTTCATCAACCTCAGCCAGTCACAGTAGATGGCTGTCTCTCCTTGAGCCTGTTTCTGCCAGATGTTTCTACCTCTTCAAATGGAGTTTTTCCTTCCCACTCACCGTAAATGTTAGCTCATATGGGGTACTTAAATTGTTGGGGTTTTCTTTGTATTATTGCTGTGTTTTTACCCAGCAACATAAAGTGTCTTTAGGTGACTGTTGTTGTGATTTGGCGCTGTATAAATAGAATAGAATAGAATCGAGTACTTCAGACCGGGAGATTGGCAAAATGTATAAATAGGATGGCGATTAGGGGAATTGGAGACAGCTGTGTAACACAGCAGGGATACATTGGGAATAAGAAGACAGTGGAAGTAAGACTCAACAAAAGAAAGAGACAAGAGGCCACCAAACTAAAACACAGACCTAAGACACACAAGCTTGACACAGACAAAACCATAAACAGACATGAAGACAAGACTGGCTTTAACACTAGAGTGTTTTCACAAGTCTTCCATCCACTTGTGGAACGATGAAGAAGAACTACACTTAAAACTAATAAAGACTAATAAAGGTTATCTTATCTTATCTTATCTTAAAAGCAATATGGAACTGAAAACAAAAGAATACATAATGTAAACATATCATCAAATAATCCAGGACTCACAAACACTGATATGATGAACAGAACTATAAAGAACAAAACTGAGAAATGCTTGGTAAACTGACCAAGGACTATGTCATCATGTCATTTTTTAAATATCATTAATGTGTCCTGATTTGTAGATAGTGCCATCTTACAAATACTAGGAAATCCAACTGGGTGACAAGCCAGAGTTTTCTGCCCACACACCCACTGACTAGAAAAAGGGTTAAAACCTCAACTACTAAGGATGATTTTTAATGAATTTCTGAAATTGACATAATTCTATTGTATTGGCTGTAATGAATTGTATATAAATGTCCTTTAATTTCTGAGGAATTTTACAGTGAATCTGGCTGAAACTTGGCACACAGGTACAGTAGGTGTCCTAGAGGAGGGTTATGTTGAAAGTTGGACCTCAACTATTCTGGATGATTTTTAATGAATTTTCGAAATTTACATAATTGTAGTGTATTGACTGTATTGAATTGTATATAAATGTCCTTTAATTTCAGAGGAATTTTACAGTGACTGTTAAGTCTAATTGTTGAATGTTGCCATTGTGTTTCTTAAATTTGTACAGTCTTAGTTTAAGCAGTAGGATCAAAGCCATCCCTTTGATCCTGACCACCTCTCCAGCCACTCTGTGCTGGGGGAGGTTTTATTGTAGATACATCCTATCTGAAAGATCTGTTTCTTTTGATGTAAGCTTCCTGACACACACACACACACACACACACACATTCTCACATAACACACACACATTCTCACATAACACACACACACACACACACACACACACACATTTACATACAGTCCTTGTCTATGTAACCAAAGGGGGTTGCAAGGGGAGGTGTTTTGTAAACTATTGTTTGAAGTTGTCAATAAAAGGCAGCGAGAGGAGGCCACCATTGGGGTCATTGTCGTGCTGGACACAGATGAGAGGCCTCCCTTGCGCAAGTAATGGATCGATCGACTGTCTTGTTTTCTTCATGATGAATAAGTCTCTAGAATTAGCGGGGTTTGTGGAAACACAGACCCAACATTTATTTGGTCCTTCGGAGCCGGAGCCTAACACATTGCATCCACCGAGGAGAGGGAGAGGACGCCACCGCAACGTCTGGGATGATTGACGTAAAGCCCTGGTGTTTTTGGCTTGTCACCAGGCCGGGAAGTTTGCGCCTGACCTCCCCTCGGGATGGATGACGATTGACGGGATCCAGAGACTCTTCCCATGAACGTAAACAAACAGTGAGTACAGAAGGCCTTAGAGAGCGGCTACGTGACCCTGCGTTGACCGCAGGTACGGGAGCGCGCTAGCCGCGTGAGAGAGACGCAGGCTTCTCCGCCATTTGGGGCGTAGAGAGTTCTCCGCCATTTGGGGCGTGGAGATAACCTAGGTTCGGTAGCTCCGCCGTGAGGAGTCCGGAATCTCCGCCATTTGGGGCGTTGGAGAGTGTCCGAAGGTTGAATTCTCCGCCATATGGGGCGTTTGAGAGTTTTCAACAGAGAGCGCTAGCTATGCGTGCAGACGCAAGCGATAGGCCTATGTTGTGTGTGTGTGCGGGCCAGACGTGGTCTGCGTGAGTGTGGCTGATTGTTGTCTTGTAATGGAGAATAAAATGTGTAAGTCTGCCTTAGAAGGAGATTTAAAATTTATGGAGAAATTTTCACCGGGCAGCACGCAGTATGTAGGTTGTTGGCGTAAGAAATATGGATTTGAAGGGACATTAGTGGAAGTTCAGTGTAAAATGCTGGTAGAAAGAATAGCTGTAAGTGTAGCAGGTAAAACAGGTAAAGCGAAGCAGAGGAAGGAATTGCAGTTAGCAGTTGCTAAGTTGTGGCTGGAGCAGGCTCAGAAGAGGAGAGAAGCAAGAATGTTAGCAGAAAGTAGAGCCAGAGAAGAGCGTGAGAGAGCAGAGGCAGAGGTGGAGGAGAGACTAAAGGCTGAGTATGGAGAGACATTAGGAGCAGCATTGAGTCCAAGACAGACTAGGCAGGGTAGGAAACAGAAAGTAAAGTTGGTGAACACAAACGTTACAACTACATATCCATCCCTGACACAACACAAAAAAAAAAAACAAAAAACATGGTGTTTCTGTCCCAGAGTGTGAAGATGAAGAAAGTTTTTCTCCTGATCCATTCCGTGAGTGTGAGCATGTTTGACGTCATGGTGTGTGTGAAAAGGTATCCAGCTGGGGCAGACGTGATTCTGCAGGTCACCTGCCCAGTGGACAAAAAGAAATAAAAATAGTTGTGTGGATGAATGATAGCATGAAGAGTGTTTGGTGTTTCTCAGTCTGAAACAGCTGTAATGCTATTTTCTGTTTTGGAGAAAAGTACAGTTAAAGAAAAAAAAAACAGAGAGAGATGTGTGTTGTTTTAAGCAGTGATAAGAATAATGAAAGTGTGGTGAGAGATGAACACAAAAACATACTGAAAATGCATTAACTATACTAACCCTACATGCATATTAGTTACATGAGAAGAAACTTATTATGTGCTAAGACAACAGGGTTATGTTGTATGTTGTGTGTATGGCTGATTGGATGAATGTTTGAGATTAAACTGGCTGTTTGATTTGTCTTTTATTACTAAAGTTGAACCTGCCAATTGGGTTGTTACGATTTATCCCCCTGGCATGAAGAACACGTGTCATGACTTTAACAAGGCCTTTCTTTCCTTTATTTTCTTTCTTTTATTTTGTTACTTTCATGGTGCACTGAAAGTTTTGTTTGATGATCTCTGTTTGAGCAGATCTGCACGATTAGAATCGAAGCGTCGTCGAGAAAACTGTTGCAAAGTGAGCTTCTCCAAAATTAAAATGGGCTCAGGAGAAAGCCACTTATTTGGGACAAATTCCTGTCCAAAAGGATTCAACGAGGAAATCCAGTCTAAATTATTTTTCTTTTTGAAATGACGTTGTTTTGCTGAGCGTGGAAACGAATGCGACGATAATTTCCACAATTAGCAAAAGAGGGAATCACTGAGTGAATGAGTAAGAATTTTAAAATAAATGGGGAACCGACTGACTGACAAAAGCTGACAAGACTGACTGACTTAACACCATTGTGTGAAGTCAACCCCCACCTGACAAAGGTGTGGATGTATCTCTGCGTGTGTCTCTGTTGCAGGAGCAGAAGGAGACCACAGGAGGAACCTTGGGTCACATGACTATGTGAACTCTGAAAATTTAACCTTTTTAGTTTAAATTCTCTGTCTGTGAATTTACCATGTGTGTGTCATTCACTACCTTGTGTTGCTCACAGAGATTACTGTGAGAAAGAGTGTATACACCTGCGCAGCGCTAACATTTACATTTCTTTTTACAGCAGATGGTTAATCATGTGATTTGTAAAGGATTCAGCACAGACAGACAAGTGACGATTGAACAGATGTGCAGTGGTTACAGAATAGTTACATGGAGCTCATTATCTGACCACACTGTTGGGCTCATGGTGAGTGACAAACTTAAGTAAAGTCACTGATTACAATGTGGAATGACGTTGAGATGTTAAATAATTTGGAACAAATTATGGGAAAAAGTAGGAGTTCAATGAGTTTAGAATAAACCTGCAATAATACTTGTCTCTGTGATGCTGAATACTTTATTACTCTTATGATCTATAGTTGGTTGCAAATGTGAAGTTGTTTTATCTTTAAGACTTTGTCTTCTAGGATACAGGAGCTGGGAGCTAAACAAGCTGAACATTTAAGTGCTGATTAATTACACAGGGTTACAGCTTGGAGTGAAGCTGCTCCAAGGGACAAACCCTGGAGATTGTTTTAGGGAGACTGTGCAACACTCTTGTACATGTCTCATTGGGGAGTTGACACATGGCGAAAGCCGTGTGGCGAGAGGAGTGTCATTTTTTCAATTTGTAGATGTCGTGAGGTGTCATGACGAGAAGGAGTGGCTGAGAGGATCGCCCACAAAATGGAACCTGAGGGAGCGTGCCAAGCTCCAAAAAGTGACAGCGCAGAGGTGGTCCAGCGATGGACTTGTGGTTCTGTGAACAGCACAAATGCCAGGTGACTGTAAAATAACTAACAGCACTTTTTCCACAAGTGAAGCCAGTAACTTACTATCCTAAATGAAGGAAACGGTTTCCAGGGCCTAATCCGTGGATCGACTTCCTTCGAGGCGTGGACGTCTATCAGCAGAGAATGTACCTTCACCTATCAGCAGAGAATGTCCCTTAGTCTGTAACACAGTCAAATATATTCTCAAGTAATATTCAAGCATGCCATTCAGCGTGTTAGTACGAGCTCGGGAGCAGCTTGGGAGAACAAGAAAACAGAGACTGCTTCAGGTTGTCTTCCCAAATTGACTCAACTTTATTCACAAGTACAACAGTTTATATAGAGGGTAAAATTCATGAGACAGCAGATTATCAGTTTAAACCAGTACAGACCAAGATAAGGCAGCGTCTTCCTGCCCTTGGGTGAAGAAGCATCCTTTGTGTAGTTTATTAGTTCAGATACAATTGTGATTATCTCAGCGACATATTTTCAAGGCACAAAACAAAGAGTTCTTACACTAGTGAAATCTGAAACAAACCATTTGGCCTCAACAGGCGTCTCCTAAAAGATTAAGAAACTAATGTAGCTGAGGGAGTGATCTCTGTGGTATTTCAACCTTGTACCAGCCTGTGATTCTCACACATCAATTCTTGGGTCAAAGAGAAAAATAACTAAAACAAAGGGGCCTTATTGAATGACAGAGTTTTCCTGCATAATGTCACTATAAAACAATATCCAGTAAATGCTCCCATGGTACTAAAATACCTAACACTAAAAGATTAGCTCTAGTTGCTCGTGCTTTACCTCCATGCGTGAGATCAGTATGTGCAGCAGCTTAAGCTGTACGATGTTTCAGGAAATAGTTTATTTCACCTTTTGACATTGTTAGTTCCAGAAGAGGTAGATGTTTACTACTGCAGACTAAACTTACATTTCTGTCACCTACAAGACACTTGTCTTTAACCCTTTAAGACCTACCATAGAACCAAGTCCGCCAGAGCTTATATTATATTTTTACATGGTGTGGTGCCATTTTTGGGAGCATTTCAAGTTGCTATACATCAATACAACCATTATAGCCCAGATTTTAATAATATGTATTCATTAAGTGCATAGTAATTACATAAATTGCAAAAAAGTGCAATAAACTACAAAAAAATTGAAAATCGTTTTTGCTTTTTTAACATATATTTGTAGTTAGAGAAATTTAAGAGGCTTATCCCTCAAAACTGTAAATACAAAAAAGTTGCACAAAATAGTTTCCCACCACAGGAAATTTATTTTGAGTTTCTTCATAGTTTTATTTTTGAAATACACCAATTTTTATACACTGCAGGAAAAACGAAAATAAATATTATACTGAAAATTTGCAAAAAAGCAGCATATGCATCAAAATAAACTATTTCCAGCAGTGCAATATGAGTCCTAAGCATCCCAGAAATGACACAGAAAGTCATAAAGTCAAAGATAACTTTTAAAAAGAGCAGTATATGCCCTGAGGCCCTGATGGTAAAAAAGACTACATTTCCGTGAAAATGACGTCACTTCCGGTTTCGGGCAGGTAATGGCGGAAATGCAAAAGTTCGCGCTGACGTCTATTCCAACTTAGGAAGTGTTATGAACAGCTGATCGGATCGGCAAAGCGTGTTTCTGGAACATTATGTTTTTGTTGCTGCAAGCGCTTTTTATGCAGTTTTTGCAAAGTTTTATGTGGAAGGAAACCGTGACCTAGGACAAGCTGATGGCATAAGATGTAAGTACAACTCCTCCGGTTTCATATGAAAAAAAAATTTTTGCGCTAGCTTACGTGGTTGCAGAGCTACTGGGATTTAAAAATAGTTACGCAAAACAGAGCGTGCCCACTCCGATCGGCACTAAAGGGTTAATGTTACTGTTACTCTCACAACCACACATATTACCATAAAGTGGTGCACAATTCTGAATCTGTCCAACCCTTTTTGCCAACGGAGGAGGGCACTTCTCATGAGTGTAGAGAGCGCGAGGAGAAGAAGTGTAAGCTGAGGGATGACTTAATAGATGTGCCACTCGTTGAGGGAAAGGTTTGGTTTGTTGATGATTTGAGTTTTACAACAGCAGAGGGACAGACTAGAACACGTTTTACTGTAGCAGACAGTGAGAGAGAGTTATCTGTGTAGGACAACTAGCATGTTTCATATTTGCTTGAGCAGCAGAGATGCTAGCTTTAACGGAAGCGTGTAAAGCTGTAGAGAGACAATATACACTGATAGGCAGTATACATTTGCTACCGTACATTTCTTTGTAGTGCAGTGAGTGAGACGAGGTGTGACAACCTCTACAGGGAAACCTGCAGGACACACCAAACTCTTGCAAAATCTGCTGGAGGCAGCGTTATTAACCAGTGGAATTGCCGTTTGTAAATGTGCAGCACACATGTGAGGGAAAGATCCAGTTGCATTAGGGAAAGTTTTTGCAGATAAGATCACAAAAGAGGCAGCTGTAGTTAAACATGGTGTTAACCTTTTATCAGTACAACATCAGCAGACATGCAGGCCCACTCACCTACAGCAGGAAAACAGTTGTGACTTACAGAGGGAGCAAGCTTGCAGGATGATGTTTTTTATCTGTGTGATAAACCAGTACTGCCTAATAATTTGTATAAGACTGCTGCTATTTTGAGCCATTGGCTATACCATGTCTCAAACAGGAGGGAGATGAGCAGTAGTTTATACTCACTCTAGGATTATTAAATACTTTAAAAAAAACCTTTTTGCAGCAGAGAGAACTAATGGAACAGTAAAGTTAAGATTTAGGAAGACAGGCAGGACATGGTTAGACTGTATAGAATTAAGTACATGAGGATTACTCCAACAGAGAATGGTCTGACTCTTTGAGATTACACATGTTAGAGCATTTAGAGTTCTAGTCTTCTGTAGTGATGATAGAAAAGCAGAAGAGAGAGCATATTAGCAGAATAGATGCTTGAAAATGTTTAAAAGTAAAGTAGTCATGAGAACAAATGATCTGCCAGATGATTCTGTTTCTCCGCAGGAGCAGAGCCTGAAGTCTGGAGATTGGATGATGATAAGGCCATGGAGAGGAAGTGCTGGTCCAGTCCATGGTGGGAAGGTCCATATCGGATGCTGCTGACGACGACCACAGCAGTGAAGATTGCTGGAAGGAACACTTGGATATATCAAGCGCACTGCAAGAAGGTGACACACATCCAGGCCAGCTCGGAGTAAGTGGCAGGAAGACCGGGAACAAAGGGGGGGGAAAGCCTCCAGGGCCCCTCGTCTCAATCCGGTGAAGAAACCAACTGAGCCACAGGTACTCATCAGAATGGCTGGGAATGTGCTGTGCATCTTCTTGTGCCTGTGGACCCTGAGTGGGATGACAGGGAACGCACTGGAACAGAGCAAACCACACCAAGTGCCGCATGGGTTTTCAACAACTACTGGTGGCAGTTTAAGAACACAACCGCTCACATAAACAACGAGACCAATGGTTATGCTTGTGATGCCACTGGCTACACATTCTTCTAGACTGTGGCCCTATAGCATCGCTGAGAGCGAGACAGTTTGTTTGGTTGCTTTAGCAACACATCCAGGAACACTGCCAACTTTTCAACTGCTCTGAACCTGAATGGAAGGTTGATTCACCAGTAGCTGGGAAGGTGAACTACTCTGGTGAGACAGACCTGCTCGTCTGACTCATAGAATATGACTTGTTGCAGGACATTATACAGTTAAACGAACTGGAAACAGGCCAATTGCCTATGTGTATGAAGGACAATGGATTAGCCCAAGTTGGAGATTAACCATGGAACATGGCAACATCACCTATTCTTTTGTCTTCTGCAAGAAGGATGTAAACAGAGAAGCCTTTTGTCTACATTTACATCATGAACACTTGAGGTTTTGAGCCAAGAAGATCAAAACAGCTTGATCCAATTTCCTTTACAAAGCTTTTTCTGTTGTGACAACAGGACAGGAGAAGAGTTGTAAATGCAGATAATTCACCGGTTGACTCTAACCCCCACAGGATGCCTACAGTGAGAAGATTTGGGGGGACGATAGGAGTCATAAAGAAGGGTGTTGACTTGCTGCAGCTTTGAAGTTAGCTGAGAGCCACATGGACAAACAATAAAGTCAACTGATGCATTTAAATACCTATGTCTGTATACAGTTGGATTGTAGTGACATATGATTTTTGAGAATGATGATTCTTCTTGTTTGACCTTTGACATTCAGTTGTGTACTTTTGCACGACAGGAGAAGATCTGCCACAAGGCTGGATAGCTTGGTTACCGTCTGGTCCTTGGTGGCATCTTCTTTTGAAAATATTAATTCCTGTTTTTGGACTGTTGATACTGATTTGCTTATGTATAGGATGTAGTTTATTGTGTATGAATGAAATCTACACTGACACTGTCTAAACAAAGGGTGCATAAGTTGAAATTTAAGAACAATGACAAAAAGGAGGGAAATGTTAAGTCTAATTGTTGAATGTTGCCATTGTGTTTCTTAAATTTGTACAGTCTTAGTTTAAGCAGTAGGATCAAAGCCATCCCTTTGATCCTGACCACCTCTCCAGCCACTCTGTGCTGGGGGAGGTTTTATTGTAGATACATCCTATCTGAAAGATCTGTTTCTTTTGATGTAAGCTTCCTGCGTTTATGACCCTTTGGTCAGCAGGAGGTCTGACACACACACACACACACACACATTCTCACATAACACACACACACACACACACACACACACACACACACACACACACATTTACACACAGTCCTTGTCTATGTAACCAAAGGGGGTTGCAAGGGGAGGTGTTTTGTAAACTATTGTTTGAAATTGTCAATAAAAGGCAGCGAGAGGAGGCCACCATTGGGGTCATTGTCGTGCGGGACACAGATGAGAGGCCTCCCTTGCGCAAGTAATGGATCGATCGACTGTCTTGTTTTCTTCATGATGAATAAGTCTCTAGAATTAGCGGGGTTTGTGGAAACACAGACCCAACAGTGACTCTGGATGAAACCTGGCACACAGGTACAGTAGGTGTCCCAGAGGAGGAATCTGTTGAAAGTTGGACCTCAACTACTCAGGATGATTTTTAATGAATTTCTGAAAATTGACATAATTCTATTGTATTGACTGTATTAGATTGAATAGAAGTTTCCATTAATTTCTGTGGAATCTTACAGTGAATCTGGCTGAAACTTGGCACACAGGTACTGTAGGTGTCCTAGAGGAGGGATGTGTTGAAAGTTGGACCTCAACTACTCAGGATGATTTTTAATGAATTTTTGGAAATTGACATAATTCTATTGTATTGACTGTATTGAATTGTATATAAATGTCCTTTAATTTCTGAGGAATTTTACAGTGAATCTGGATGAAACTTGGCACACAGGTACAGTAGGTGTCCCAGAGGAGGGTTATGTTGAAAGTTGGACCTCAACTATTCTGGATGATTTTTAATGAATTTTTGAAATAGACATAATTGTAGTGTATTGACTGTATTGCACTGAATATGAGTTTACTGTGATTTCTGAGTAATGTTACAGTAAATCTGGGTAAAACCTGGCCCAGAGGTAAAGTAGGTGTCCGAGAAGAGGATTGTGTTGAAAGCTTGGCATCAACTTTTAAGAATGATTTTTAATGAATTTTTGAATATGCAACCAGACTGTCACGATGTCTGTATTGGGCTGTTCCATTGTAATTTGTGCGTGTGCGCGAGTCTAGGCTTTCAATCAGGATATAAAGCGAAAAGGCGCTACCGTAAAGACTGGTGTAAAAGCGCAAGGAAATTTAGGAGGCGGCTGGCTTGACCGCGGCTCACAAATGACGGCTCACTTTACCGCGGTGTTTTTTTCCAGATCACACGCTGCACTGCCGTGCTGCGCCGTCTTTTTCACCGACATTTATGTATTTGCGCGTGCGCAGTGTGTGAAGCTGCGGTGACACCCTCACGACGTTTGATGATCGGGAGCTGGTCGTGAGGTGTTAATCGCTTCTCGTTACCCCACGTATACTACACGATGCACGACAGGCCAAATTCGGGCCGATCACCAAAACTGTCGCATGACTGAAAACACGGCTCAAAACGTGCCAAAAATCGTACAGTGTAAGCCCAGTAGGCAGAACTATATACTTATTTAGCCCTACTCCCTCAGGTTTACATCCTCATCATCTAAATTTGAACAACAAAAACGTATACAATGCCTTCAACTTAGAACATAACATCACATAAAAATAATTTTCTAATGTTCAACTAAAACTATATTTAGATTTGCTAATTTGCAGAAGAAAATAAACACCAGTTTGACTGCTGTCTTGGGTTAATTGCATTTTCTTCATTCTTATACTTATTTAAAATTTCTTTTTTGAGTTTTATTTTAAACTGGTTTATATCACTACTGACCTTTATTTCTTCTTCTAACTCATTCCAGAATTTAATTGGAGCATTTACCTATGCTCTACACAATAACTCATGTATGGTAATAGTAAAGCACAATATAACATACAATGTTTTCCTATCCAGAAATTGTTTTACTTTCCCCAAGACAGCAATGCCCTGTGCTTGTAATTGGCTAAAAATAACTTAGCCTACTGGTGAGAGGGACGTTGTTAGCTTTCCACATTCCAACACTTCAAAAGCTTCAGGAGCTTTCCGCTTAGCACAGCATCAGCACCACGGAAATACACGGGTACATCCGTAGACTCGAGACAGAATTCACAATGTGTTTTTGGGACTTTCAGGTGTATGGACCAATGTTTTATTTTCTGATCAAACCAGAAAGCTTTAATGAGCAGCTAGATTTGTCTCGCATTAACTGGCCGAGTTAACGCCAGTTAATGCAACATCGAAGCAGCTGGAATCCATAGATGTGCGTGTTCATGGAGCTTGCATTTTCACCTGCTGGACATCACTACCTGACAAGTTTAACTGTCTTCAGAACATTGCAGAGGCCTTATTGACAGTATTTGGCTCTACATATCTGTGTGAGCAGATTTTCTCTCACATGAAGAGTGTCCTCAGGTAGCCATCTGAACGCTGGACACTCAGAGACCTGTGTCTCTGAGTGGGAGACCAGACATCACATTAACATGTGTATCCCTGTATTAACAAACATTCCATATTGGCCCAGTTTATTTTTCTTATCATTGTTGTGAGGAGACCATAAATAGCTTTGTCATTATTCCATACAACACTTTGAGCATAAACGTCCAGATGGGAGATGTGGACAGGAGGGTGTCCGCCAGATCTTGAAGTGTCTGACCGTTTCTCACATTCTTATAGCTTCAGCCCCCCCCCCATTTGTATTTTCTGTTGTTCATTTACAGTTCATATGCTGTTATGGACTTCTTGTTATGGATAAAAAGTGTCTTTTTTTGTTTCAAAATAGCTGATAACTATTCACTGATAGCTTCCAACATCTGCGAACAAATATAATTCTATAAAGTGGTTCTATATAGTGTGTAACTGTTAATATAGAGTGTTATTAAATTTATTGCTAATGCAATTATATGGCACATTGACTTCTGAGGAAATTTAAGATGGCACTCGTCATCAGAAAGGTTGCCTACCCCTGGTATATATTAATCAGTATCTGTATGTGGAAAGGGAAAGAAAGAATTTCGTTGCACAGAGAAATGCCTTTTTTTTTTCTTTGGACACATGACAAAAAAAAAAAACTAGAATCTTCAATCTTGCAACAACTCACTTTCTCTTTCGCTGGATGCCACATCTATCCAGGTGAGTGGCTAGGGCTGCATTCATGACCTATAGTCATGAATGCTGCCCTAGCCACTCACTTTTATTCACCTCTCCTACTCACCTCTTTAAACCTGTAACCAAAGTCTCTCTTGTTTCTTGTCATAGTTTCGACATAAAATGTATTCTGACACCTGTTACAGTGACCTGGACGTTTTCCTTCAGTCTATTGACTAAGTGTTTTGTGTTAATTAATATTATCCTATGTTTTAATTTTTCTGGTTATGTCTTTTGTTAAGATTTGCTAGTTAGGTTTTGGTTTTTGTGTTCCCTCTATACCGTGTCAGTATCGTGTCTCTGGGTCTGTGTCTGTAGTTTCAGCCAGTGTGCTTCCTGTTAGAAAATCTGGTGGTACAAAAGTTAAATTTATATAGCGGTTGTATTGTTAAGCTTTGGGCATCTGCATAGATGTTTTTTTTTTTTTAAATTAAAATAAAATTAAAAACTAGCTTGTATGGTGGGCAGGGGCGGAGCGTGGGGGTGGCTTACTGGGCTTAAGCCCGGGTTGTTTTGTCAGAAGCCCGGGGTCTTTTGGAGTGTAATTTTTTCATAGTTAGATGCCTGGCTGACAACTGTATAAAACAAAAAGTACACACAATATTCGAAGCACATAGTGCACACTGTGGGAATTTACGACTGTGCGTGAATCCCCCCTGATATTGGTATGATCCGAGCTCAGGCACTAAGCGACTGAGCGAGGGGGCGGGGCAGCTGCTGCCTGTGAGTGCTCTGTTGGAGAAACGGAGCCAGCCATACTAAGGAGAGCTTAAGTTTGACCAGGTACCAAAGCAAATCATTCGTACCGTACAAATAATGTAAATATGACGGTGAATCACGAAAGATTGATATCAAACTGATCACTTGACCCATATTACGTTACTTGCTGTTCAAGTGAATCAACAAATGGCGAAATGAAAAGCCGAACAATGCTATTTTGTTACAGAGTCTTAGCTTATGTGTGTTTATTTCATATTTTCAGTTCTTACCCTCCCCGACTAAATCGGTTTCAGTTATGTAGTGAAATATAAGAATGGACATTCGAGGGTTCTTTCAAAGAAAAAACTCTGGTAAATGTTATTTTATATGTTATGTTTTGTATGTTGTTCAGTATATTTCTATGCAAAACGAGGGATTTCAGTACACAGCAGGACATTCACATTTCTAACCAGACATTTACACTTTAGGGAGAAAACATAAAACATTTTTACTGTACAACATCAATTTAGATTAAACTTTTGTTTTAGATAAATATTGAAATATCTTTTGAATTAGTTAAATGTCAGAATAAAGAGAGACAGCTGTCTATTTTTTATCACTTTGATCAAATTTAGGAGTACATGTACACTAAGTTTATTGTTAATTAATAAGAAAACTCCAGACGATTCCATTCTGAGCTGAAGAAGCTTCTGATAGGTTAGTAGAGTCCATGTGAGTAAATTGGTGGAAATGGGGAAAATCAAGAGATGTCAACCAAAACACCAGAAAAAGAACTGTGGAGCTCCATAAGTGTGGCTCAATTTTGAATACAATTTGGTGCCATTTGCAATTAAGAAATACAGACAATTTCTCTCTTTACTCTTAAAGTTAACAAATATGTTTTTTATATTTATCAATCTAAAAAAATAAACATTTAGTCTGATTTGATGTTACAATTAAAAAAGTGTTTGTTTTGATCTGAAGAGTATGTAAATATCTGTATATTTGATGATTGTCAGCACAAAGAGAGAGAGAGGAACAGAGAGGGAGATGGAGAATGAGGACAGAACAGAGATGAACAAGAGCAGGTGAGACACACATGTTAGTCAAATGGTTGCTTACTAAAAGTATCACTGTATCATAGGTACTCATGTATCTCGTACCTAGTGTTTCTTTTTAGGTTTGCTATTTTTCAAATTCTATATTTATTAAGTTATGCAGGCTTGTTTGCACAACAAGGCTAAATAATTATATAAACTTTTCTCAATCTAAATAGTGGACTTTGGTAGAATTAAAAAATAAGTGTAGTGCAGGTCTATGATGACTTTTAGTGCTACTATCATCTAGTTTTGATTCTTGTTCTGTCTTGGTTAAGTCCTCAGTAGTCCTGATTTTGAACTGTTGTAGTCCTGTTTTAATTCCGGATCAGTTCTGGGTCTGGTTGAATTGGGGTTTAGTCCTCGTGTCTTGATACAACTCCGACTTTGTTCTGCCTTGCTGCTCAATTAAAAAACTAGTTTAAGGTGTCCTGCATATGAGATATATATTTTTCGCTATATGAAGTCATTCTTTTTTGAACAAAACTCAAAACAGAGCCTATTAATCTTTCAGTCATTTCTAACCCCCCCCCCCAAAAAAAAATCCCACATGCATACTACCCTTTAGGGCTAAGCCCCGGGTGTTTCAAATGTCTGGCTCCACCTCTGATGGTGGGTCAAGCAGGGTTTTTTCATGTATTGCTGCTTACATACAACCAATTTTGATTTTTGTGAATTAACCTTTTTGTGATATGTGATATGAACAAAGACCAAACGGCACAATTTATTAAAATGAGAGGAGGAAATGATCACCTCTTCAGTGGGGTGCAGAATTTGGCCACTGTGGCATGGAGGTACAAGAATAATTCAATTTACACATCACATTCATATAGGTACGGTTTTATTAACCCTCGTGCCGTACAGAACCTGTGATGTCCAGACGGTATTCGTCTTGTGTTCTGCTGTGAAAACTTTTGGATTTAGGGATTAACATGGTTGCCATGGTTTTCTCTCTTTTCTTATTTGTTGTGTGTGATCAGGACAATTCTGGAGAAGATGGGCCAGCAGGGGAAAGTCACCCAAAACAAAAAATACAAAGTACGTATGTGTGTGTGAGGAGAAATTTGTTAGAAGGCAAAGAAACTCACAACTCAGATATCTATTTTTTACATGCGCATGGGCGGTCACTGCTCAACAGATGTGACACAGAAAAACCGCCCAGGGCATTCAGAACATCCTTTATTTATACTTCAAGCAAGTTTCCACAGCAGTAGGAGTGGCATGTATGGAACTGATAATTTTTCCTTAAAAGGAGAAAACCTTTCGCTTATCTGCTAAAGAAGGAGGTAACTTTGTATATATAGAAATTCAGACATTCCCATAAAAGGAGAGAAAGAGAGAGAGAGCGCCAGCTTGTCTGTTAAAACAGGAGGTACTATCGTATGTCACCGCATTCCTCTTCAGAAAAATGCAAACAGGAGATGGTGGGTGCGATACTACTACTAGTATAATACTTGTAACTCTGTAGCAGACAACAGTTTGGTAAAGTGCTATGAAAAAAAGAAACCAGAAGGTTAGAGTATAGAGTACAAGTTTCAAAGACATTTAGTTTATATACTTTATATAATACAGTAAATGTGTACAAATGACCGTCAATAATTCAGTCCCTGAAATTATCCATGAACTTTGCTAAGTAATTCCTGAATGCATGTAGTTTAAAAAAATATTTTACCTGGATATGATGCCGGTAACTATGATAAAGTTTTTCTAGCTTAAAAATGTTTCAAAACTGAGCGAGATTTCTGGGTCCATTTTAAAGTTTTTGTGCTGAGGTGCTAGTGAGTGGAAAAAGGCGAAAGTAAGGGCAGACTTGAATGACGGCGAGAAGGCTGTCCAATTTCACAGCCGCTCATTTCCAACCTACCGGCTGTCGAAGGATCCTACCTATGTGGAGCAGGTAGGTAGGATCCTTAGAAGCATCCTTCCCTGGCAGGTAGTTCCATGCCCTCCTGGGTTTTAATTGCACCTTAGAACACACATACATCAACACTACAATGAGCGGGTGGAGGGAGGTTTGGAGTCTTCTCTCACCCCCATTCTCTGCGGCCTGCTGGAGCGGGGGGGCTAGGAGGAGTTGGCCGTCCGACTGCGGTCTGGGGTGTGGGGCCTCCCTGCTGCTGCGGAGTCGGGGCGGTCTGCCTCTCCCCACCGCAGGGAAAAGGGTAACACCACCTGGGTCTGGGTGCAGTTCCCCCCTCCAGGGGCAAGGGTACCTAGACCCGGTTGGTAGAGTACGCTTGGGGAGTGTGATCGTGTATACAGCGTCTCTTTATGTCTGTCTCCACGTCGGTTGAGTGTGGTGTAAGTGCATATGAGAGCATGAGGGTGGGAATGGATGTTTGTGTCTGTGTGTGCCTGTATGTCTGTGTCTATATGTCAGGTTGGGTATCAGACGCCACCTCTCTGGGGACATCTCAGGCCTCCAAACCTTGGAGGGCCTATCTCCACCCACCACCACTTCCCCTGCCGGTGGCGGACTCCCTCAGGTGTCGGTGCGTTGGTGGTTCTTTGTGTCTGGGGGTGGGCGTCCGGGTACACACCGGCTCACTCCTTGGCGGCCGCTTATTGGGGCTCGCTCGGGCCATTTCGGAGGTGGGGTGCCCCCGGCCTTTCGGCCTGGGGCTCGGTCACTCAGGCACAGCTGGCTGCCGGCGGAGCTCACGGGCAGGTCACTGCAGCTCCCCCTGGCTTCTGCTCCGCGGCTGCTGAATGAGCCCTCATCTGGGACTCTCCTCAGCTCTTACTAGAACAGTGGCGCGGCTGCCCCTCTGTGGGTCTTCCTTGGTCTCTTGTGCTCTGGGGGCCTCTGGATGTCTGGAGTTTTGATCTCCTCCATACCTGCTTCATACCATAGAGGACAGGGCTGTGGCTCCCCACACTCCCTAGCAGATCATTACATGGAGAAACCTTTGGAATGCAAGCATGCTGATCCACACAGGTATGCACACAGGTGTACGCATGGGTATTCACAGACGTGGACTACAGCTTTCTTGGCTGCTGCCTCAAAGCACATTGTGTGCTGTCTATCTTGCGTGCTGCACAATATCGTTTATTATTTAGTAACTATTGATATCTATTGCTAGCTAGTTTATTGTGATGGTGCTTTTTTTTTTCTTATTATGTTGCTCTTTGTTGTTTGCTCTCTCTTCTGTTTTTTTTTCTCTCCATACAGGTGATCCAGGTGTTTTGTTTTTTTTTGTTTGTTTGTTTGTTTGTTTTTCTCTCTTCCCTCCCTTCTCACTGTCTCTTCTCCCCTTTGGTTTTCTTTCTCTCCCTCTCTTTCATTCTTTCCCCCTGTCCTATCCCACAGTCATGTCTGTCCCGTTTGTAACAACTGAAAATAAAATAAACTCATAATTATAATAAAGGTCAATCAAATGGACCAATATGGCAAGGCCACGATGATCCACTTGATAAAATAAATCCGCTTGGCATCTTTCTTGGCCTTAAGACAACAATTCTGATGGCTATAGATCCAAACGGGACAAAAAAAAAAAAAAAAAAAAAAAGATTTTAAACGACTCAAAATTTAGTGGATCAAAGTCTCCTAAATACAAAAACCTTTGCATAGCAACAAATCACAATCACTCACTCAGTAATTTATATCTAAGAGATTCTTCTATGTACTTATTTAAGCAGGCCGATGCTTCTGATGTCTCAGAAACAGTACTTCTCAAAAGGCTGTATTTGCTTTGGCTTGTCCATCCAGAAGGAGGAGGAGCTTACGCAACTGCAAGAGGCCTGTGGGTCCATGATTCAAAAGAATCACGACTTCTCCTGCAGCATTACTCAGAATTTATTCAAGCTTACAATGATCACCTTGACCCACATTGTGCTCAAAGTCATATTTGTTGTTTTACAAATAATAACTTGTGAAATGAGATGAGATAATGACCACATCCCGTCCCAGGTCAGACAGGTTGTGCAGCGTAACTTTTCCTTTAAATGTTGATCACTAATACATACAACCACTGCAGAATCATCAGTATCTCTGTACGAGGCATGACCTGGACCAAGGTTATTATCGTTAACGAAAACTAACGAAATAACGAAAACTAGAAGTGAAAAAACATTTTCGTTAACGGAAATAAACATAAAAACAAAAAAAGGAAAACTAACTAAAACTGTAATGAGTGTTCACAAAACTAACTAAAATTAACTGAATTTATAGCAAAAAAAAAGAAAAAAAAAAAAAAAAAGAAGCATCCTTCCCCTGAATTTGGACACAACATCTGTGTCAGACTGAAAGTGAAAATGAAGTATCACTAGGTGTAGATAATCACAAAGAATGCAATTAACAATTCATACTTGTGTGTTTTTACTCTAGATCTAAAGTTTAGATGAAAACTGTTAAATATCCTAATTCTTTGATCTTTGGACTGAAGGAAGAACAATACTCGGCGTATAAATGCTCAATCAACAATCTCTTTGTTCTATAGAATTGTCATTATTCCATACAACACTTTGAGCATAAACGTCCAGACGGGAGATGTGGACAGGAGGGTGCCCGCCAGATCTTGAAGTGTCTGACCGTTTCTCACATTCTTATAGCTTCAGTCCCCCTCCAAAGTCATAAAACCTAAACATCCACATTCTTTCTCTCTCAATGAGCCAAAGTTATGAATTTGGCTTCCTGTGCAGTATGTTCTGTTCTTTCTTTTTTTTTTTTTCTTTTTTTTTTTTTTTTGTCCCGTTTGGATCTTTAGCCATCAGAATTGTTGTCTTAAGGCCAAGAAAGATGCCAAGCGGATTTATTTTACCAAGTGGATCATCATGGCCTTGCCATATTGGTCCATTTGATTGACCTTTATTATAATTATGAATTTATTTTATTTTCAGTTGCTACAAACGGGACAGACATGACTGTGGGATAGGACAGGGGGAAAGAATGAAAGAAAGAGAGGGAGAGAAAGAAAACCAGTGCGCTGTCTATCTTGCAGCACGCAAGATAGACAGCGCACAATGTGCTTTGAGGCAGCAGCCAAGAAAGCTGTAGTCCGCGTCTGTGAATACCCATGTGTACACCTGTGTGCATACCTGTGTGGATCAGCATGCTTGCATTCCAAAGGTTTCTCCATGTAATGATCTGCTAGGGAGTGTGGGGAGCCACAGCCCTGTCCTCTATGGTATGAAGCAGGTATGGAGGAGATCAAAACTCCAGACATCCAGAGGCCCCCAGAACACAAGAGACCAAGGAAGACCCACAGAGGGGCAGCCGCGCCACTGTCCCAGTAAGAGCTGAGGAGAGTCCCAGATGAGGGCTCATTCAGCAGCCGCAGAGCAGAAGCCAGGGGGAGTTGCAGTGACGCGCCCGTGAGCCAGCTGTGCCTGAGTGACCGAGCCCCAGGCCAAGAGGCCGGGGGCACCCCACCTCCGAAGTGACCCGAGCGAGCCCCAATAAGCGGCCGCCAAGGAGTGAGCCGGTGTGTACCCGGACGCCCACCCCCAGACACAAAGAACCACCAACGCACCGACACCTGAGGGAGTCCGCCACCGGCAGGGGAAGTGGTGGTGGGTGGAGATAGGTGTAGCCCAGTGGCAAACAGATGGAATTAGAGACTGTTTATTGTAATTATTATTAAAGGTGTTTTATTTTGTTCAGTTAAAAGCACTCATGATTGGAGAGAGACTCTAAAGAAAAAATCCAAATTATTTTGTATGGAATTGCATTATTTGTGTTATTTATTTATTTATTTTGTTTCTCAAAGGTTATTTTTTGACCTGGATACAAATGCAGTCCAACCAATGGGATTGTTTGTCCCGCCTTGTTTTTCATGTTTGGTTGCGCTGCTAAGGCTGCTTAGACCACACGCGCCATAGCAGTACCTGTGGGGAAAACGTGGTAGCTGTTGAAACAGCGAAGCTGTTGGTGTCTGCTTGATTAGCCGCCAGATTTGGATAGCCGAAGCTAGTTTTATGAATACGAAGTGCTTTGCACTGGTGAGTAACGAAACTGTTATAGCCGCTGATCGGCATCCTGAAATGTTAATGTTGTTCGCTTCAAAAAACAAACGCTAATGGTGACGGTACTATGCAAGTAGCTAGCGAGTGTGCTAAACGCTCACTCCCGTTGTTAAGCGTTAGTTGAGAACTTATTAGCTGTTGTTAGGTTAAGGAAAAAACAGTATGTCTATCTGTTGTATTGAAATGTTTTATTGTGTTACTTTTATTCATCACTGTTGTTACTTGACCGTGAGCAGAGTATATTGAGTTTGCTGCTTTTATTGAGCAGTGTGAATTGCTTTAATGATTGGTGATAGCTACATTGCCATGTAATGAAAACGTTTAGAATTTGATTAGTTGTACAACATTAGAAATTGAAACACATTTTGTTCATGATTTATATGTCATGATCCTGGGTCCTTTGACCCAGCGTTTTGTGTTTTCTCTTCGATTTTGGTTCTGTTCTTCCTCTGGTTAGTGTTTACTCTGTTCTGCCCGTGTGTTCCTGTATCTAGTCCGGGTTTCTTAGTTTGTGTCCTTTCATGTGTAAGTTCCTGTTTTATTGTGAAGGTCTGTGTCTTATGTGAGTGTTTTCAGTTTGCCTCCCTAGTCTCGTCATGTTAATTACTCCCAGCTGTGTTCCCACCTGTATGTAATCTCCCTGTGTTCTCTGAGTGTATTTAAGTTGTGTCTTCTGTCATAGTAGTTGCTGGTTCGTCTGTGTTGTTTCCCCTCGGTCTCCCTGTATGTATTTCCCCGGACCTCCCTGCACCGTCATTCTTGGTTTGTGTTGTTAGTTTACCCAGTTTAGGTTTCAGTTTCATGTTCCTAGCGCCTTTGTTGTTTGCATTTTTGTTGTTAATAAACACTCACCTGCACCAGAGCTGCCGCCTTTTGGTCCTATATATATTCCACACGGCTTGCCCCCGCAAACCGTGACAGAACGAACCAGCCACCATGGACCCAGCGGCAGTCAATCCGTCCGAGGAGCTCCAGGATGACATCGGCTACAATGTGGAGATCCTCCTCGGGCTGTGGCTGGAGAATCCTCCGCACGAGCTTCGCCGCACCGTGGAAGGTCGGCTACAACGGCTCTTTTCCGGCCTGCCATGGCTACTAAATTCACTACCTCCGACCATACAGGCTTTTCTCCGGCACACACCCCACCTTCTCTCAGCCACTCCTGCCTCGCTGCCCGACTCGCCGGATGCGATCTTGCCCGGCCCGTCGGAGCCGTCTGCGGGGAGGAGACGCCGATCGCGCCGCAAGCGCGCCACCCCACAGCTGGACGTTCGGACTTCTAATTCGCCGGCTGTGGTGAGTGAGGACTGTTTTCCATTTGCGGACTGTATGACTGTTCATTCAGGGGCGGTGTTCTGTGCGGCAGATGACTTTGTGAACAGCATATCACCTCCCCCGCAGCCACTCTCAGCCCAGTTAGCTCCCCCGTCTCCAGTGCCACCCTCAGCTCAGTCTCCAGTGCCACTCTCAGCTCAGTCTCCTGTGCCACTCTCAGCTCAGTCTCCTGTGCCACTCTCAGCTCAGTCTCCTGTGCCACTCTCAGCTCAGTCTCCTGTGCCACCCTCAGCTCAGTCTCCTGTGCCACCCTCAGCTCAGTCTCCTGTGCCACCCTCAGTTCGGTCTCCTGTGCCACCCTCAGTTCAGTCTCCTGTGCCGCCTGTAGCGCAGGCCCCAGTAGCTCCAGTGCCGCCTGTAGCGCAGGCCCCAGTAGCTCCAGTGCCGCCTGTAGCGCAGGCCCCAGTAGCTCCAGTGCCGCCTGTAGCGCAGGCCCCAGTAGCTCCAGTGCCGCCTGTAGCGCAGGCCCCAGTAGCTCCAGTGCCGCCTGTAGCGCAGGCCCCAGTAGCTCCAGTGCCGCCAGTAGCGCAGGCCCCAGTAGCTCTGGCTCCAGTATCATCGGCTTCACTCATTCACTCCGTGCAGGGAGAAAGTTTAATTTCACCTCAAGGTGCTTTTCCTGGTTCAGCCGCCATTGGCACTGTTTGCCGCTCCAGGGCTTCCCCAGAGGCTAGGTCCCAGTCCTCGGCTGATTCTGGACCCCTGGAGTTTAAGCAGCCACCTGGGAAGTGCCCCGTGTCAGTGCTGTCTGAGCAGGGCCAGTGCTCAGCACAGCACCCATTTCCTTCATGTCTGCCAGTGGACTCCATGCCTGCGGGCTTTGTGATGGCTTCTGCTGGAGGGTCCAAGGGGCCCGTCCAGCCTTCGTCTCGTGTCTCCGCTGGAGGGTCCGACGGACCGCTCCGGTCTTTGTTTCCTGTTTCCGCTGGAGGGTCCAAGGGACCGCTCCGGCCTTTGTCTCCTGTTTCTGCTGGGGGGCCCGAGGAGCCCGTCCAGCAGCCTTCCTCGTCAGCTGGTGGTTCCGAAGAACCACACCAGCCTCATGCCTCGTCGGCTGGAGGGCCCGTTCAACCTCCTGTCTCCGCTGGAGGGCCCGAGGAGCCTGTCCAGCCGCCACCTGCGGCCGCTTCGGCGTCGCCTGGTCCGGCCTCATCAGAGTCTTCATCCTCGTCTGGTCCGGCCTCATCAGAGTCTTCATCCTCGTCTGGTCCGGCCTCATCAGAGTCTTCATCCTCGTCTGGTCCGGCCTCATCAGAGTCTTCATCCTCGCCTGGTCCTGCGGCCTCTGCTTCTGCTACGCCTGGTCCTGCAGCCTCTGCTTCTGCTACGCCTGGTCCTGCGGCCTCTGCTTCTGCTACGCCTGGTCCTGCGGCCTCTGCTTCTGCTACGCCTGGTCCAGCTGCATCCGCCTGTGCTTCTGCTACGCCTGGTCCAGCTGCATCCGCCTGTGCTTCTGTTACGCCTGGTCCAGCTGCCTGTGCTTCTGTTACGCCTGGTCCAGCTGCCTGTGCTTCTGTTACGCCTGGTCCAGCTGCCTGTGCTTCTGTTACGCCTGGTCCAGCTGCCTCTGCCTGTGCTTCTGTTACGCCTGGTCCAGCCTGTGCTTCTGCTACGCCTGGTCCTGCCTCTGCTTCAGCGTCGCCTGGTCCTGTGCCCTCCAAGCCTCGGCCGGTGCGCCTGACACTTGGGCGCCGCCGCTGCCTTCCGCGCGGCCAGCCCCCTGATCGCCGTCGCCTGAGTGGCCGCCGCTGCCTCCCGCACGGCCGGCCCCCGGACCGCCGTCGCCTGAGTGGCCGCCGTTGCCTCCCGCACGGCCGGCCCCCGGACCGCCGTCGCCTGAGTGGCCGCCGTTGCCTTCCGCACGGCCGGCCCCCGGACCGCCGTCGCCTGAGTGGCCGCCGTTGCCTTCCGCACGGC
Source organism: Rhamphochromis sp. 'chilingali' (assembly GCF_963969265.1). Taxonomy (NCBI): domain Eukaryota; kingdom Metazoa; phylum Chordata; class Actinopteri; order Cichliformes; family Cichlidae; genus Rhamphochromis; species Rhamphochromis sp. 'chilingali'. Next base: position 35,191,347 of record NC_137929.1, on the reverse strand, counting down.
CGGCCCCCCGAACTGTATCCACGTCGCCGCCGTTGCCGTCCGCACGGCCGGCCCCCCGAACTGTATCCACGTCGCCGCCGTTGCCGTCCGCACGGTCGGCCCCCCGAACTGTTTTGGACTCCTGTGCTGTTGGCCCCCTGGCCGGCCCCCTGAACTGTTTTGGACTCCTGTGCTGTCGGCCCCCTGAACTCTTCTGTTTTGGACTCGGTTTTTTTTTTTTTCCTGTGTTCTGGTGTGCTTCGTTTCTTTTGGTTTTGGGCTCGTTTTTTGTTTTTGTCTTTTGGCCTTCTGGTGCTCCGGTTTTGTTTTGCTTCGAGCCCTCCTTCCTGGGTCCCCCGCCGCCCGCCCTGGTCGGGTTGTTTTCTGTTTTTTCTGGCTGTTTTGTTTCTTGTTGGGCTGTCTGGAGCCAGCCTTTGAGGGGGGGGTACTGTCATGATCCTGGGTCCTTTGACCCAGCGTTTTGTGTTTTCTCTTCGATTTTGGTTCTGTTCTTCCTCTGGTTAGTGTTTACTCTGTTCTGCCCGTGTGTTCCTGTATCTAGTCCGCGTTTCTTAGTTTGTGTCCTTTCATGTGTAAGTTCCTGTTTTATTGTGAAGGTCTGTGTCTTATGTGAGTGTTTTCAGTTTGCCTCCCTAGTCTCGTCATGTTAATTACTCCCAGCTGTGTTCCCACCTGTATGTAATCTCCCTGTGTTCTCTGAGTGTATTTAAGTTGTGTCTTCTGTCATAGTAGTTGCTGGTTCGTCTGTGTTGTTTCCCCTCGGTCTCCCTGTATGTATTTCCCCGGACCTCCCTGCACCGTCATTCTTGGTTTGTGTTGTTAGTTTACCCAGTTTAGGTTTCAGTTTCATGTTCCTAGCGCCTTTGTTGTTTGCATTTTTGTTGTTAATAAACACTCACCTGCACCAGAGCTGCCGCCTTTTGGTCCTATATATATTCCACACGGCTTGCCCCCGCAAACCGTGACATTATACTTTAAACAGAAGTGTTAGTTAAGTGTGAACCGTGTTCATTTGAAGTAATTCTGACCTCACTCTTAGGTCAGGTTTTTTGAGTTGGAGAAAGGAGCCGAGACTCCTCGGAGAACATTGGATTACAGACTTTGTGGAAATCCGCAGAAGAGGAATAATTTTCCATTGCAATGGATGGCGAGCCACAGCCCATTTGGAATTGAATCTTGAAGTCTGGTTGCCTGAACTGTGGTAGGACAAAACAGTGCAAACCATACATCGATCGTGGACTGAACTCACACCAATAACTCACCAGATCACCAAACAGGCCTGATCTGGATCCTATTGACACTTTAAAAGACCCGGGTCTAACATTCTTTTCTTTTTTATTTTGGGTATCTGTGCGCGCACACACAATTTTGGTTGTTATTGTAAAGGCAATACAGTGCACAAATTTCAAATACAGTTGAACTATTGCTTCATCATTTGCAGTTGTGTTTTCATTGTGGTTACCCATCCTCTGGGCTCCTGTCGTTCCTGAAATCTTCTGATTTGCCCATTGTTTATATATTTTGTTACATACTGGTTACATAGGCCTGCACCCAGACCCAGGTGGTGTTACCCTTTTCCCTGCAGTGGGGAGAGGCAGACCGCCCCGACTCCGCAGCAGCAGGGAGGCCCCACACCCCAGACCGCAGTCGGACGGCCAACTCCTCCTAGCCCACCCGCTCCAGCAGGCAGCAGAGAACGGGGGTGAGAGAAGACTCCAAACCTCCCTCCACCCGCTCATTGTAGTGTTGATGCATGTGTGTTCTAAGGTGCAATTAAAACCCAGGAGGGCATGGAGCTACCTGCCAGAGAGCAGCAGGTAAGCGCATAGTCCCTCCTGCTAGCCCCCTATATCTCTCTGTGTATTTAAAATTGAGAGGTGGGCAACGATGCCAGGGGTGAGGTGTACACCCTGATGGTAACTTGGACTCCGTGTATCGTGCCCACCCCCAAGATCCTATATGTATGTGTAATGAGGGTGTGAGTAATGTGAATGTCTAAGTTGTGGGATAAAATTGAGGCAGAGGCAGCCAGAAGGGGACAGAGGGGGGGGGGGGGGGGGGGGGGGGGTAGCCTCCTCTGCACCCTGGTGACATACCCCTACTCCAAGGCCCTCCATGTGTGGGTGGTTGTGGTGGAGCGGGAAGAGGGAGGCAGCTGGAGATGGGGAGGGAAGGAAGGGAGGGGCAGGTGACCCCTCCCTGGGGCCAGCTCCCCCGCTGACCCCAGTAGGCACTCCCATACTCCGCGACCCGCCAGGGAAAGGGGGCCCAGGCCCATCCAGACCGGGGCCCAGAGCAGCAGCGCCCCCCGGCCCCACAGAGCCCGGGACAGTCCACCCAACCCCACCACAGAGAAAACTGCACCCACCCCCCCCATCCACTCATCTTCCAGATTACATGAGACGATAGACGCCCAGGCTGAGATCTTCCTCCACCTCTCCTGTATCTCCCCCTCCTGCAGAGAGTTCCTGAGGAGAGGAAAGCTCCTGCAAGGTGTGACAGTCTCCCCCACCAGTTGAAGAGCCCCCCAGGTGGCTCGACACACCGGCGGCACCATGCGCCAGGGATGGGCCCCCATGCACCCACCCGCTCACAACCCCGGTAACACACAAACCAGGACCCAAGGCCCCGAGGCCCAACCAGGGCCCCAGCCCAGAGACAGAGCGCCCCCAGAACCTCACGCCCATCCTGGACCCACCCAGGGGCAGCCAGGCTACCAGGTCAGTAACCCACGTCCGTCAGCACAGACCCTCCCCTAGCCCCGCTGCACGCAGCCACGAGGAAACAGTCAGAAAAGAGCCCCCAACCGGACATGACCGCTACCCCGGGTTGAGCCCCCCAAGGAAGATGCCTCCGGGGAACCCCCCGACGCCCTAAGCCTGTCCCTACCCCCACACCAATCACAACATTGAAGGCGGGACCAAACTATGACCCCCCACCCCCACTAGGTGATGGAGCAATTGATCTGATGTGGTGGCAGAGGCTGTATCAAGACTAATGTAATCTAATAGATAATTTCTATATTGGTTAGAATTAAGATTATTTTTATTTTTCCAGTTCATGAGGACAGTTTTCTTGGCTATGCATAGGGCAATGAAAACCATATGGGCTATATTCTTTTCTGAAGTTACATTATCTAAGCTGCCCAACAAACACACTAAGGGGGAAGTTGGAATGTTACATTTCAGACACTTTGATAAGTCTTCACATACCTCGCGCCAAAACTTCTGCACTGGTGGACAGAACCAAAGAGCGTGAATGTAATTGTCTGGTGTATTGCCTTGACAGTGTGAGCAGTTGTTGGAAGATGTAAAGCCCATCTTGAACATCCGATGACCTGTATAGTGCACTCTATGTAGTATTTTGTATTGTATTAATTGCAGACTGGGATTTTTAATCAATTTAAAGGTTTTTAAGCATACCTGAGACCAGAAGTTTTGGTCTAAACTGACTGATAAATCTGCTTCCCACTTTGCAATAGGAAGGGATATTGATTCATCTAATTTAGAAAGTGTTCTGTATATTTTAGATAATAATTTGGGGGATTTAAGAGTAAGGAAATGTGCCGCACTTGGTGGTGTTTGTAATTCAACTTGACTGAGGTTAAATTTCTTTTTTATTATGGATTTAATTTGTTGATATTCTAAAAATCTTTTCTTGTTGATCCCATATTGTGCAACTAGTCTGTCAAATGGGATAAATTCTGTTCCCTCTAATATATGTTCTAAGTATTTAATTCCTTTACAACTCCATTCTGGGAAATTAATCATATTATTGTTTTGTAATATGTCAGGGTTATTCCAGATAGGTGTACGTTTGCATGGGATTAGTGAAGACTCCGTTATTTTTAGAAACTCCCACCATGCTGTCAGAGAGAAGCTGATGTTGATACTTTTAAAGCATTCATGTTTTTTGATGTTTGAGCTAATAAATGGTAGGTCTGAAATCTCTAGATCCTTGCATAGTGCCTGTTCAACATCTAGCCAGGGCTCATCTAAGAAGGTATGTTTTGACCATTCTGAGATGAACTGAAGCCTGTTGGCTAAGAAGTATTGGTGAAAATTAGGCAGATCTAATCCTCCTCTATCCTTGGTTCTTTGTAGCGTTTTTAAGCTGATACGCGGGGGTTTATCTTTCCAAAGGAATTTGGAAATATATGAATCCAGAGATCTGAACCAATCTTGTGATGGTTTGTTAGGGATCATCAAAAATAAGTTATTTATTTTTGGCAAGATCATCATTTTTATAGTGGCGACCCTTCCCATGAGTGATATGGGTAAAGATTTCCATCTAGTCAGATCGCCTTCTACTTTCTTTAGAAGTGGGATGTGGTTTAATTTAGTTAAGTCTGAAAGCTTAGGAGAAACATTAATACCTAAATATTTAATATTTCCGGATTGCAGTGGGGCAGAGGAAGAATTATGGCAGGAGCAGTTAATGGGGAGAACTGTAGATTTTGGCCAGTTAATTGAATAATCTGAAACTCTTGAAAACCAGTTTATTAGAGTAATTACCTCAGAGAGGTTGGTTTGTGTGTTTTGCAGAAAAAGCAACACATCATCCGCATAGAGACTGATTTTATGTTCTATGTTCTTACATTTTATGCCCTTAATTGTTGTAGCCTGTCTAAATGCTGCTGCTAGAGGTTCGATAAAAATTGCAAAAAGTGAAGGGGAGAGTGGGCATCCCTGTCTGGTGCCCCTCAGGAGACAGAAGCTGGAGGATGTCTGGTCATTTGTTCTGATACGAGCTGTTGGGGAATTGTATAATATTCTTATCCAGTTTATAAAAGAGTTTCCAAAACCAAATTTGTGTAAAGTTGCGAATAAAAATTTCCAGTTAACTCTGTCAAATGCTTTTTCTGCATCTAGAGATAATATTATGGTTTCGATGTTTTTATTGTATGAGTAGTCTATTAAATTAAGTAATCTACGAGTGTTTGTTGAGGAGTGCCGACCTTTTATGAAACCAGTTTGGTCAGGATGAATTAAGAGGGGGGTTATTTTCTCTAATCTCTTTGAGAGAGCTTTGCAGATTATTTTAAGGTCTACATTTAAAAGAGAAATTGGACGATAGCTTGAGGGAAATAAAGGGTCTTTGCCTGGTTTTAGCAGGAGACTAATGTTGGCAGAATTCATATTTAGTGGTAGTCTGCCATTTTCCTCGATTTCCTGCAACATTCCGTGGAATACTGGTGCCAGAATTGTCCAGAATTCTTTGTAGAATTCTGCAGGGAAGCCGTCTGGACCTGGAGCCTTATTATTGGGCATACTTATCAGGGCTTCCTGGAATTCACTTGGTGTCAGTGGCGAATCCAGTTCCATTGCTTGACTGTCTAGTAATTTTGGGAGAGTTACGTTGTCAAGAAACAGATCAATTTCATTTTTAGATGGGTTTATTTGTGGTGAGTATAAAGTTTCATAGAAATCCCTAAAAATGTTGTTTATTCTTCCAGGGTCATATATTGTGTTCCCCGATAAATCTTTAGCAGCACATATAGTTGTTTTTTCTTTATTTATTTTTAACTGGTTAGCTAGAAATCGACCTGATTTGTTACTGTGTTCAAAATTCTGCAAGCGAAGTCTTTGTATAAGGAATTGTGTTTTTTTATTAATAGTTTCATTTAATTCTAGTTTTGTCTTGTATATTTTGTTCAATGTTTCCTGATCTTGGTCGCACGCGTAGGCTTCTTCTAGTGATTTGATGGTTTTTTTCTAATTCCTGAATATTTTTGTTTTCTTCTTTCTTTTTGTGTGATGAGAAAGAAATTATTTTACCTCTCATCACAGCTTTCCCTGCTTCCCATAGAACAGAAGCAGATATTCCGGGAGTGTCATTAAAGTCTAAATATGAAGTCCATTCCTTTTTAAAATATTTAATAAAGTCTTCATCTTTAAGCAGTGATGTATTAAATCTCCAGTTTTTACTTGGCGTAGTGTTATTCTTGTGCATTAGTGTTAAAGATACAGGAGCATGATCGCTGACAGCTATAGGATGAATCTCAGTGTCTGAAATGTCACTCAGCAATGAGCTGCTGACCAGAAAATAATCCAGACGAGAGTAAGAGTGATGAACATGCGAGAAAAAAGTATATTCCTTACTGTTGGGGTGAAGGGAGCGCCATGCATCGCGAAGGCCAAAGTCGCTCATATACTGTTTGATTATATTTGTGGATTGCCAATTGCGCTGAGTTCCTGTTGTGTTGAGCCTATCCATTTCTTCATTTAGTCCAAGGTTGAGGTCACCGCCAAGAATGAGTGTGCAATCGAGGTGTTCAGAGAGTGCACTAAAAAATCCGTGGAAGAATGAGGGTTCATCAACATTTGGACCATATATACTTACAATACATAGTTTTTTGTTCAATATTGATAGTTTAATAATTAGAAATCTACCCTCTGGATCTATAACTGTATCAAGTACTGTAAAATTAACATTTTTATGTATTAAAATTGCTACTCCCCGTTGTCTAGAATTATAACAGGCTGCAAACACGTTAGGAAACTCAGGTGTTTTAAGTTCGTTTAAACCTGTGACAGGTCTGTGAGTTTCTTATAATAAAACAACATCTGCCTGTAGTTTTGTAAGCTGGTTAAATATCTTTAACCTCTTTCCTCTGGTGCCAGCTCCATTTACATTCCATGTGACAAACCTCAGCATGCCCATAATTGTGTGTGTATGTCTAATGATGTATGCTGGGTGTTTCGTTTAGACAGGTGAAGAGAATGTGGAAACATCCCTTGTTTGTAAATAGAAAGAGAGAGAGAAAAAAAGAAAAGTGTGGTGAGAGGCTCCATAAGTCTGACTATGTGGGAATATTCACTAATATGAACAAGCGTGGCTTGCTTATGTGTCCTGCAAGTCTGTGCGTGCTGTGAGGCTGTTGTGAATGTGCTGCTGTTGAGCGGATGTGTTTGCGTGATCGTGGTGTGAAAATATGGAGAAATAGAGGGTGTTGTTTGTAGGTGAGTGGGGAAGTAGGTGATCACAGCAGTGAAAGACAAGAGAAAGAAAGAAACCACATGAACTGTGAGCAACAACAAAAACAAAGAAACGAAACGGAAACATTCCAATTAAAGTAATGACGGAGGGTGATGGTGTTATATCTGCTATGACATCCTACTGATATTACTAGGTTAAACCCATTTTAAAGGAGAAAGTGTGAATGAATAAGAAAAGAGTGTAGCGGGTTCTTATCTGGAGTGCAGTCAGTATAACCACGGTGTGGTGCCGGGGTCGCGGTACAGCTGTCCGTCCACGTAGAGCCGGTCCACGGCGATGACAGCACGGGAGCCTTTCTGGATGAAGCTACGTCGAACTGGGAACAGGACCTTGCGTCGTTCCAGGATCTCTTTGGGGAACTGGTCGTTCACGCTGAACTCCGTTCCTTTCAGCTCTCTGCTGCGACTCTTCACCTGTTCCTTCTGTTTGAATTGACCGAATTTGGCCACAATAGGCCGTGGTCTCCCGGTCCGCGACCGCACGCCCCCCAAGCGATGTACTCTATCGAAGTCGATGTTGTTTACGGTGTCCTCCGGCAGCTTCAGGTGGATTTTGATGAAGCTTTTCACCGTTGCCTCCGCATCCTCTCCGGCAGATTCTGGAATACCAGAAAACACAAGATTATATCTCATGCTACGGGCTTGTAGATCGATAACGGACTCTTTTATTTTTTTATTTTCAATGTTTAGCTGGGTCACGTTATCGGTGAGAGATTTGACCGAATCCCGTAGCGTGGCATTTTCAGCGGCAAGCGTTTCCACCTGCTGCTGGCTGAATTCCCGGGATTCTTTTAGAGATTTAAATTCCCGGTGTAAAATCTCCACCAGGGCCAGCCTTGCATCGAAACTGGACAATCGCTTGTCAATTGACTCCAGGATGTCTGCGATGTCTTTGCCGGCAAGCGATGTTGTACCGGGGGAGTCTGTTGGGCGATATCTCTTCGATGACGGCGTCTGAATTTTGGTCGGAGAGGATGTACTCTGGGCCTTCTTCATTACTAAATCTTGAAAACAGCGGTCGATGTAATCTTGGAGAGCGTCTAAATTCTCCCCGTTGTCCTCCAGGGTGTTAGAGATGATAGAACAGATGTTGTTAGTTATATGACAATCGATTAGTATATTTGGTAATACTGAAGCTTGAAAAACCTTTGTTAAACTCTATGCTACCATTTGCTTTTTTTTTTTTATTCCGCCAATTCTCCGGCGTCTGACGTCACCTACAACATGGGTCGCTTACCTTACTCGTCGCTTACCTTACTCCTTACGCCTAAGTTATGACCTTGGCTTCCTGTGCAGTATGTTCTGTTCTTTCTAATAAAACAAATAAGGCCATGATTCTCTGAAAACAGTATTTCTTATAAATCAGCAGTATAATGCATCATAAAACACTGTAATGATTTCACAATCTTTATTCCAAGGAATAATGTGGCTTATAGCCGTATAATGTTTTAATAATTCTTAATAAATTCTTTGATTAGAAGTATAAGGTGGCATAAGATAGTATAATAATCTCACAAAACCTAATAATAATAGGGTTGATGTGAATACCCCATCATTATCTAAATTGAAATGACTGCACAGAGCCAGAATAAAAGAAGACCTGATCCCACAGATTTTACTCTGGAATTAACCACAGAGAGCTGATAGTTTTGTGATGTTGTAAATATGTGCGAAGTGTCACTTCATTTGCACAACAGTGGTCAAGTGTTGCTATTTACAGTTTACAGATTATTACACGAGTAGCACCAAATAAACGGTATAACATTTCCACATTCTCATATTATTGACACAGTTTGGCTAACAGCTGCTACAGAAAGGGGTTAAATGAGGGAGGGACACAGCTTGCTGTGCAAACATCATGTGAATTCCTGTAAATGTGTGTGAAGGGCTGAAAGTGAAAACCAAGAATCAGTGGACTTTGTAACAACTCAAATCTCTGTTAGATAAGCATTTAAACCTGGTTGATATTTCCAGGCTCATCGACAGAATAAGCGAGATCAGAAGTATTTTCATTTTTACCAGTGAGCTTCGTGGTAAAACAACTTCTTTGATGTTGTTCATGGCATGATCACAGCTAAAACTGAATCTGTAAAAGAGAGGGGCCAGAAACTGTGCACCAGAGGGACAACACCAATAATGCAAATAAAGAGAGATATAAGGAAGTCTCTCTCTATACTTTTTAGGAAGCGGTTAAATGAGGGAGTGCCACATCTGACTGTAAAGAAATCATGTGAATTCCTGTAAATATACTGCAGAGACTGAAAGTGAAAATCAAGTATCACTGGGCGTGGGAAATTACGCAACACTGCCTCACAATGAACCTTATCATTGATAGGGCTGTTTTTAAACAGGCTCAAAGGCAGGAACCAAAACTAATAAGGACTTCATGGTCAATAAAGATAACACAATAAGCAGATTCAATGGTTAATGTGAATACCCCATCATTATCTGAACTGAAATGACTGTACAGAGCCAGAATAAAAGAAGACCTGATCCCACAGATATTACTCTGGAATTAACCACAGAGAGCTGATAGTTTTGTGATGTTGTAAATATGTGCGAAGTGTCACTTCATTTGCACAACAGTGGTCAGGTGTTGCTATTTACAGTTTACAGATTATTACACGAGTAGCACCAAATAAACGGCATAACATTTCCACATTCTCATATTATTGACACAGTTTGGCTAACAGCTGCTACAGAAAGGGGTTAAATGAGTGAGGGACACAGCTTGCTGTGCAAACATCATGTGAATTCCTGTAAATGTGTGTGAAGGGCTGAAAGTGAAAACCAAGAATCAGTGGACTTTGTAACAACTCAAATCTCTGTTAGATAAGCATTTAAACCTGGTTGATATTTCCAGGCTCATCGACAGAATAAGCGAGATCAGAAGTATTTTCATTTTTACCAGTGAGCTTCGTGGTAAAACAACTTCTTTGATGTTGTTCATGGCATGATCACAGCTAAAACTGAATCTGTAAAAGAGAGGGGCCAGAAACTGTGCACCAGAGGGACAACACCAATAATGCAAATAAAGAGAGATATAAGGAAGTCTCTCTCTATACTTTTTAGGAAGCGGTTAAATGAGGGAGTGCCACATCTGACTGTAAAGAAATCATGTGAATTCCTGTAAATATACTGCAGAGACTGAAAGTGAAAATCAAGTATCACTGGGCGTGGGAAATTACGCAACACTGCCTCACAATGAACCTTATCATTGATAGGGCTGTTTTTAAACAGGCTCAAAGGCAGGAACCAAAACTAATAAGGACTTCATGGTCAATAAAGATAACACAATAAGCAGATTCAATGGTTAATGTGAATACCCCATCATTATCTGAACTGAAATGACTGCACAGAGCCAGAATAAAAGAAGACCTGATCCCACAGATTTTACTCTGGAATTAACCACAGAGAGCTGATAGTTTTGTGATGTTGTAAATATGTGCGAAGTGTCACTTCATTTGCACAACAGTGGTCAAGTGTTGCTATTTACAGTTTACAGATTATTACACGAGTAGCACCAAATAAACGGTATAACATTTCCACATTCTCATATTATTGACACAGTTTGGCTAACAGCTGCTACAGAAAGGGGTTAAATGAGGGAGGGACACAGCTTGCTGTGCAAACATCATGTGAATTCCTGTAAATGTGTGTGAAGGGCTGAAAGTGAAAACCAAGAATCAGTGGACTTTGTAACAACTCAAATCTCTGTTAGATAAGCATTTAAACCTGGTTGATATTTCCAGGCTCATCGACAGAATAAGCGAGATCAGAAGTATTTTCATTTTTACCAGTGAGCTTCGTGGTAAAACAACTTCTTTGATGTTGTTCATGGCATGATCACAGCTAAAACTGAATCTGTAAAAGAGAGGGGCCAGAAACTGTGCACCAGAGGGACAACACCAATAATGCAAATAAAGAGAGATATAAGGAAGTCTCTCTCTATACTTTTTAGGAAGCGGTTAAATGAGGGAGTGCCACATCTGACTGTAAAGAAATCATGTGAATTCCTGTAAATATACTGCAGAGACTGAAAGTGAAAATCAAGTATCACTGGGCGTGGGAAATTACGCAACACTGCCTCACAATGAACCTTATCATTGATAGGGCTGTTTTTAAACAGGCTCAAAGGCAGGAACCAAAACTAATAAGGACTTCATGGTCAATAAAGATAACACAATAAGCAGATTCAATGGTTAATGTGAATACCCCATCATTATCTGAACTGAAATGACTGTACAGAGCCAGAATAAAAGAAGACCTGATCCCACAGATATTACTCTGGAATTAACCACAGAGAGCTGATAGTTTTGTGATGTTGTAAATATGTGCGAAGTGTCACTTCATTTGCACAACAGTGGTCAAGTGTTGCTATTTACAGTTTACAGATTATTACACGAGTAGCACCAAATAAACGGCATAACATTCCCACATTCTCATATTATTGGAACACAGTTTGGCTAACAGCTGCTACAGAAAGGGGTTAAATGAGTGAGGGACACAGCTTGCTGTGCAAACATCATGTGAATTCCTGTAAATGTGTGTGAAGGGCTGAAAGTGAAAACCAAGAATCAGTGGACTTTGTAACAACTCAAATCTCTGTTAGATAAGCATTTAAACCTGGTTGATATTTCCAGGCTCATCGACAGAATAAGCGAGATCAGAAGTATTTTCATTTTTACCAGTGAGCTTCGTGGTAAAACAACTTCTTTGATGTTGTTCATGGCATGATCACAGCTAAAACTGAATCTGTAAAAGAGAGGGGCCAGAAACTGTGCACCAGAGGGACAACACCAATAATGCAAATAAAGAGAGATATAAGGAAGTCTCTCTCTATACTTTTTAGGAAGCGGTTAAATGAGGGAGTGCCACATCTGACTGTAAAGAAATCATGTGAATTCCTGTAAATATACTGCAGAGACTGAAAGTGAAAATCAAGTATCACTGGGCGTGGGAAATTACGCAACACTGCCTCACAATGAACCTTATCATTGATAGGGCTGTTTTTAAACAGGCTCAAAGGCAGGAACCAAAACTAATAAGGACTTCATGGTCAATAAAGATAACACAATAAGCAGATTCAATGGTTAATGTGAATACCCCATCATTATCTGAACTGAAATGACTGCACAGAGCCAGAATAAAAGAAGACCTGATCCCACAGATTTTACTCTGGAATTAACCACAGAGAGCTGATAGTTTTGTGATGTTGTAAATATGTGCGAAGTGTCACTTCATTTGCACAACAGTGGTCAGGTGTTGCTATTTACAGTTTACAGATTATTACACGAGTAGCACCAAATAAACGGTATAACATTTCCACATTCTCATATTATTGACACAGTTTGGCTAACAGCTGCTACAGAAAGGGGTTAAATGAGGGAGGGACACAGCTTGCTGTGCAAACATCATGTGAATTCCTGTAAATGTGTGTGAAGGGCTGAAAGTGAAAACCAAGAATCAGTGGACTTTGTAACAACTCAAATCTCTGTTAGATAAGCATTTAAACCTGGTTGATATTTCCAGGCTCATCGACAGAATAAGCGAGATCAGAAGTATTTTCATTTTTACCAGTGAGCTTCGTGGTAAAACAACTTCTTTGATGTTGTTCATGGCATGATCACAGCTAAAACTGAATCTGTAAAAGAGAGGGGCCAGAAACTGTGCACCAGAGGGACAACACCAATAATGCAAATAAAGAGAGATATAAGGAAGTCTCTCTCTATACTTTTTAGGAAGCGGTTAAATGAGGGAGTGCCACATCTGACTGTAAAGAAATCATGTGAATTCCTGTAAATATACTGCAGAGACTGAAAGTGAAAATCAAGTATCACTGGGCGTGGGAAATTACGCAACACTGCCTCACAATGAACCTTATCATTGATAGGGCTGTTTTTAAACAGGCTCAAAGGCAGGAACCAAAACTAATAAGGACTTCATGGTCAATAAAGATAACACAATAAGCAGATTCAATGGTTAATGTGAATACCCCATCATTATCTGAACTGAAATGACTGCACAGAGCCAGAATAAAAGAAGACCTGATCCCACAGATTTTACTCTGGAATTAACCACAGAGAGCTGATAGTTTTGTGATGTTGTAAATATGTGCGAAGTGTCACTTCATTTGCACAACAGTGGTCAAGTGTTGCTATTTACAGTTTACAGATTATTACACGAGTAGCACCAAATAAACGGTATAACATTTCCACATTCTCATATTATTGACACAGTTTGGCTAACAGCTGCTACAGAAAGGGGTTAAATGAGGGAGGGACACAGCTTGCTGTGCAAACATCATGTGAATTCCTGTAAATGTGTGTGAAGGGCTGAAAGTGAAAACCAAGAATCAGTGGACTTTGTAACAACTCAAATCTCTGTTAGATAAGCATTTAAACCTGGTTGATATTTCCAGGCTCATCGACAGAATAAGCGAGATCAGAAGTATTTTCATTTTTACCAGTGAGCTTCGTGGTAAAACAACTTCTTTGATGTTGTTCATGGCATGATCACAGCTAAAACTGAATCTGTAAAAGAGAGGGGCCAGAAACTGTGCACCAGAGGGACAACACCAATAATGCAAATAAAGAGAGATATAAGGAAGTCTCTCTCTATACTTTTTAGGAAGCGGTTAAATGAGGGAGTGCCACATCTGACTGTAAAGAAATCATGTGAATTCCTGTAAATATACTGCAGAGACTGAAAGTGAAAATCAAGTATCACTGGGCGTGGGAAATTACGCAACACTGCCTCACAATGAACCTTATCATTGATAGGGCTGTTTTTAAACAGGCTCAAAGGCAGGAACCAAAACTAATAAGGACTTCATGGTCAATAAAGATAACACAATAAGCAGATTCAATGGTTAATGTGAATACCCCATCATTATCTGAACTGAAATGACTGTACAGAGCCAGAATAAAAGAAGACCTGATCCCACAGATATTACTCTGGAATTAACCACAGAGAGCTGATAGTTTTGTGATGTTGTAAATATGTGCGAAGTGTCACTTCATTTGCACAACAGTGGTCAAGTGTTGCTATTTACAGTTTACAGATTATTACACGAGTAGCACCAAATAAACGGCATAACATTCCCACATTCTCATATTATTGGAACACAGTTTGGCTAACAGCTGCTACAGAAAGGGGTTAAATGAGTGAGGGACACAGCTTGCTGTGCAAACATCATGTGAATTCCTGTAAATGTGTGTGAAGGGCTGAAAGTGAAAACCAAGAATCAGTGGACTTTGTAACAACTCAAATCTCTGTTAGATAAGCATTTAAACCTGGTTGATATTTCCAGGCTCATCGACAGAATAAGCGAGATCAGAAGTATTTTCATTTTTACCAGTGAGCTTCGTGGTAAAACAACTTCTTTGATGTTGTTCATGGCATGATCACAGCTAAAACTGAATCTGTAAAAGAGAGGGGCCAGAAACTGTGCACCAGAGGGACAACACCAATAATGCAAATAAAGAGAGATATAAGGAAGTCTCTCTCTATACTTTTTAGGAAGCGGTTAAATGAGGGAGTGCCACATCTGACTGTAAAGAAATCATGTGAATTCCTGTAAATATACTGCAGAGACTGAAAGTGAAAATCAAGTATCACTGGGCGTGGGAAATTACGCAACACTGCCTCACAATGAACCTTATCATTGATAGGGCTGTTTTTAAACAGGCTCAAAGGCAGGAACCAAAACTAATAAGGACTTCATGGTCAATAAAGATAACACAATAAGCAGATTCAATGGTTAATGTGAATACCCCATCATTATCTGAACTGAAATGACTGCACAGAGCCAGAATAAAAGAAGACCTGATCCCACAGATTTTACTCTGGAATTAACCACAGAGAGCTGATAGTTTTGTGATGTTGTAAATATGTGCGAAGTGTCACTTCATTTGCACAACAGTGGTCAGGTGTTGCTATTTACAGTTTACAGATTATTACACGAGTAGCACCAAATAAACGGTATAACATTTCCACATTCTCATATTATTGACACAGTTTGGCTAACAGCTGCTACAGAAAGGGGTTAAATGAGGGAGGGACACAGCTTGCTGTGCAAACATCATGTGAATTCCTGTAAATGTGTGTGAAGGGCTGAAAGTGAAAACCAAGAATCAGTGGACTTTGTAACAACTCAAATCTCTGTTAGATAAGCATTTAAACCTGGTTGATATTTCCAGGCTCATCGACAGAATAAGTGAGATCAGAAGTATTTTCATTTTTACCAGTGAGCTTCGTGGTAAAACAACTTCTTTGATGTTGTTCATGGCATGATCACAGCTAAAACTGAATCTGTAAAAGAGAGGGGCCAGAAA
The DNA here is from genome assembly GCF_963969265.1 of Rhamphochromis sp. 'chilingali'. Classification (NCBI taxonomy): domain Eukaryota; kingdom Metazoa; phylum Chordata; class Actinopteri; order Cichliformes; family Cichlidae; genus Rhamphochromis; species Rhamphochromis sp. 'chilingali'. Next base: position 35,176,013 of record NC_137929.1, on the reverse strand, counting down.
CTGTGCACCAGAGGGACAACACCAATAATGCAAATAAAGAGAGATATAAGGAAGTCTCTCTCTATACTTTTTAGGAAGCGGTTAAATGAGGGAGTGCCACATCTGACTGTAAAGAAATCATGTGAATTCCTGTAAATATACTGCAGAGACTGAAAGTGAAAATCAAGTATCACTGGGCGTGGGAAATTACGCAACACTGCCTCACAATGAACCTTATCATTGATAGGGCTGTTTTTAAACAGGCTCAAAGGCAGGAACCAAAACTAATAAGGACTTCATGGTCAATAAAGATAACACAATAAGCAGATTCAATGGTTAATGTAAATACCCCATCATTATCTGAACTGAAATGACTGTACAGAGCCAGAATAAAAGAAGACCTGATCCCACAGATTTTACTCTGGAATTAACCACAGAGAGCTGATAGTTTTGTGATGTTGTAAATATGTGCGAAGTGTCACTTCATTTGCACAACAGTGGTCAAGTGTTGCTATTTACAGTTTACAGATTATTACACGAGTAGCACCAAATAAACGGCATAACATTCCCACATTCTCATATTATTGGAACACAGTTTGGCTAACAGCTGCTACAGAAAGGGGTTAAATGAGTGAGGGACACAGCTTGCTGTGCAAACATCATGTGAATTTCTGTAAATATTTGTGAAGAACTGAAAGTGAAAATCAAAAATCAGTGGACTTTGTAGTACTTTTATTACCAAAAGTAATAGGACTTGGTGGTTATTGAAGGTCACACAATAAGCAGATTGAATGGTTAATGTGAAAACCCCATCCTTATCTGAATTGAAACTAGTAAAATTTGCATTTCCTGTGATAATAACTTTTCAGAAATACTATAACGTAGCAGAACTTATCAGAAATGTTGCAACTTAGCCGAAATAGTACAACACAGCAGAAGGATTGTAATTAAGCAGAAATGTTAATATTTAGCACAGGCATAACAACTTGGCAACAGTATACTTTAATATATAATAGTATAATAGTATAACTTAGTAGAAATGTAACAAGTAGCAGAAATACTATGGTTTTGCAGAAAAGTAATAACTTAAGCGGAAATATTAAGACCTCCTTAACTCCTTGAGCGCGGAGTTAAGGAGGCCATTTACGTGAAAAAGGAAAGACCATCTCTGAATCGAGGAGGGGGCCTACGGGTACATCTGTCACCATCTTACAATGCTGTGATTGCAGCCATTCCCCAACTCTCTGTGAATGGTACTCATGGCCATTGATCAGTGGGCTTTGGTCAGTGGTTGTTGATCAATGGTCATGAGAATTTGCATAATTATGATTAAGGAACTGACCTCCCATCCTATTGTTTCCTCAGTGGGCTGGTTTCAGTCATTATGCAAATGTACTGTTTATAAGATTGGGGAAACCTGCAGTCTGCTGAGACTGAAGAAGTCACTTGGATGAGTGATGAAACGTTTCTCCCACTGAAAACGCTACATCCAGATGAACAGAATCAACTTTTGGAGATTTACTTACCTGGATGGTTGAGCATGCATCAATACATTTAAACATCTTATTAACATTGTACTAAATGTCAAAAAACCAACCAACCCACCAACTTTACACTCTGAACCAATGAACAACTGAAATGCACAAATGAAAAGCATACAATCATCAGTATACACACCCTATTTGCTGTGTAAAAATAATAAAACCCCAGTTTGTGAGGCCCATTCTGCACCTATTTTATTTTAGTGAATAACACAGTAAATGGGATTGTGATATAGAGTGGCTTGCAAAGGTATTCAGCCCCCTTGAACTTTCCCACATTTTGTCACATTACAGCCACAAACATGAATCAGTTTTATTGGAATTCCACGTTAAAGACCAATACAAAGTGGTGTACACGTGAGAAGTGGAACGAAAATCATACATGAGTCCAAACATTTTTTACAAATAAATATCTGCAAAGTGGGGTGTCCGTAATTATTCAGCCCTCCTAGTCAATTCTTTGTAGAACCACCTTTTGCTGCAATTACAGCTGCCAGTCTTTTAGGGTATCTCTCTACCAGCTTTGCACATCTAGAGACTGAAATCCTTGCCCATTCTTCTTTGCAAACACATTCTTATACTCTCAGCCCCCCTCTAAAGTCATAAAAGCTAAACATTCACATTCTTTCTCTCTTACGGCGCCTAAGTTATGACCTTGGCTTCCTGTGCAGTATGTTCTGTTCTTTTCTAATCAGACAAATAAGGCGATGACTCTCTGAAAACAGTATTTCCTATAACTCAGCAGTATAATGCATCATAAACAATATCATTCATTCACACCGAATCAGCAGTCCAATGTAATACAAATCAGTTTAACAAATGTAATAGTTATCACCTTCTAAGTCAGGAGAATAATGCAAACTAAAACTACATAATAATTTCACAATCTTTAATTAGGGCTATAACATGACAAAAGATAATATAATAATGTCACAATACCTACACCTCCTCCACTGCCCCTGTCACCTCTGGTAGCCCCCAGGGGTCTGTGCTGTTTCCTTTGCTGTTCTCTTTATACTTGTTACCCTTGGCCTGAATCTTTGATAAATACAATATGTCCTTTCATTTTTACGCGGATGACATTCAAATCTATTTTGAATTGGCTGAGGATGCCACGTCGTCATTGCAACACTTCTTTGATTGTATGAGTGGAGTTAAAAACTGGCTACTGAGCAATTCCCTCACTTTACATGATAAGAAGACAGAAATTGTAATCTTGGTAGTTGGTAGTTTGCTGCTTTATAAGAAAGCCCTTCACAAAGCCAGAACATCTTACTATACATCACTGATTGAAGAAAATAAGAACAATCCTAGGTTTCTCTTCAGCACTGTAGCCAGGCTGAAAAAGAAGTCAGGGCTCTACTGAGCCAACCATCCCTTTAATGCTAACTAGTAATGACTTCATGAACTTCTTCACAAATAAAATTGTAATCATTAGAGAAAAATTACTAATTATCATCCCACAGATGTAATATTATCCACAGCTACTCTTAGTACCATTGATGATGTTAAGTTAGACTCTTTTTCTCCAATTGATCTTTCTGAGTTAACTTCAATAATTACTTCCTCCAAACCATCAACGTGTCTTTTAGACCCCATTCCTACAAAACTGCTCAAAGAAGTCCTGCCATTAATTGATGCTTCAATCTTACATCTCATCAACCTATCTCTAATATTCAGTTATGTACCACAGGCCTTCAAGCTAGCTGTAGTTAAACTTTTACTCAAAAAGCCATCTCTAGACCCATCTCTAGCTGTCTTAGCTAATTATAGGCCAATGTCCAACTCTCCTCTCTTTTCAAAAATCCTTGAAGGAGTAGTTGTCAAACAGCTAACAGATCATCTGCAGAGGAATGGCTTGTTTGAAGAGTTTCAGTCAGGTTTCAGAGCTCATCACAGCACAGAAACAGCTTTAGTGAAGGTTAGGGCTGGGCCATATTATACCGTTCACGGTAATACCGGTATAATGTTAGGCAACGATAGGAAAATGAAATATCGCGATAGAATATGAGTAAAACGCACATGCGCAGTGCCTTTGTTTTCATACGCACATGGCCGATTGTTGAGTGAAACAGATGAACCAGAATTGGTTTGTAAAAATGGTGCAACTTCAGTGATGTGGAACTGGTTTGGTGTTTGTCCGTCAGATACACGATAAAGCACATTTTTTTGCAGAACATGCAAGCAGCCGTCGTTATTGTCGTATTTGTCGGACTAAGATGCTCTTAAATCTGGGAGTAATCTGGGTCCTAAACTCCGTATCTTCAGGTCAAACGAACACTGCAGCATCACTGACAGTTAAAAACTGTCTAAATTCTTTCATCTTTAATAAAACGATCAGCATTGCTGCTTTACCAGGTGTAACTATGAAGTTTAACTTCCAGGCATCCATGAAAACAAAATTTATTACATTTAAGGGAGTTAGAAGTTAGCAGGAAGCTAGCGGAAGTTAGCTCGCTAGTTTCGCTAGTTACCTAAGCATGATATTGCATGTTCTGACTGAGAGATTTCTGAAAAAAAAATCAAACGTACAGCTCTGCTATCACTTCCAACATAAATGAAGACAGGAAACTAAACAGCAGTGACGTTTGTAGGGTTACTGAAGTTGGGCTAGCTGGTATATAATGATGTGCTACGTGATCGCTAGCGACACAGCTATGTTAGCATAACATAAACAGTGAAGTTGGAGGACGAACACTAACACTTTTCCACTTATAAAAGTTAACGTTAAAGTTCCTGATAGTTAAGAGACAAATGCAATCGCATGGCAGGATGCTGTAAAAGGACCAAACTTCAGTCAGGAGAACAACTGAGATAATCCATCCACAATACAAGGTTAGTCATTAATATACTGCAACAACATGGGAATAGAGCAGCTGCCAGAGAATTCAACATTAATGAATCAATGGTACACAAGTGGAGGAAGCAAGAAGAATGAGTTTAATAAAGTTTGATTTATCTGACTGCTTTGTTTCGCTTAATGTGCCTTATAATCCTGTGCACCTTATGGTCCGAAAAATACGTACTGCACACTGCAGTTTATTGTTGCAAAGCACCTCTTTTTAACTTCAGTGGATATTATACATGGTTATGCTCAGGATATGTCAGCCCATTTCTACTGGAAATGCCTTTTGGTTAAACTTTAAACAAGGAATTTGCATTTGAACTGTTACATTTTTATAAACCTTTAATGTACATAAAAAACCAGCTTCTTGTTTAAGTGAAAATAAATGGAAGGTTGTCTTTTTGCGCTAGTAATGTTGTGGAGTTGTATTTTGTCTCGCATCAATTATATCGTCAGTTATATCGTTATCGCAAATTTTCAAATATATATCGTGATAAATATTTTTGGCCATATCGCCCTGCTCTAATATCCTATTAGAGTGATTAGAACATGCTGTAGATATTATAGGTCCCAAGATATAGATATCATCATATCTATCTAATAGACTCCAATTTGTTCATGTAAATGTAGAGTCCTCTTCACACCCTAAGGTCACCTATGGTGTTCCACAGGGTTCAGTGCTAGGACTAATTCTGTTTATATTATACATGCCCTTAGGCAGTATCATCAGAAGACATAGTATACGTTTTTACTGCTATGCAGATGACACCCAACTCTATCTGTGTCATGGTCCTGGGCCATGGTGGCCCAGTATTCTTAGTTTTTATGTATTTGTGTATTGTTCCTTATTTAGGCCATGCTTCCTGGGTTGCTCTGTTACGTTGTTCCTTATGTGTTTTCCCCTTGTGACTCTTACCCCCTGTCTGCCCCTCTGTGTATCTGTGAGCCCTCGTCTCTCCTTGTGTTTTATTCCATGTTTTCCCCAGCCCGTTATGTCTGTGTTCTCCCCGTGCTCTCTCTCCTCCTGTCTGAACCTCTGTGTACTTCCTGTTTTACTTTGACAGTCTCCCGTCAGTTTTGCATTTACTCCAGCCGTGTCTTGTTATGATTATCAGTGTCACCTGTGTTCCCAGTGTGTTCCCACTTCCCTCGTTAACCCTCTGTGTTTTTATGTCTGCGTCTCCCTCAGTTCGGTGTCGCGTTCTCCCTCATGACTGTGTGCCCCTCGTGAGTCAATTCCTTAGTACTTCCCAGTTTAGTTTCATATTATTTTGTATCGCCTTTATCCTCTGTCAGCAATAAAGCTGTATTTTGAGTTCAGTCCTGTTCTCCCGTGAGTTTGCGTTTGGGTCCTCTCCTGCCTGCACACAGCCTGATCATGACAGAAGAACGGTTTAAGTATGACATAATCTAACTTATCGTTGCCGATGAACACTTTAGCGCTGAGGTTGTTCCTGTCTGATTCTTGGTCTTCAAAGTTAAAGACCACGGTAACGTTTAGAAATTCACGCCAGTTAGGTGTGTTTGATTTAACCCAGTAGTCGAATAAGTGGGCGTTGGTCAAGACAAAGTTGTCAAATAGCACAAAGCCGGTGCCTTGCTTTATGAAGGAACCAGTTATGAGACAAACTGACTCGCTCAGTTCGAGCAGCAACATAACACTGCGAATTTCAGTAAAAGTCTGTCAGCTCTTTCCAAAGTTCTCCTTCCTGTATTTCAGTGCTTCCTGGAAAGAATTTTTGGGGAATCTACTCTCCATCCATCGTTTCAGACGCGGATACTGCTGACAAAGTATATCGTAAACCTCCTTACGGTCAATGCTGCTGCCCGTTTCTTTGATTGCCGTTTTTAGACTGAATCCGTTCTGCCGTGCTACTGTTACGGGTCCCAAGGATGAAGACCACGATGACAAATATGTTACCTGTAAAAGCAGGTGAAGAGCAGAGTAAGGAAGACACGATGCGTCTCTGCTTTCCTCCAGAACGTGTCTGAGTCTGATTTATTTCACACAAATAAATGCTATAAAACACTAAACATGAGCTTTCAATATACTGTTCAGCTGGTTCCTCATTCACATCAATTACATTTACTTATTTCACAACATCAGTGAAATATACTCTTTTTAACTGGTTCAGTTTCTCAAGTTCACACTTCTTTCCATAACAGCTACATTCTTTTATCATATCAATAAACACATCACATTGTCTTCTGCAGTGTCTTACTGGCTAAACAGTTATATTCAATAACAGCATTGGTAAATACATTACATTTGTACATTTACTGGCAAAATCACTATTTAGTGCATCATGAAACAGCTTGTTTAATCAACCCATGAATGCCTCTGTTAGCTACACAGAGTTGCTCAGAGTGCTTGTGTTACATTAGCTAATCTACTCAGTCACTTTAACATAACTATTAACATTCACATCTCACAGAACTGATTTGATTGGAGCATTACAACACGTTTGCACAGAGCATGGGAGCGCACTGACTCTGCTTCACGAGCGCTCCACCTAACGAGCGGGCTCGCGGTGCGGTCGCGCGGGACACTCCTCTGGTTTTCTCCCGTGTTTACATATAAATAACTTTGGCGGACCGCCTTAACTCTCCCATTCACATTAACGTGGGTAACCATGGTGACAATAAACAACATTTTCGGTGCGAGCACCATTTACCGACCTGTAAAAGCAGGTGAAGAGCAGAGTAAGGAAGACACGATGCATCTCTGCTTTCCTCCAGAACGTGTCTGAGGAAGCAGCGGAAGGTGGGCTCCACTTACTGCACCCCGAAACCCCGGAGCAAGCACCAAAGTTCCGCCCTCACTGTTTTCTAACATAAAATGAATCCCTGTTACATGGATTTTCTATCCTCTTAAAGAACCTGAAAATAAATACATATAGTAATGAAAAATGTCCCGTTACATGAGTGTTTTACACAAAATAATATTAATGTGGTCATTCCCTCACAGGGGTGCCACACTACATCTAGGACTGATGTCATTCCACTGCTGCGCTTTGCATTATTTGATGCGTGTGGAGGTTTCTGCTGTCCTGGGATGGCTACATCTTTTATTTCCGTATCTGCTCCCTGTGGAAAACATATTTGGAATTTCTTATTGTCCAGACAATCAATTATGTCTGTGCACTCAGTCTTACGTTTGTCGTTGATGTTAACCAGCTCAAAGTAGCCCAGGTCATCGGTGAAGCGACCGTCTCTTTTCAGAGCCTCGGCCGCAGTTATTCCCTTCTCCCCGTAAACACAAAGATACCTGAACTGTTTTAAAGCGTCAGTTTTTTAAAAAACTTTTCTCTTTTTTGGCATTTAGTCCTCCCTTTGTACCGATGTAAAAGACAGAATAGCAATCTCTCACCTTAACCATCTTCTTATATTTACTGAAAGGCCTCCGTGCATGCTTGAACATGTTGCATGTGCCGTCTGAACTGGATTTCAGTCTGAACTAATGTCCGTGTGGGTCCTGCAGAGAATCAGAGTTGGAAAAGTTGTTAATGTAGCAAAAAAACAAAAAACAAAATGTAATGCATTTTGTTCATAATCTCTTTAAAGTCCTGATCTTTTTTTTTTTTATCGCTTTCACTGTAAATGAGTCTGCAAAGTTAAAAAAAAACTGATTTACATTTATCGTTTATTACTCATCATCCGATCCCATTTATGCACATTTAAGAAATAACGCGGAAAATATCATTTTGTTTGCATTTGGAGACTCGGCATTTGAATCATCCCAAATATCTGGACCAGGGAACCCACTCCTCAAACAGGTAAAAAGGTCAAGGACACAGTTACACGATCGTTAAACTAACCTGTTTTTGGATAAAAGAAAACCATATAAGCATGAGCCCTGGAATCTTGGCTTTTAAAAAAAAAAAAAAAAAAAAGAAGCACTACACATTACTTTTCTTATGTTCAGTATACAGGAGTTGCTGCTGTAACCAACTATAAGGTATAAAGGTGAATTACAGCGCAATAATTACTCGGGCTTGTAATAAGACCCTGGCCAGAATCAGAAGACACCAAATTCGTATGGAGCTAAAGTATTGAGCAGCAATAATGATCTGGACACAAGGTTAACTTTTGAGTAGCCACTCTTGTATTGTTACAAAGTATAACAGGTATTTGTCCAATTTATACAGATAAAGTATAAAATAAAATAAATAGTGTGCACACTCAAACAAAATAAAAGTACTCGTTGGGGCCCTTTAAGAATTTAGAGTTAAGCTGGCGATAGCCAACTTCAAAGGTCCTTGTGAGTGTAACTGGAATGTATGAGTGTGTGGTGTGTATCGTCTTTGGGGTTGATCGTCCTCAAAGTGGTTTGCTCGCCATCTATCACAACTGGAATATCGTCCTGGTCCTTGGACTTTTCCGTCCTCTCCAAAAAACCTGACCTATAATCCAGGTCATAAAATGTATATTCTAATCAGTCTGTTCCAGATGCATTGTTTAAGGTTAAAATACAAAATCAAAATATTGCATCACCTCATATTCATTGCATCAACATCTTAAATCTTATCAAATCTCACAGTTCTGTTGTACAACATTCAATTTTCAAGCATATCAAATATGAGAACTAAACATCTAAGTTGCTCAAATATTTCTCTATTCATGTAAACATTAATTAAACAATACTTATGGTAAGTAACCATTGACATTCAAAATACAATACACCATAACAAATTCAGAACTATGTGCAAATAAGCAACAAAATATACATGCGAGTTCAGTTCAGAGGCATTAAAGCAGTGTGCTTGATTTCTCCACACTATAGGTCTATTCGTGAGAGAGAAATGCACTAAAAATTACCCTCTAGATTAAACTTTTAGATTTAAACTCACAGTGAACTGACAAAAATTAGCTTTAGAGCAGCTAAGAACATGTTGCTCACCGTTGCTCTGTTTCGCAAAAGCCCAACACACACTGGCGTTGGAATTGCAGCAGCTCTCCGGATGAAAGGTGAGTGGTTAGCCTGTGAGACACCGAGCTAGCATTAGTATGATTGCGACGGTAAGTCTCTACAAGTTTTTTTTCCATCAGAATAACATTCGTCTTACCGACGTTGCCTCTCTCCTTCATCCAGCCACTCGACTCCGGACTTCCAGCAGGTAAGTAGGCTGGCTTTCCTTCCTCTCAATCCTGAGTTTTTCCTCTCTTTTGTCCGTGGATTTCTCGGTTTGAGTAGCAGATGCCTCCACTCCTCTTGCTGAGATGAGAAAAACCCGGGAGCACCATGCACCTTCACCTCACTTCCTGGCTGACAGGGTCAATGCGGCCTGGGTAGGCTCTGATTGGTCGCTGAGCGAGGTGCATTCCATGGTCATAGGAAATATGACGTTTTGTTGATGTGGACAGTTAATATAAAGAGAATAAATATGATTTTTTTCATCTGGGCTACACCCTCCCCTCCTGAACTCATGCACGTCCCTGTGCATGGTAGACAGTTAAATGATGATTATTTGACGGGTCAAGGAAGAGGGCGAAACAAGCTCTTCACCATCACTGATGACATCGGCCCAAGCTGAAGACAGTCCTTGCAAGAATGATTTTGCTGCAGTGATCAGAGGATTGCCTAGCTCCGTATAGTCAAGCCGTCGTGGCGGACGACGGTTTCTCTCAGATCTCCTTACAGAATCATTTGTATCCATGTTTTCCCCTGTATCCACTGGGGCTATCTCCTCCATTCTCTCCTCAGGATTCGCACCTCTGGTGCCAGCCTCCTGAAATGGAAGTTGCCTTTCTTGGACGTCTGGGTCATCAACAGGTGAGTCATTTTCAGTTAAGGTTATTTCATCCACTTGTTCGGTCGGTGTGATTCCATTGGTAGATAAGTACTCAGTATCATCTGTAGTACTGTTAGGCATATCAGGTATGTTGCCAAAATCAGATTGGCTGTCAAAAACAGGTGGGTTGTCAATATCAGGAACATTTACAGGACTCTCACTCACTGTGTGGACAAGGGAACTCAACCAAACAGGAATGAGCAAATCATCTTCTTTGTCTGAGGAGTTCTCTTCCTCTAGCGCTGGATTTGCACGGGTTCTTGGCCTGTGTGACACTTGCTTCTGGACATGCTCACTGCTTTCCTCCACAGGTAGGTAGCCACATGGTAGCAACAGATCCCGGTGTAGTGTTCTTAGGGGACCATCTTTGTTTTCAGGCTTAACTGTATATACTGGGAGGTTGCCTGCCCTTCTCACCACTACATGCACAGTGTGTTCCCACTTGTCTGAAATCTTATGTTTGCCCCGGATACGGACATTCCTGACCAATACCCGATCTCCAGCTTCCAAGTCTGAGGCAGTTACATGTCTGTCAAACCTCATTTTGTTCTTGTGAGCTATCTTTGCAGCCTTGTCCATAGCTAACTTGTAGCTTTCTTTGAGACGTGACTTGAGTTTTTGCACATATTCAGAGTGAGATGAGTGTTGTTCCTCTTGCACTGGCAGGTTGAATGCAAGGTCAACTGGCAACCGAGGTTGGCGTCCGAACATCAGTTCGTACGGGGTGAAACCAGTCACTTCATTCCTGGTGCAGTTATAAGCGTGAACCAGGGGTCTTACATGGTCACGCCAACAGGACTTATCTTGATCACGGAGAGTGCCCAACATATCAAGCAAGGTACGATTAAATCGTTCCACAGGATTGCCCCTAGGATGATATGGGATTGTCCTCACCTTGTGGATACCAGCCACCTGACAGAGTTCCTTGATTGTGCGGGACTCGAAATCTGGAGCCTGGTCACTATGCAATTTTTCTGGGATGCCATAGTGTACCATAAAGTTCTCCCACAGACACCTTGCCACTGTGCAAGCCTTTTGATTAGGTGTTGGGATAGCAACTGCAAACTTAGTGAAGTGGTCCGTGATCACCAATATATCCTTGGTTCCGCTCTTGTCAGCTTCCAGGGACAAGAAGTCCATGCACAAGAGTTCAAGAGGTCGTGTCGTATTAATGTTGACCAAGGGGGCCACTCTTTCAGGCCGTGCCTTCCTCCGCACGCACCTGCCACACGTCTTCACTTTCCTTTCCACGTCTAAAGCCATCCTTGGCCAATAAAATCTTGCCCTTACAAGGTCCAGTGTACGATCGACTCCCATGTGACCCATATGGTCATGCAGGCTGGTGAGAACTGTGTTGCGAAGCTCAGCTGGAAGTACAAGCTGGTAGGTTTTCTGGGACCCCTCTTGGCGTCGCCGGTACAAGACATTGTTGCGGAGCTCAAGACGGTTAAGCTCTCGGAGGAGCAGTGGAAGCTCTGGGAGCTGTGTGCGCACGGTTGGAGGTGGTGTGTCCCCATATTCGATCTGAGAAATAACATGCTTTATACACTGATCGGTTCTTTGCTCATCTGCCAGCTCTGCCTCAGTTAGATGGGGAATGGTTGGCAGACCTCCAAACTGTTCCTCTTGCCCATAGCTATCAGGTACAGCACTAGGAGACATAGCAAGCACCTCCACCAAGGCAACACAATCTGCATCTGTCTCTCTTTCATTGTCAGGACTGACGCTGTAGGTGAACTGCCTCTCACAGATTGCTTTCACCACAGACTGATTTACGGCATTGATGTTGTCTGGATCACAAAGGTGATCTTGAGTGAACTGTTGTATGCGTTCAATCTCTTTTTGTGATTTCAGATCGTCCGCTAGCCCTCCGTGTGGTCTGCGTGATAATCCATCCGCATCTCCATTCTGCTTCCCTGGACGATAGAGGAGTTTGAAAGAGAATGTGGACAGTGCTGCTAGCCACCTATAGCTAGTTGCGTCAAGTTTTGCTGAAGTCAGAATGTAAGTCAGCGGATTACTATCCGTTACAACGGTGAAGTGGTTGCCGTAGAGATAGTCGCTGAACTTTTCTGTAACTGACCACTTGAGCGTCAGAAACTCCAACTTGTGCGCTGGATAGCGATTTTCGCTCCGTGACAGCCCTCTACTTGCATAGCCTATGATTCTAAGTTGTCCCTCTTGCTCCTGATACAATACAGCACCAAGCCCGGTGGTACTGGCGTCGGTGTGCAGTATATAGGGTTTCTGGGGGTCAGCGAAGGCAAGTACAGGGGCAGTGGTGAGACTTTGGATGACTGACTCGAAGGCTTGCTGGCAAGCTGGCGTCCAGCGACCTCCGAAAGGGTCTTTTGGGTCATGGTACTGATGTGCACTTTGTCTTGTGTTTACTTTTGATTTCTTGTGGCTAGGTGGGTACCCCGAAGTTAAGTTGTGGAGAGGTTTCACAATGCTGGAATACCCCTTAACGAACCTTCTATAATACCCAGCAAAACCAAGAAACGACTTTAACTCTCGCAGGGTTCGTGGGACAGGCCATGTTTTAAGGGCCGAAATCTTCTCAGGGTCAGTCCGAACTCCATTTCTGGAGACCACATGTCCCAGATAACGGACTGAAGTCTGGAAGAAGACGCATTTCTCTGGTGACAGCTTTAACCCAAACTCTTTTAGACGAGTGAGCATTTTCATGAGTCTTTCTTCGTGTTCCTCAAGGGTTCGGGAGAATACTATCACGTCATCAAGAAAGACCAATGCATCCTTCAAATGCATATCCCCCATGTACCGCTCCATTAACCGCTGGAACGTGCTGGGGGCGTTCGTTACACCCTGAGGCATTCTGTTGAACTCCCAGAAGCCGAGAGGGCACACGAAGGCCGTCTTCGGTTTGTCTGCTTCTTCGACCTCGATCTGGTAGTACCCTGATTTTAGATCAAGAACAGAGAACCACTGTGAACCATTGAGGACTGAGAACGTGTCCTCTAGCTTCGGAAGGCTGTACGCATCTTTTATAGTCTGGAGGTTTATGGAGTTAAATCAGGGCCATAATGTTTGTGTAGTTAAAAGAAAAATTTGAAATCGAAAATATGTAAACTGAAAGCAAAAGTCACATTTTTAGAGTGAACTCTGAAAAAGAAAGAGTTGGATTTAAAATAAAATCAAACGTTTTGAATATTTGTATTATTTCTCTGAGTAAACTTTATTTAAAATTTTTCAGTAATCTTCTTTTCATTATTATTATTTTTAAAAAATCTATTCAGTCTCAGATTACATTTTTTCAGATTCAGATCTTTTAAATTAATGTACAAAAAAAATTCTTCAGGTTCGGATTTTTCTCTCAGCTTCAATTTTTTTTTTTTCACTTTCAGATCTCTATTTTTCAGTTACAGACTTTTGGCCCTGTTTTGGCCTGGTGGGCGTGGCTACACAGAGAGGGGCGGGGAATCATGAGTGACAGCAGACCGCTGCAGGCTCAAGATGGTCCATTTTTCATGTTGCCTTCAGGAAACCTGGGAATGAACATAATTTATCAAACACCTCCTGCACTGTATTATTTGATAATGTTTAGAAAACATGTCATGCATAACTGCTAAAACTCAGTTACTAAAGCTCTTTCAAGCAGTAATGTGTACAAATTGTGCCGTAACTGATCAATTATGAGACGTTTTCCCAGCCACTACGTGAGAAGTGGTCATTTCCCATGCTCTCAAAGTAGCGCGCATTGTATCGGGTGGGGGCTGCTGTTAACTTGTCCCTCAGTGAACGATGGCGTCGTCTTCCAACAACACTGCTGGCGCGAACAATCAGGTGAGTGTTTAAGTTTGGAACAATTACACTGCAGTCTGTGAATACTACAAATTTAAGAAGTGGCTATTGTTACGGTTAATTTTTCGGCTATTCTGTTTTTTTATTTTATAACGTTTTTTGCTGAAATGCTAGCTCAACAGAAACGCCTCGCTATCATTTTCGGCTGAAACTTACGTCCTAGTTGATCTGTAAGCTTGGAGAACAACAAAGTTAGTGAATTAACGTAAAATTCTTTGTATTTAATTTAGGAGCAGCTAAAAAGAGAGATGCTTCAGCGACTACTGCATAAAGTTTCCCAGGTCATGCACAGACAACCCCTCGATGTGGACTATTTGCAGTTTGTTATCGACCATGAGATGGTCCTTTTAAGATCTTTGTCCAATCAGGTTGAGATCCCTCAAAGTATTATAAATGCTCTGATAGAGCTGTCAACTGTGCTCAGTATGGAGGACGTCAATGAACAAACCCCCTCTCAGATGTCAGTGTCAGAAGGAAAGCTGGGACGTCCAAATTACAATGTATCGCCTGTACAGCTCCAGATACTGACAGAAATGTTCTTATCAATAAACAATAAATGTAAGTATATAGGGCTTGACATTACGCTTTGAATTCTGGTATGTGGGAGCCATGTTAATTGTGTAAGAAATGTAAATAAACCATAGAAACAAACAGTACATCAGAGAAACAGCCAATTTAGAAGAGGGAAGGTAAAAACAACATATTAAAATTCCCAAAAGTATGCTGCATATGAATAAGTGAACGAGGGAAGCCTGGAATTTGTATGTGGACAAAAATCTGCATTATGTACAGGTTGGATCTATATGAAACAGCCAATAATGAGCACATAGACAAGAAAAACTTCTTGCCACCGCAGTTTGCTCTCTCTCTCTCTGTTACGTAATAAATTGTAAACTCCTTTAGTAGTGCCTTTATTACTTAATTATTTTTATTATCATTATTATTATTATCATTTATTGTTATTTACTTAAACATGACACATAGTTTAGGGAAGATTTTGCAGTTGTGTCATTTCAACTGGAATCATTCAGCTGCACATTACTTGGGGGATAAAAGGCCTTCTGAAAAAGATCTCTTACTTCTTGCTTTAGAACATGATACTATTATTGCTTTTTATCTATAACTCACGCATATGTATATTGAAGGAAAACCGTGAAAATTTGACGCGTTTTTCCCTCGTGATAATTTGTAGCATCGCAAAGGCGTACATTATTGAGTAATAACAAATCAAATGATTGATTTGATTAGATTTAAGCATCAAGACCGAGAATGACCAGCACACTGTTTGAAGAAACAAGGATTCCTCCTGAGCAGCAGGCTAAAGTGGCTGGGGAGAGGGTAGTCTGGGTCTATTTACTGAAGCTGCTGGCCCCGCCAGCGGAGCCCGGAACCAGATAATGGATGGATGAGAGTCTTGCAACATTGCCGTAGCGCAGGTGATGAAGACTGCATCCCAAGCCCGATTAGTTATGGAGTCTTTTAAAATGTTTTCCATATTTTTGGGGAAGGATCAAATTGTTAATATTACTTTACCTTTCAAAGTAAGTTTCAGCCGAAAATGATAGCGAGGCGTTTCTGTTGAGCTAGCATTTCAGCAAAAAACGTTATAAAATAAAAAAACAGAATAGCCGAAAAATTAACCGTAACAATAGCTACTTCTTAAATTTGTAGTATTCACAGACTGCAGTGTAATTGTTCCAAACTTAAACACTCACCTGATTGTTCGCGCCAGCAGTGTTGTTGGAAGACAACGCCATCATTCACTGAGGGACAAGTTAACAGCAGCCCCCACCCGATACAATGCGCGCTACTTTGAGAGCATGGGAAATGACCACTTCTCACGTAGTGGCTGGGAAAACGTCTCATAATTGATCAGTTACGCCGTAATTTGTACACATTACTGCTTTGTGTGAAGTTCACAACAGAGGTAAAGAGATTTAAACACCCCAGTTTAAGGAGGCAGGCAGGGGTTGGACCAGCTGCACAGGACAGGTGAAGCAGAGAGTGTCCGGGGAGATGTGCAACAGAAGCAGAGGGAACATTTTACTAGATGATAAATGGCAGATTTAGGTGATTAAGGATTTGTTGACAAGATTAAAAGACACGTCCGTCAGAGTTCAACAACATTACAGTTTGATTAAATAAAACGTTTTTAAACTACACAAGGGTCATTTTCTCCTCTGATAGTAAGCATATTAAACATGTCAAGAAAGAAAGAGTATAAAGAAAATAGTAAATGTGTGTCTAATTAAACTCTTCCTGTGAACCTTATATCATCCTTTAATATGTTTGGTGTTACAGACTTGAAGAAGCACAGAAAAGATCATCAGACATTAATCTAATCAGTTTTCAGCCTTCATTCATATTGAAAAGTTGAAATCTTCCCTGCTAGACCCAAGTGCAACGTTTAACACCGTCGGCCATAACATTTTATTACAGCTATTATTAAATGGAGAGTCCTCTTCACACACTGAGGTTAATTATGAAGCTCCACAGGCTTCTGTGCAAAGACCAGTTTTGTTTACATTATACGCGCTTTAGAAGGCATAGCATAGCATACATTTTCACTGCTATGCATATGATACCCGCTTTTATTGGTTAAACTGCCGGGATGTCTTAGACACATAATGAGCTTTAATTTTCTGCTTCTAAGTTCAGATAGAACTGAGGTTATTGTAACGGGGCGTAAAAATCTTAGAAACACTGTGGCTAACAAGATCCTTTCTCTGGATGGCATCGCCTTGAGCCGCCTGTTGTAGTGATTTGGCACATTATAAGTAAAATTGAAACATACAATCCCATAGCACAACATCAAAGAATTGTAACTTCACAATTCATCACCGATTACGTGGGTACATTTTTTTTTAAATGCACTATATGTAGAATACATTGTTTGGTAAAATGCTGGTTACACGTTCTAAGAATGAAAAAATCAGTCTTTCAGAGAAAAAATTAGCAGCCCCCCTTTGTAAAACTCTGCGACAAACCGTAGCTGTCTGATTTTCACCATGTCCAACCCTACCAGATTGTGGTATGCCTCGGCGATGGCGTCAAAGACTTTCCTTTCCGATTTCAGTTCGTGCAAGAGAGTTTCCGCCACCATGCAGACTTTGACGTCGTCCATTTTGATGTGGCGAGCAATCAGCAGCCGTTGAATGGATGGAATGAAACGAGGGGTGAGGAGTCTCTTTCTGATGCTGTAATAATTTTCAGCGTAAAAGTCATCCTCCAACACTCGCGAACACTCATGCTGTTTCTGGTGGGGTTGATCGGACATACAACCGTTGCATGTGTCAGTGAGGTACTTGTTGATTACGAGGTTGACAAGATGATACACAGCAGTTTTCATGGTATCGATGAACAAAGAAGATGCCCAACCGTCAAGCTCGTCCGCTTGCTGCTGCTTTTCCAAGGGTTGATAGTAACCGGACGTGTCAGGTAATATTGTGCCCTCGTCCGCAGAACTTTCCTCCTCCTCCGCAGGGTGGCGCAGGGCTGTAGAGGCCATACTTCTCTCTGTTTTTGAGCTAAAAAAAAAAAAAAAAAAAAAAAGGTTTGAAGGAATGAGACGGCGGTCTTCTTTTTAAATAACAGAAGAGGGCGTGGTCTGGAAGTGGGTTGATCTTAAAGGGTGCGGGTAGGTGTGGCAGCTATTTTCAAAAACCGTAGAGTTGGCCACTGCGTCTCTAGCAGCTGTAACTTTGGAAAAGAACGGTAATTCCCATCTGTTGGGCTTGAAATTCTCCATGAAAATGGCATCTTCCAGCCCTTCTGCTCAATCAACCATCAGAGTGACAGAACTTGGTACATATTTGGTACTTGGTACCAGGGATACTGAGCAATCTTTAGTCTCTGAAGATTGTGAGATTCATAATGTTCCCGATGATGCTGACATCGTGCTTTAAATGTAGTTCTCCTGTGCTGACTGAAACGTGCACGTTTACAGCAGTTAACGTGCAAGAAACTAGTCTTGCACAGTGGGATAATGGAGTGACAGGGTTCATCACAGTTGAAAACAGAGAAAAATACAGAGAAAATTGTCATAATATTGAAACAGAATTAAAGGATCCATCTTGCGTCTGTGCCTAGAAATTGTGACGGCCTCCTCTCCGCTTTTATTCCCCTCCCCTGCCGCAGACCCTCCCTCCCTCTAAAAACTTTTTTTCTTTTTTTTCCAACAACAGGTGGCGCGCTTCCGGGGGTTTCCCCCTCCCTTCTCCGGATGCAATTCGTCACGCTTAGGGGATCAAATTACACACTTCCGGGGGGGAGGGGGGAGGTCAAAAGGTCATGATTAGGGTCATCAATCAAATCGCATCAAATTTTGTCATAAGCTGTAGGGAGTATCTCTCTACAGTATGTTTGCACTGAAGCACCGCAGCAATTTCCTAATGTTGTAAACCTGCCCAACATTTGGCAATAAAACCCTTTCTGATTCTGATTCTGATGACATTCAAATCTATTGTCAGCATCACTGATGATTTGTCAGCATCACTGAACTCCCTGTACGATTGCCTGAGAGAGGTTAAAGATTGGCTGTCAGATAATTCTCTAATTTTAAATGAGAAACAAACTGAAGTTATGGTGTTCGACAGCCATATTCCTCGAGACCAGCTTGTTGTCTTGCTGGGGCCACTAGCTAACTCTCTCTCCGATTCTATACGTAACCTGGGTGTCTACAGTGTGGCAAAAAAGTATTTAGTCAGCCACCGATTGTGCAAGTTCCCCCACCTAAAATGATGACAGAGGTCAGTAATTTGCACCAGAGGTACACTTCAACTGTGAGAGACAGAATGTGAAAAAAAAATCCATGAATTCACATGGTAGGATTTGTAAAGAATTTATTCGTAAATTAGGGTGGAAAATAAGTATTTGGTCACCTCAAACATGGAAAATCTCTGGCTCTCACAGACCTGTAACGTCTTCTGTAAGACGCTTTTCTGTCCCCCACTCGTTACCTGTATGAATGGCACCTGTTTGAACTCATCATCTGTATAAAAGACACCTGTCCACAGCCTCAAACAGTCAGACTCCAAACTCCGCCATGGCCAAGACCAAAGAGCTTTCGAAGGACACCAGGAAAAGTATTGTAGACCTGCACCAGACTGGGAAGAGTGAATCTACAATAGGCAAGCAGCTTGGTGTGAAAAAATCAACTGTGGGAGCAATCATCAGAAAATGGAAGACATACAAGAAGACTGATAATCTCCCACGATCTGGGGCTCCACGCAAGATCTCATCCCGTGGGGTCAAAATGATCATGAGAACGGTGAGCAAAGATACCAGAACCACACGGGGGGACCTGGTGAATGACCTGCAGAGAGCTGGGACCAAAGTAACAAAGGTCACCATCAGTAACACACTACAACGGCAGGGAATCAAATCCCGCAGTGCCAGACGTGTTCCGCTGCTGAAGCCAGTGCATGTCCAGGCCCGTCTGAAGTTTGCCAGAGAGCACATGGATGATACAGCAGAGGATTGGGAGAATGTCATGTGGTCAGATGAAACCAAAGTAGAACTTTTTGGTATGAACTCAACTCGTCGTGTTTGGAGGACGAAGAATACTGAGTTGCATCCCAAGAACACCATAGCTACTGTGAAGCATGGGGGTGGAAACATCATGCTATGGGGCTGTTTTTCTGCCAAGGGGACAGGACGACTGATCCGTGTTAAGGACAGAATGAATGGGGCCATGTATTGTGAGATTTTGAGCCAAAACCTCCTTCCATCAGTGAGAACTTTGAAGATGAAACGAGGCTGGGTCTTCCAACATGACAATGATCCAAAACACACCGCCCGGGCAACAAAGGAGTGGCTCCGTAAGAAGCATTTGAAAGTCCTGGAGTGGCCTAGCCAGTCTCCAGACCTCAACCCCATAGAAAATCTGTGGCGGGAGTTGAAAGTCCGTGTTGCTCGGCGACAGCCCCAAAACATCACTGCTCTCGAGAAGATCTGCATGGAGGAATGGGCCAAAATACCAGCTACTGTGTGTGCAAACCTGGTAAAGATCTATAGTTAACGTTTGGCCTCTGTTATTGCCAACAAAGGTTATGTTACAAAGTATTGAGTCGTATTTTTGTTATTGACCAAATACTTATTTTCCACCCTGATTTACGAATAAATTCTTTACAAATCCTACCATGTGAATTCACGGATTTTTTTTTTTCACATTCTGTCTCTCACAGTTGAAGTGTACCTCTGGTGCAAATTACTGACCTCTGTCATCATTTTAGGTGGGGGAACTTGCACAATCGGTGGCTGACTAAATACTTTTTTGCCCCACTGTATTTGGATAGCTCCTTTAAGCTCGATAAGAAAGTGTCATCTGTAGTTAAATCTGTTTTTTTTCCCCAACTGCGCCAGATTTCTATAGCTAAGCATTAAATACCACACAGGGACCTGGAAAAACGTATCCACGCTTTTGTGACCTCCAGGTTAGATTATTGTAATTCTCTCTACTGTGGTCTCCAAGCCTTCTCTCTTTGAAGGCTGCAACTCGTTCAGAATGGACCATGGCTAAATGCTCGCCTTCTTTCTGGAGCTAGAAAATTTGACCCTATTACTCCGGCTCTTGTTGATCTACACTGGTTACCAATCAAATATTGCATTGAGTTTAAAATCTTGCTACTCACTTTTAAAATCCTGAATAACATTGCGCCCAACTACCTCACTGACCTCCTCAATCTGTACACTCCTCGTCGTGCATTAAGATGATCAGGTCAATTACTCCTGGCCCAACCTAAGTTTAGACTGACGACCAGAGGCGATTGTGCCTTTGCTTCAGCTGCACCCAACCTTTGGAATAGCCTCCCTGCATCTATTCGAGCCTTGGACTCTATCCAATCCTTTAAATCAAGATTGAAAGCATATCTATTTGACTTGGCTTTCATGACCAGTTAATACCCTTTTAAATCTTTTACATTTTAAACTTTTAAATCTTTTGAATATTTTATTAAATTTTATTGAATTTATTATTTTATTATTAATTTTACTGCTGTTTTTGTCTTCTTAGTGGACTTTGTATTTATCTAAATCTTCTGGTCTGTTAGTGCCTCTATCCTGTCTGTGCTAGTGCTTAATCTGTACCCTGTTATTGACTTATGTTGATTCTCCATATTACTGTGAAGCACTTTGGTGTGCCTTAGGGTTTTTAAATGTGCTATATAAATAAAACTGTATTGTATTGTATATAAAGCACCTTGAGGCAACTCTTGTTGTGATTTGGCGCTATATAAATAAAATTGAAATTAAAATACAACGCATAACCCTGCGGACCTTGCCTCCAGAGTTATGAAGGCAGAGACCTTTCTACGTGACACTGAATGGATGTCTGGTCCTGCATTTATTACACAGCGTAGAGAACAATTGGCCTATGAACCCAGAGAATGTGCAAGAACTTCCATATGAAGATCCTGAAGTCAAGGTGTCTGCTGCTATCGACGTCTCACAAGCACGTGTGACCTGTAGAAGGTTTCATGGAGCTGCAGGCTAGTAGCAGATGGCTGACTTGCCTGAAAGCAAAGTGACCCCTGAGAAACCCCATTTAGTTTTGTTGGAGTGGACTATTTTGGTCCATTTGAAGTGAAGCGTGGGAGATGTCTTGTGAAGCGGTATGGTGTTATTTTTACTTGTTTGGCAATTAGAGCGGTACATATTGAGGTCGCCTCCTCTCTTGACACTGACTCTTTCATCAACGCCTTACGATGTTTTCACTGCAAGACGAGATCAGGGACAACAACAGTGCTCCGACAATTCTGCCAACTTTGTGGGCACAGAGCGCGAGCTGAGACGAGCTATGGAAGAGTGGAATTAGGATCAGATCTCTGATACGCTGTCTTTGAAGGGACTGAAATTGTCACGGCGAGTGAGATGAGCCGTATAAAAATAATAAATGAGGATCCAATCGCAGGCAGTAGTGGAGGAGTGAAGGTGGTTTATTTAACACAATGCGCCAGTGGAAAAAACCGAAACAGAGATCACACTAAACTATACTGGAGACAACTAAACTACTGAATACGAACTGGAACTCAAACATGAAGCAAGGTGGACGACGGTACAAGATGGTGACGGCAGGGAACACACGGATGAAACATGGTGGATACACAGCTGGGAATAATCAACAAGACGAGACAGAGGTAAAACTGAACACACTCACATGAGACGCAGACCTTCACAATAAAACAGGAAACGAGAACACTACACCAAGACGCAGACCTGACACTGAGAGACAGACAGACAGAGAATGACACATGGAACCTGAACTAAACTAAACGTGAGATACAACCGAGAACAAATCCTTAAACATGAATAAACAGAAACATAGAATTCTAATAATATTCATCATTATAATAATAATACTCATAGCGCCCAAAACCACAACAATCATTCAAAAATAAACTAACAATCAAAACTCAAAATACTGGGTCGAAACTGACCCAGAACCGTGACAGAAATGGATCTTTAATCATCCAACTGGATCGCATCATGGCAGAGCATGGGAGAGGTTGATTCATTCTGTCAGAAAGGTCCTTAATTTCACTCTGCTGACACAGCATTTGGATGAAGAAGGACTCAAACAGCTCTATGTTGAGTGGAGTCAATCATCAACAGTAGACCCATTACGCTGGAATTCACAGATCCGATTTGGAAGCCAGGGGCTGGGTCCAAACCACCTCCTCATTCTCAAGTCCAACACATGTTTGCCACCAGGTCTGTTCCAGAAAGATGATCTCTATGCATGTAAATGATAGAGACAGGTCCAATATATATCTGACCTGTTTTGGAAAAGATGGGTACCCTCTCCGGGCCTGGCTCCAGGGCGGGGCCCGAGAAGGGTGCCCAAGGGCGAGCGTCTGGTGGCCGGGCACAGCCCACCACCTGCAGGAGGTGCCATAGGGGTCGGGTGCATTGTGTGCCGGGTGGCAGCCAGGAGCGGAGGCCCTGGCGGACTGATCCCCGGCTACCAAGACTGGAAATTGGGACATGGAATGTCACCTGTCTGGTGGGGAAGGAGCCTAGTTAGTGTGTGAGGTTGAGAGGTACCAGCTAGATATAGCTTTATGTTTGGATATTGCTTCAACTTGATATTCCAAATCAACTCACGACTGGTGCATGAATGAAAAAAACTTTTGGATCTTCAATATTTTGCCACTAATCAGAAGGACCAAAGAACAGGGTATCCAGCACCCCTGGCTGATGTTCCTGCTTACTTGCTAAGTGGAGTGCTTCCTACTGCCCCAAAACATCGTCACAGACGCTGGGGTAAACGCGCTGGTCGGCTAGTGAAGCTTAAAGCTTGCTTTACTTTCTTTTCAGCGGCTGCTCCAGTTGATTATGGTCTGCTTCATCCCATCCCAAAGCGTCTTCTGGATCCTATTGCCTCTTGTTCTGGTTGTAGGCTCGGAAGGACATGAGCCTGCTCGCTGGTGTTTTTTGTGTCTTGGGAGTTGTGGAATAAACTTTCTGAATTTGCACCCATTAATGTGGCTTCACAGACAACTTCTGCCCAGACTCCAGCTCCATGAGGATGGCGCTAATAAATGTGCGGTCCTTAGCAAATAAAACGTTTATCATAAACAATTTCTTTTCTTCCAATGTATTGGATCTCCTTTTTGTGACTGAGACATGGATGAGAGTTGGTGAGTCGAGCATTATTTCTGAACTATTGCCCTCTGACCAATGTTCCCTCTAAGATGCACACATGCGCAATTGCGCACTGCTGGCACGGTCTCTGCGCACAGAAAATCTGCATTGCGCACAAAAAAAATCTTACCTGAATTGAAATTAAATTTAATGCTTTAACAATTCTGTTTTGCAGTGTTAGTCAGTGAGTGACTGGCTGCTCCCGTATGGGATTAGAACAATGCCACCTTATACCATAGTTCAGCCAATAATGCATATATACGCAGCCAATCAACGTGGTTGACTGGCTATGACAGCGTCCTTATGTGTGGACACCGGTGTTTGAGCTGGCAAAGTGGCGTGGCTGATGTGGAGTGAAGCCACGTTAATGACAACGTGTACAACCATTGGAGATGTGAGCAGGACAGACGGAACAATTGGCGGAAAAAGTGTGGACTTTATACCAGTTTTTAAATTGTGTTGATACGCCACGTAAAACCAGAGTTATGATAAAATATATGCAATGTTTGGTTTTCTTCCTGAATACTATCGTTGTTTATATTTACTGCGGGAAGAAACGGTAAAAACGGCGTTTTATAAGAAAAAATGCTCAAAAACACTCTCCGCAAGTGAGCAAAAACAAACCACACCCCCCTCTTCCTTCCCTATTCGTCCAAAAATGTATCATGTCAACCAATCAAAAAATGATATGGCAACGTGGCATCTAGTTGTTAAGAAACGGGGGGAAGTTTTAGGAGTGACGGCGGTGTTTTGACATGTGAGAGATTTGAGACGTTTAGCGCAAATCTTGTGCAGTTAGTGTGTAGTGTAGTCAATAGCTTTGTTGTGTGTGTCAGAACAATGAGGCGACTGCTGAATGTTACAGGTGGTAGACAGTGTTGGGAAGGTTACTTTTAAAATGTATTCCATTACAGAATACAGAATACATGCCCTAAAATGTATTCTGTAACGTATTCCGTTACGTTACTCAATGACAGTAACGTATTCTGAATACTTTGGATTACTTAATATATTATCATGCTTTTTACAACAACGTGAATGTACTATTGCTGTGTGATTTATTACTATTACTGAAGGTCCGCGACTCCGAACCGTAGTAAAGGGACCTCTCGTGGCCGAAAAATAGCTTTACTTTGTTGTGTGGGTCAACTTTTCTTGCGAGAGACAGAGAGAGGCGTTGAAAGACTGCTCCAACGGAACTTATTGTTTTCGGAGGAAAACACAAACACGGTGTACAGTCGAGTCTTAATAGCTTACTTACAACTGGGCTTGTCAGGCACTCTTCTTGGCTAAAGTGCTTATTATTATATTTACATGCTTCCAGCTCCCGTTTTTGCTCGATGACAACTCCTACCTTTCCACTCCCCTTTTTCTCCCTCCTCGCGCTCACAGACCTATAATGTGTATGGCAGTCCATTCTCCCTGCAACACGGACTACACTGCCCATGATGCTACATTCTTTAGAGCTATGCTTGTAGCATTCTGCCTGTTAGCTTAGCACAACAACAACGAAAAGGCGCTCTCTCACCCAGGAAACACACAGTCGCAGAGAGAGAGAGAGAGCTTCGCCCTGTAACCATGGCAACCTTAACGCTGCCGCCTGGAACAAAAGAACGTAGCTGTCAAACAAAACCCAAACAGTCCTGACCCGCAACAATATGAAACAGGAAAGTACCGCAGTGTAATCCATTCATTTCAACAAAGTAACTGTATTCTGAATACCACCTTTTAAAACGGTAACTGTAACGGAATACAGTTACTCATATTTTGTATTTTAAATACGTAACGGCGGTACATGTATTCCGTTACTCCCCAACACTGGTGGTAGAGGAGTGATACATCTCCTGTTGTCAGGCCTGCAGGTATCAGGCTGTTGTTCTCCTTTATCTCATAGTGGACAGAAATAATTTTTTGGAGTGCACAAATGATTTGTGTGGCATCAGATTTGATGCAGAACAGCTGATTGTTCTGTAAATAGTTTGAAATGTTTATTTAAAAATGCCTTGGCTGCATTTAAAAAAATAGCTGCAAAAAACTTTGGTGTTTGCCAAACTGAGTTACTTTTTTGAAGAAGTAACTATATAATTAATTGCCCAACATTGGTCATTATATACTGTATTTTGCAGACAGAGAGTTACAGGACTCTCTCCCAGACCACAGACTCATACTCATAACACAAGTCAGAGCTTTATAAAAAAAAAATTACAAAAAGGAAAGTTGTGCTTTCGAAATTGGAGTTCAAGTTATTTTTACTTCCAATAGTGTTTGTTGTAACTTTATTGCAGGTTTTGTATGATAACAGCATTTTGATTATTTTGTAAGTGATTTAAGTGTTAGTCACATGTTTAGTGAGGGCTGTTAATTATAGATTTAAATTTCTGTTAAAAGGGAGCATTTAACAGTTATTTTCATTAGAAAACTGCGTTTCCCAGAATCCTTTGTGGTAGACGAAAGTTACTCTGGGGTTTTAGCTAGCAAAGAAGTTTGGGAAGCCATTATATGTTGCTCTGATGTCGAGCAGTTTTTGTTGTACATTCCCCTTTTTGAAGCCTTATATAAAGACTATCGTTTCTCCAATTGATGTCCGATCCATTTTTTGGCTAAGTGGATTCGCCACAACAGTGTTAACATACTACACAGGTCAATGACTAGATTTTTTTTAATTTTCATTGTAAGTGGGCTAAAGCAGTTAATTAAAAGTAGTCTAACATAAATGTAAATGCTGTAATTTGATTATTTTAATAAACCATGTAACTTCAATCAATCAATCAATCAATCTTTATTTATAAAGCACTTTTCATACAAAAAAAAAATGTAGCACAAAGTGCTTTACATAGTTAAAAGCAGCCCACCCCACCCTCCAACTCACTCCCCACACTCTCATTAACATAAATGATGTGAATACACACATATCCCCCCCCCACACACACACACACACACACATACACACACGCGCACACTTAAAGAGTAAAAATTGGGCTGGGCTCGCATGAGCCAAGTGAGGAAACACTATAACAGGGAGCCGTCTGCACCGGGAGCCGGTCACAGACCGCAGCCTCCAGGCTGGGCACACAGCAGGAGGGAGGCCAAGGAGCCCCCCAGCCAGGCTGAGAGGACCCCCAGAGACCCAGCAGCCACGGTCAATCACAGCCCCGGTGCAGAGAGCGCCCTCCGAGGAAACACTGGAGATATGACACAATAGGATATATACAGGATAAAATAAATAAGAACAGGATACAATATAAATATAAATAGAGTAAGAAGATTAAAAAATGAATAAGAATAAAATCAATAAATATTAGGTAAATCCTAAATTAATAATAGGATAACAGGATAGAATAAATAAGCATAAAATAAATAAACGCTAAGTAAAAGCTAAATTAAAAAGGTGGGTCTTGAGCCTGTTCTTAAAAACATGTACGTTCTCTGCGGCCCTGAGCTCCTCCGGCAGGCTGTTCCACAGACAAACTTGGATGGATTAGATGCTGGCGTGACCACAGTGCACACGTCTGATGTCGCTCACAGTGGTTCAAGGGACCACTCAGGGAGTTTGTGTGTTCGCTCAGACACGTGAAAAATTAGAGGGAACATTGCCTCTGGAAGAGAGACAGAGGTTAATAACAGATATGATTCAATGCAGAGAGGTCTATTAATACATAGTGAGTGAGAAAGGTGACTGGAAAGGAAAAACTCAATGCATCATGGGAATCCCCCGGCAGCCTACATCTATTGCAGCATAACTAAGGGAGGATTCAGGGTCACCTGGTCCAGCCCTAACTATATGCTTTAGCAAAAAGGAAAGTTTTAAGCCTAATCTTAAAAGTAGAGATAGTGTCTGTCTCCCGAATCCAAACTGGAAGCTGGTTCCACAGAAGAGGGGCCTGAAAACTGAAGGCTCTCCCTCCCATTCTACTTTTAAATACTCTAGGAACAACAAGTAGGCCTGCAGAGCGAGAGCGAAGTGCTCTAATAGGGTGATATGGTACTACAAGGTCATTAAGATAAGATGGGGCCTGATTATTTAAGACCTTGTATGTGAGGAGCAGGATTTTGAATTCAATTCTGGACTTAACAGGAAGCCAATGAAGGGAAGCCAAAACAGGAGAAGCTCTCTCTTTCTAGTCCCTGTCAGGACTCTTGCTGCAGCATTTTGGATTAGCTGAAGGCTTTTCAGTGAGTTTTTTGGACATCCTGATAATAATGAATTACAGTAGTCCAGCCTACATATTCCTCAGCCCTGGTTAATGAATCCATCCGAGCGGTCAGACGTCAGTGTAGGAGAGCAGAGCAAAAGTGGAAGAAAGACAAATTGCAGGTTTCTTTTGAAATGTTAAAGGACTGTTGGAAATGTTATCAGAGTACAGTGAAAAATGTGGGAGTCATTATGAACTCGGATTTTAAATTGAATAAACAAATTAGCTGTGTTGCAAAAAAGCTTTTTCTAGTTAAGGCAAATAGCAAAGCTGAAGCCAGTTTTGTCAAGACATGGCACAAAGAAGGTAATGAATGCCTTTATTTAGATTTGGCTTGACCACTGTAATGTACTGTATTTCGATTTGAATTCTTAACCAGAACAGTTTTTGATAAGACAAACAGGATGTGACAAAAGATGAAGCTGTGGAATTGTCTAAATTCTTGCTGTCACGATGACAATTTCAATAAAGAAAGTATAAGAGAAATATAAACACAAACAATTATATTTTTAGAAGATTTCACAAAACAGATGTTTAGTACACAGAGACAAAATGAGAGATGGATGTGTAACACCTGCTTAGTATAGTAGGGTTAAACTTATAGACTAGATTCAAGAGGAGTAAAATAAATTTGAGAGAATTGAGTGTTGAACAGCCGGCAGATTTATTACAATGTTACAGTGGTACAATAACCCAATGTAAACAGCATAGAAAATTAACAGAAGATCAACAGAGAAGAGCGCTCTTTTGAAAATAACAACAAAATAAAATAAAATAAGTAGTCTCTTTAGACCTGACTCCTGATGAGCAGGATATTGGGAGTTCAATAGTTTCGCAGAGAAACAATCCGTATGAAGTAAGCAGTTTTTGCTCTTGCTTATCTGAAATCCTGCGATTCGAAGTAATTCAGACTGTAGCTCTACTCCTGCATCCAGAACAACTGGCCACACTGCTTTTAGATTCACCAAGAGTTTTCACAGGGTCTGGCTCGCCATCCATATCCAGAACGACTTCAGATCCAGGATCACAAAAAACCTGTCTGCACATACAGTACAGAGCAATAAACAAAATAGTTCTTAACAGTTTTTCTAAATAAAATGAGCTCTCATAAAGTTTTAAAAATCAAGTACACTGCTGTTTTAACACCGTTCTGTTTCTATGAATTCCATTTGTATTGCTTTACAGCATTACAATCAATTGTATTTATATACTCCCTTTTAAGGCATATGTAATCACATCATGAAATGTTTGTAACGTAACTAGTTTTAAATAACTTATTTACATGTATTAACTTATAACTGAAATGAAAAAGTGCAGAAAAAGCACTGGACAACATTTATGGCTAAAAGAAAAGTGCATCCTGCATTAGTTTTGCGCATTTGTGAAGATGCCCAATCAAATAGACAATAAAATAAAATACGACATTCAATTTCACAGAGAATTCAAGTACTCCGACTGGTTTTAGCTTTTTTAGACAATACAGAATTCACACTGTTGCAGTGTTTACCACATGTAAAATTAGCATAAGTTTTCCTGCTAACTTATCATCTCTAGTAACTCACCGGAATTCCCAAGAAACAAATACACGCTCTGCCTGGTTTTGGTCAAGAGTAAAACACATAAAGGCCTCTGAAAAGTACATAACTTTAAGTTAGAGACTGTTGAAAATACTTTATAACACTTATTTTATACCGAAAGACTCACTGTGTAGCTTGTTAATTGCTCTCGGGTGTCTTGCTCCATTTTGCCTAGCTTAATGCAGCAACGTGCTTTTGTTGCATTCACTGAACTACGGAAAATCAAAGTGTGTTCAAAGGGTGTCGGAAATAATAATACAAGGTAAAAAACAAGAAAATACTAGTAACCATGTCTATAGGGGTTATAGATGGAAAGTAAAGGAAGGCGTGTCACTCGTGTCACTTACGAAAGAAGCTCAAATCAAAGAAAATGATAATGTTTGCATTATTCCATCTTCCATAAAGGTATAGATGTCTGTCTAGGGGCCACCACACCATCGGAGCAAGGTCCAATACCCACCTGTCTTTCCCGCAGATTCACTAGCAGTGTTAGGGCAAGTTACTTTGAAAAAGTAATTAAGTATAGTTACTAGTTACTTCTTCAAAAAAGTAACTGAGTTAGCAACTGAGTTACAAGATTCTAAAAGTAATTAATTACTTGAAAAGTAACTATTGCGTTACTTAAGAAAAAATGTTTAACCCTCTGGGGTCCAGGGTATAATTGGCCATTTTTTACTACTTTTGATTTTACCTCTACATCTCACCTTTAAAAACTATTTATTTTTGCCTTGTTTGGTATCATTCTTTTCAGCACAACCTCACGTGCCTGAATTTACAGTTATGTTTTCATTTTGACATACTGCATTAACTCAATTGATCTGAAATCAGACAAAAAAAACATAAAATACAGTAAAAAATATAACCTATTTCACTCGGAACAACCACAAACATGTTTATTGAATCATATTTCATAACTTTAAATGCAAATATAAATGGCCAATTTTAAAATCCTATGCACAAGTTTTGCAAACAACAGTTATTTGCATCCATTTACCTTTTACCTTTTTTTAATAACCATTTCAAACTATTTCCATAACAATCAGCTGGCTGTTCTGCATTAAATAAGATGCCACACAAATTATGTGTGCCTCTCCCAAAAAATAATTTCTGTGCACTGTAAACGAGAACATCACTGTCACGGTTCTGGGTCAGTTTGACCCAGTATTTTGAGTTGTCATATTTTTGCAGGTTTAGTTTAGTTCCATGTGTCATTTTCTGTCTGTCTCTCTATGTCGAGTCTGCGTCTTAGTGTGATGGTTTCTTGTTCCTGTTTTATTGTGAAGGTCTGCGTCTCATGTGAGTGTGTTCAGTTTTACTTCTGTCTCGTCTTGTTGATTATTCCCAGCTGCGTCCGCCACATGTGTGTAATTCCCCTGTGTTTCTCTGTGTATTTAAGTCGTGTCCTCTGTCATTGTAGTTGCTGGTCCGTCTGTGTTTCCACCCTGCTTCATCTGTGTGTTTCCCTGCTGTCTACCATCGTCTGCCTCTGCTCGCCCTCCTTCGTGTTCTGGTTTCTGCGCTGTAGTTCAGTTGTTTTCCAGTATAGTTTAGTTTGTCTTCCTTTGCCATTTATTCAATAAACCACCTTCACACCCTCACGACTGCCTGCGCTTGGATCCTCCTTCATTTCTTCCACACGGCTCTTCTCACTCGCCGTGACAATCACAGCGTGATACCTGCAGGCCTGATAACAGGATGAGTGATACACCTGCTGCTTTTTACCTGGTGTCATTGTTCTGACACACAACACAAAACTATCCACAACACTACACACTAACTACACAAGACAACACATTAACTACACACTACAAAAAGGGCTGGACTGGGACAAAAAATCAGCCCGGGGATTTTGACTAGAGACTGGCCCACCAGGTATAATAGCCATAGCCATAAAGCCTTTGAATGAAAATGAACGCTGTTGTGACAGTGATGTACACAGTCTTGTTGGTATATGTATGATTTCTATACCTGATACATCAGATAAAAACTTCGGTTGTAAGATTCAGATAATTATTTATTAAAAGCTAGACATTTTTAATGAGAATAAGAAAGAAAAGTATTTCTTTGTGCCCCCCTTTCCCTGTTAATGTCCTACCTGGACCCCTGGCAAAACTTTGCTAGACCCGCCCCTACACAGTTACCAGCTGTCAGCTACTTAGAAAAGGATCCTGGTGTTATTTGTCTCTCAGAAACAGTTCAAAACTTCCCTTCAACTCATTCATGTCTGTTACGGCCCTGGCCTCATGTGGGCCCGCCTTCCTGTATGGAAATTCAAGCGTTCCAGGACTCACAGGTGATTAGCTGGTCAGGGACCTATGCCCGCCCAACTTCATGCAGATGGGAGTGTGCCGGTCCACACACACCATTGGCTGCTGCGGGATCCTTGGACGCAGCGGACCAATGACGTGGCTGCCTGCGTCTACCTGGGAGTACAAAAGGATGAGGATTTGTCACTCGTGGGGGACTTGTTGATGTGAACAGACTGTGTAGGCTGTCCCTCCTGCCTCTGCCTTTGTGCCACTGCCTTTTGAACCTCTGTTTCTGAGTTGCTGCCTGTGAGATGATTTGTGTTCTATTAGTGTTCTTGTGTTATTTGAATATATGAGTTGTTTTTTTTTGTTTGTTTAAATTGCCTCATTGCCTAGTGAGTCATTTCACTAACGGTTTTCAGTTGTGGTAATAAACCTTGAGTTTTTTTTTAATCTGACCCTCCAGTCTCTATGCTCATTTATGTTACCTCCCCTGTCGCCTAGCAGAGCCGGGGCATAACCTAAAAGGTAAACCTGTTTCTCCATCACCTGTTCAGCTCTGATGATTCAGTAAGGACATCTCCTGGTTTCATCTTCGTGCTTCCCTCTCACCAGGATATCCAAACCAATACCATGACCAGCAGCTTTTCCAGCTGTGGCTCCAGCAAACATCAGCTGATACTAGATATTATTAAATAAATTCTAACATCAGCTGTTCAAGCTTAAACGTGCTGCTGTTGTTTAACACGACAACCGCTGGTTTCCTCTTTCTGGCGCAAAGTGGGCAATAAAAAAGCAAGAGAGATGGACTTGTGTCAGAAATGCCGATCAGCTGATCATTGATCAGTTTCATGATTGAAGTAGCAACAGGAGAGGGAGGGGGAGAGAATGAGAGAAGAAGAAACAGCTGACAGTGTAAAGACACAGAATAACTCCAGCTTTGTGTTTTTTCCATTCTAGCTGAAGTATGGGACAAACTGTGTTCCTTTTCAGCTCAATACGAAACGCATAATATTTTCTCTGAATACAGGACGATTCTGTTTTTTACGGACGGTTGGCAACTCTACTAACTAACCTTATGAATAAAATAAAGTTCACTATCAGTAACATAATAGCACACACCCAGCTGTATAGAAACTCCGTCATGCTAGCTAGTACGCTGTCAGGATCCTGGGTCATTTGACTTTCCTGTTTTCATGTTAAGTTCATTTGTTATTCAATGGGTCCTAAATTGTTCAGGTTAATTTACTGGATTTCCCCTTGTGTCTTTATCCCCCTTGTCTCCCTCTGTGTGACTGTGTATTGTAGTGGTGTGAGTTATTCTGCTTTGTTCATACTTCTTGTGTTCTGTGTTTTCCTCTTTCCGTCATGTTCTCTCTACCTCTCTCTGTGTACTGTGTTATGTTTAAGGTCTGCGTCTTGGTGTCAGCATTTTCAGTTTCATGTCCTCCCTGCGCTGTCATGTGTGATTGTCCTCAGCTGTGTTCCCCATGTGCTTCGAATCCCTCATTACCTTCTGTGTATTTATGTCAGTCTCCCTTTGTTCAATGTCGCGTCGTCCCTCATGCTGTGTGTTCCCTTAAGTGCCTCCCTGAAGTTTAGTTTGTATTTTCCCAGTGTAGTTTAGTTTTGTATCTTTTCCTCGAGTCTACAATAAAACAGTACTTTTGAGTTTCTTCCTCGTGTCCCCGTGAGTTTGCGTTTGGGTAGCCGAAACATGACATACGCAGTACGAGTTATTGCAACTGACTGTAAAAAGTCAGCACAACAAAAATAAACTACACCTAAACTTGGTTTATATCTGACCCAGATAGACTGCAGGTCATAACTTCTTACCTGAAGTTCAGTTCACCTAACACACAGACGGGCGGCCACCTCGGGTCTCTCCTTCTTCTGCCTCCCCTTTCCCTCATCCACCTGCTGGCCTCTGTGGAAGCTCCACCATAGCCACCACCAAACAACTGAGTTATTTTTACACATCGGCCAGCATCTGGCCAATCCACCACCTTTCATTGTTTATACCGTTACAAAGAAAACAAAACAACAAACAAAAAAAAATCGGCCCATAAAAACGAAAAATCATCATCAGCCCACCGGGAAAATGCCCGTTATGCCCGATGGCCAGTCCAGTTATGACTAAAATCATGCTAAACATCACAAATCTCTCACATCTGAAAACTCGCTCTCTCCTTTTCTGCTGTCTTTCTTCCTTTCTCTCTCTCTCGCCGTCACTCCTAAAATTTCCCCCTCTTCCTAAACAACCAAATATCATGTTGCCATATTATTTTTGATTGTTCGAAATGGTACATTTTTTCACCAACACAAAAGGGCAGTTTTTTGTTTTGTTTTTAAATTTTTGGTCATAAGCAGAGAGTGCTTGCTAGCGCTGTGCTCAGACATTAAACGTGAAGAAACTATTGAGGAAAAAGCCCATAGTATTTATTGTTTACCATGACTCTGGTTTTATGTGGCCTATCAACACAATTTAAAAACTGGTGTATATCACCTTGTTGCTTTGTCATCTTAAAGTAGTAATTTGATTGGCTTACCATGACTACTTTATTCTTCCTCAGCGACTCATGCGACTGTTTTACCCCCTTAGCTCCAGGTGTTGTGCCAGAAAGTGATCATCTGCCAGAAAGTGATTGCCGCCCGCGGGAGCGCACGCAGCTGCCTCAAGCTGTCCGGTCTTTAAGTGATGACGTGCTGAATCCTGCTTCCGGGCCCAAAGTACTCTGTGTTTAATAGGGCTGTTGTGCTTTTAATATACAGGGTGGGCCATTTATATGGATACATCGTAATAACATGGGAATGGTTGATGATATTAAAGTCCTGTTTGTGGCACATTAGTATATGTGAGGTGGCAAACTCCTCAAGATGGGTGGTGACCATGGCGGCCATTTAGAAGTCGCCCATCTTGGATACAACTTTTGTTTTTTCAATAGGAAGAGGGCCATGTGACACATCTAACTTATTGGTAATGTCACAAGAAAAACAATGGTGTGCTTGGTTTCAATGTAACTATATTAGGTAAGTAGAATAGGTAATAGGTAAGGACGGTAAGAATAGGTAAGGACGGTAAGAATAGGTAAGGACGTTTCCGGTACAACAGTGTGATGAGAGATTTTTTAATTTTGTGAATTATGCTTAGTTGTAGCTTCATTAAAGAAGAAGAGTTTGTGAATTGGAGCCAACAGAGAGAGAGAGATTGAAGCCATATCTGTAGAGGAATGCGGTGACATACCAAGTTATCTCCTCTTTCAGCTGACAAGCGAACAGTTTCTCCTTTTATGGAAATGTTTTTGTATTCTGAACATGCCACTCCTACCTCTTTGAAGGATAAAGAAAGAAAGCTCTGAAAGCCCTGGGCGGTCTTTCCTCTGTCTCATATTTGCCCTGCACACGTTGCTGCAGGATGGATCTGGGCGATGAGGGGGGGGGGGTCGTCCATGTGTGCACATGTATAAGATATCTTGAGTCTGAGTTTCTTTGCCTTCTACAACTTCCCTTCACACAGTGTCAGGGGATGATACAGGGGGATGACTTTCCATTTGCTGTTGGGCTTTAGGATGAGTTGACTCAGGTCGGAAGTAAGGGCCTTTCGTGATGATCTGTGGATTCCATGTGCCAATACATAATTCCTCTTCATCACTCATCTCATCCTCATCACTACTGTCCTCCATTATCATTTTCATTGCCTTTTGTACGGTTTGGTTTACTCCTGGTCCTCATTTTCCTTTGATTACCATTTTGGGAGTCCGATCCAACCTGATCTTCAACAGGTAAGAACCCGCAAGGAAGAAGCAAATCCCTGTGTAATGTACGCTGGGGACCGTCTCCATTTTCCGGTCTTACAACATACACTGGGCTGTGTTTCACAACAATGTGAATATTTTGTTCCCAACAGTTAGCAAGTTTGTGCTTCCCTCTAACATTCACGTTTCTTACTAAAACTCTGTCACCTAGAAACAGTCCTGCAGCTTTGATCTTTTTATCAAACCTCATTTTATTCTTCTCACCCATCTTTTGTGAGTGTTCGCTGGCAAGGGTGTAACTCTCTTGGAGGTTTTGGCGAAGACCTTTAACATAGTCAGAGTAAGACTTTGCACTGGTTTTGCCTGGGTGAGTACCAAGAACGAGATCAATAGGCAACCTCGGTTGTCTGCCGAACATAAGTTCATATGGACAGTACCCTGTTGTATCATTTCATGTACAGTTGTAGGCATGTGTTAATGGCCTAACAAAGTCTCTCCAATGGTACTTGTCTTTGTCCTCCAGTGTGCCTAACATGTCTAAGAGAGTCCTATTGTACCTTTCCACCGGGTTTCCCCGTGGATGATAGGGCGTCGTGCAAATTTTGCTTGTCCCAAACAATGTGCAGAGCTCTTTAACAAGCTTAGATTCAAAATCTCTGCCTTGGTCACTAAGCAGACGGCTAGGGATACCATAGGGCAGACCTTCCCAAAGTGTGGGGCCCGCCCCCTAGGGGGGGCGCAGAGCCATTGCAGTGGTGGCGCGGTATGAATGGGGGGGGGGGGACAGAACGCTTAGAGACTGCTAGCACGGGGCGCCCACAGAAATACAAAGCAGGAGATGAAGCATAGATGAATATGTTTCCAAACCAACTTCATTCTAAGCCAAAGACTAGAAAATATGGTGAAGCATTTCTTCCCTTTGGCTTCACCTGCACAAGCGCCAAGGTAGGTCTCCCTGCAGAATTGGTTTCCCCTTCGTCAGGAGCACGCGCCTGGCTCTACAAATCACGG
Source organism: Rhamphochromis sp. 'chilingali' (assembly GCF_963969265.1). Classification (NCBI taxonomy): domain Eukaryota; kingdom Metazoa; phylum Chordata; class Actinopteri; order Cichliformes; family Cichlidae; genus Rhamphochromis; species Rhamphochromis sp. 'chilingali'. The sequence goes on along the minus strand of NC_137929.1, from coordinate 35,139,607 downwards.
ACAAACAGTATCCCACATTCTTGATTTTTAGTTCACAAACACTTGTTGTAATGACTAACTACTCCTGACATTTTGGAGATGTTAGCTCTTTATACAGTAAAGTTACAGTGGGATAAAAATAATATCAGGCTGATCCTGCCACGATTTTGTTCCCTCGGTTCAAATCACGGACAAACAGATTGTTTGATTGTTTGGCATGTTAATGAGACGTTCTTTCATGTCATTAATACGAGCTTTTTCTTTGACAAATGCCTCATCTTCATGAGGAGGCTCTTGGGGCTGCCGTGACAAACCATCAGCATCTTTGTTTGCTTGACCTGCCCTGTACTTAATGTTGAAATTGTAAGTAGACAAGGCAGCCAGCCACCTGTGTCCTGCCGCATCTAATTTCGCAGTTGTCAAAACATAAGTTAGCAGGTTATTGTCGGTCAGGACAGTGAAGCTAGAACCGTAAAGGTAGTCATTGAACTTTTCACACACAGCCCGCTTGAGGGCTAAGAATTCAAGTTTGTGTGTGGGATAGTTCTGTTCACTCTTAGAAAGTCCTCTGCTAGCGTAAGCAATTGCTCTCAGCCTCCCCTCTTGCACCTGATAGAGCGCAGCTCCCAACCCATCCCGACAAGCATCCGTGTGAAATACATAGGGGAGTTGTGGGTTGGCAAAAGCAAGAATTGGTGCAGAAGTCAGCTTTTCGATTATTGTTCGGAAGGAGGTTTCACACTCATGAGTCCATTGTTCCCCGACAGGCTGAGTGGGACTGTAAGAAAGTCTGGGCGGTTCTCTTTTGTAAAACTTGCCTCTCTTATTCGGTGGCCGGTAACCGGCAGTGAGACAACGATTTGGCTATCTTGGAGTACCCTTCAACGAAACGCCTATAGTATCCAGCGAAGCCTAAAAAACATTTGAGCTCTCTGAAATTAGATGGGCGCGGCCAACTTTTCAGAGCAGAGATCTTTTTGGGATCGGTGTGGACTCCGTGAGCATCCACAACATGCCCTAAATACTTCACAGATGTTTTGAAGAAGTGGCATTTTTTTGGGGATAATTTACGACCGTAGTCTCTCAAGCGAGTAAGAACTTTCATTAGCCTGAATTCGTGCTCTTCTAATGTGTCTGAGAACACAATCAGGTCCTCTAAAAAGACAAGCACTTCGGTGAGGTGGAGATCACCCACACACTTCTCCATCAGGCATTGGAAGGTGCTTGGGGCATTTGTAACACCCTGTGGCATCCTATTAAATTCATAGAAGCCAAGAAGACACACAAAGGCTGTCTTAGGCTTGTCCTCCTTGGCTACCTCCACCTGATAGTAACCGGACTTAAAGTACCCGGTACCAGTCCGTGAGTCGTTTGGTACCGGGCCGCGAGAGTTGAGGCTCAGGTGTGAAATGTATGGTTTTCAGGGTTTTTATCGGTTTTCAGCGTTATTTTGTTATCGTTTTTATCATTAACTCGGTCTTCCTGGGTCTTTTCATGTGTGTTATGAATAAATCTTCTTTTTTTCGGTACCGGTACTAGTTTTATTTTGTTGTATTTATCCGCGACACCTTAAAGGCCGGTCCGTGAAAATATTGTCGGGCACAAACCGGTCCGTGGCGCAAAAATGGTTGGAGACCGCTGGTTTACGGTAATCTATGCATAGCCTTATCGAGCCATTCTTTTTCCTTACCAATACAATTGGTGAGGCAAAAGGACTTTGTGACTCTCGAATGATGCCTGCATCCAGTAGTTCTCTTAGATGTTTTTTGACGGCTTCTCTGTCACTTGGATGTATGGGCCTTGGCCGCTCTTTGAAAGGTGTTTCATTGTTGAATTTGATTTGGTGCTTCACAGCTGTGGTGTGGCCATGGGACATGTCATCGAGAGCAAAAACTTCAGGGATGGATCTCAGTTTTCCCAGAATTCGCTCTTTCCATTGCTCTGGGATGGGAGAATCATCAAGGTTGAATGTGAGGTTGTCACTGCTTGGTTCATTTCGACTTGGAGGATTCCAAGTTTGACTCGATGCTAGTGGGGAAACATGTTGGGCTGCACAAGCTTGAGCGACAATGCTATTTGACTGCAACGTAACAGCATGTTCGCTAATATTGTGTACAATGACAGGTACTTTACTGCTGGAATTAAAAGGAATGTCTACTAAAGCCGATTCAAGAAGCAATCCACCTGGTAACTTGTATTGCTCATGTGGCTCAAGGACAAAACTTGTGTTCCGGTTGTTCTGTCTTAACCTCACATTTCCCATTAGGCATTGTTTGTGTCTTGCAGGGATTGTCACTGCCCCTTTGCTATGCAACATGACAGGGCAGGAATGAGTATCATTTCTTTGTACATGTTGAAGGATCGTTGCAAACTGCTTAGAGTGTAGCTTACGAATGAACTTGGGACCATCTTGATGTACTAACTGTCCATAAACTCGTAAAAGCACATTTGTCCCTATCAACAGCGGAATTCTACTGTTAAAGTGACACTCAGGAATAACAAGGGCCAAAACAGCAAACTGTTGTTCTTTGCCTGCAATGTTTTCGGGAAATGTAACGCAAGTCTGAACATAACCCAAGTATGGCACGTTTTGCCCTCCTGCTCCTTCAATTTCAAGAAGAGCATGTATTGGCTGGATGGGAAGGTGGGAAAGGTGCATCTTGTGAAAAGACTCAGAAATGGTCGTAACCTGTGAGACTGAGTCCATTATGGATTCACAGGGCACCCCGTCAACGAGTACTGAGGCTGCACAGCGTGGGCCTATGAGACCTTGAGACAAGAGGAAGTTAGGATCTAGGCTGTCTATGGGATGAATGGGTTCTGTGATTTGCACTTCAGGACCACAAGCTATTGTCTCGGGACTGGGGGAATCAAGAGTTTCAGTTCCTGGGTGTCCCACGACAGGAGCTGCCACTAGTTTAAAGCAAACGGGGCCGTGGCCTGTCGTGCAGCAAAATCAGCCTGTTTCTTTCTCAACTCTGCATGCTTTTCTCGGACAAGTGTGGGATTAGCTTCATTTGTGCAGCTTACTGCAATATGATTTTCTTCCCCACACTTAAAGCAAAACCATTCCCTAGGTGTGCCAGGGACTTTAGCAAAAGCCTGTGAGTTTCTGGTGTTGACAGCTAGAGAATTTTTGGGCTCATATTTCTCAGGTTTGGTTGAATGTCTTTGGCTTTGGAAAAGCATTTGGACTTGTTTGGTCAACGCAGTTATTTGACATTCAAGCTTGGCAGTTTCATCCGGCTTTGGGTTCACAGATTTGGATTTAGTGCTCACAAGAGGTTCAGTACATGGGTGGTGATCCTTGGCCTTTGAGTTAAAGTTAACTGTTCAACTTGCTTTGTGAGCTCATTAACTTTTTGTTCGAGTTTCACAGCTTCACTGTCAGTTGGAGTAGGAGTCGCAAGTGGTGCTTGGTCAAAGGTGGGCATACTAAAAACTGAGTGTGCATGTGCAGCAGCTTTTGTTACACCCAAATGTTTCTTCATGCGGTCCAACTTGGCTGAACGACGCTCTTCCTCAGTTCTCAACATGAGGAGAAGCTCTGGAAATGAGGGTGGAAAGCTCTTTTTTGCTTCAAGCTGGAGACTTATTATCAAGCTTTGGTCCCAACAACCTCTAATGAATTGCTTAAGAAGCAGTTCATTTACATTTGCAGGAGGGGCTCCCCCTCTAGAAATGACTCGAGCGAGGAGGCTGTGAAGACGGTTCAAGAAGGCAGATGGGTTTTCTCCGCTGTTTTGATTAGAGCCAAGAAAGGCAGTGAAAAGCTCTTCACCGTCCTCAACAACTCCAAAGGCTGAATCAAGCTGAGTGACATAAGCACTTGGTGGTGCAGTGACCCCCAGAGGCTTTACAACTTCAGATGCAGGGCTAAGTAAGCTCTCAAGTATGTTCCTCACTTTGACCCTTTTCTGACTGATGCCCTATCAGTCAGAAAAGGGTCACTGAGTAGAAGATCGACTTGGGTACGCCATGTCTCATAGACGACTTCACCATTGGGCCGTGGAAGTCGGCCTGAGAAGGTACGTATCTTAGCATGAGCAAGGGGTGCGTGACTTGGCTCATTACGAATAACATGTTCAACCACTACTTTCTGAATATGCGAAGGGTTGTAGATGCTCTCGTCTACATGTACTGGACCAGCAAAAGCATCAGTACGTGGGCTGAAAGCACTTGTGGGTTCTACGGGTTTGCTTGAATCAGTATTGGGAATGTTGTCAGCTGTCATATTAATGTTATGGTCAACGGGTGATCGTGTCTGAGTATGGGGTGTGGGGCTGGCCTGCAACTCGCCTTGGAAAATACTAAGGAAGCCTGCTCTCCCACTGCCCCCCATAAACTCAAGTTTCTTCAGGTATCTACGGGCCACTTCTTTGCCCATTTCTTTTTGGGTGATATCTCTGACGGTTTTGGAAACCCATTTCACTGTAAGGTCTACAGGGCTGACAACTTCCCCTAAGGTGGAAGGGTCTATCTTTAAAATAGCCTGTTCAGACTCGTACACTATAAGTGTTCTGCCTTCGGGCTGATGTGACTCATCAGGGACCCTGACGATGTTAGAGATCTTACCATTGACTTCGAAAACATTAGTTATATCATGTTCACTACGGTGTCTTTCAATACCTGTAATAAGCAGGGTTTTCTGGCTATCAACTCTAAAGCATTCACAAAGGTCAAGTGCCATTTTCGAAAATAAACATATCACTCAGTGTGTCATATGAGTTGGAGGTAAACCACTATCAGAATCAGAATACTTTATTAATCCCGAAGGAAATTAGGGTTACAGCAGGCAGCACGCTAATGGCGCTTGCGCACTTACAAAGGAACCTATGCTAATCTCCTGGCTGGCTCGCCACTAATTGTCCCCCTTTTTAACTCAGTAGTCAAAAAAATCAGTCAAATCCACACTAATCTGTCATCCAAAGTCAAGAAAAAAAACAATATTTCAGAATCTACTCTTCTTGGGTTCAGTTAGGATCGTAAGGAGACTGGCAGTGGTAACTCAAATTAAAGAAGGAAAAACCCTCCACTCAGAATGAGACACTGACAAGAACTTAAAGGGAAAAAAGTGATTTGAGTGTATTCAACATTTAAATGGTCCAAAACATAGGCATGAACAAAACATTTAAATCATTTCAACATGTAATCTTTTTGTAATCTCATGTGACTGCAATGCAGGATGATTTTTCCTTTTTGTATCATATTGTAAAACATTTTTACTGACGATTTTTAGCAATATGTTCTGAGTCAACCTTAATGCCCTGCTTCTATGTTTAAAAGGAAGATTATGATTCATAGGTGTTTGGTATTAGTTATGTGACAATGTAATTTAAGGCTCAATTTAGTTGAAATTTTGTACAGGTAAATACTTGTACAGAAGCTGAAATTGTTGTCAAATAATATAGTTCTTTAAACGTGTGAAGACTTGAGGTCATTCATACCAGCTTGCTGCTTTCTCTCTTATGCTATTGAAACTTCAGGAGCTGTAGTAATGTTTAAAAAATTAAGTTATATTTGTGTAAACCTGTTTATTCATAAAAGCTTGTTGCTTTTTTTCCAGGTAGTCTTAATTTAGTTTAAATTTTGTTTTAGTTTAAATCTTCAGTTGTGTAATAAATACAAATGTTATATGTAAGAGATGACAGGATCATCCATAAGCACTTTCATTTTTTTGCTGCTCAGGTCAGTTTTTTGTAAAATATTTGTAAATGCTTTAAATTTTTCTTCTAGTTATGTCATGGTCGGCTGTGTGGCAGGCAGGCAGGAGTACCCAAAATGCAGGACTCTTAGGAAACGAGGTTTCAACTGAAAATGCAGCTTTATTGCTGGAACAAAACTTCAACATAAAATAAAACTCACAAAAGCAAACAAAACTCTAAACTGAGATGCAGGGGGACTGGAAATCATGAACACACAGCAGGTGAGGGTGAACAGACATTAACGACGCGACACTGACATAAAGACACACTGGGCTTAAATACACTGAAGGAGTCATCAAGGAATTAGAGACAGAAGGGGGACACAGCTGGGAGAAATAAGACCTAACGAGACAGGGAGAGCAAAGCCGGAACACTGACATCAGACAGGAACAAGAACCTTCAAAGTAAAACAGGAAACAAAACACACTTTACTAAGACACGGACTAGATAGAGAGACAGACTTGACACTGACCAAAGTCTACTAAATAATAATCACAATAGTTTCACTAATAAATCAAATCATAAATCATAATCTAGAAAAACACCAAAGCATGAAAAACAGAAAGCTGGGTCAACATGACTGTAACAGGGCAGCCCTTAGTGGCTGGAAACACAGTGAGACAGACCAGGGCAAGTGTAGTGGAACAAAATATTTATTTGCTATACGGCTCTCCTTACAACAATTAACTTGTCGAGCTTCTTCACAGCACAAAAATAATCCACCCTCTAATGACAACTGGCAGCCTTAAATATGTTCAGCTGTCACAGACTTAACCATTATTCCAATCTCAGGTAAATTCTTAAATCCCAACCTTCCACCACAGTATACAATATATTAATTAGAATAAATAAATACATAAATACATTTTTACATTTACATATTAATAAATATTTCACACTTTAATGTTACACCAAACCCAATATTATAAAAACCCAGAAACCCAAGCACAAAGATTCACCACACTCTCTTTACCAATGGTCTCTCCCGGAACCTTTAAATGGTGTCTGGACCCCCAGGGAAACATTTGCCCAAACACCTTGAAGAGGACACAGGCAAGAAAGGTGAGTAATCATTAACTTACAAACACTTATTTGCACCACTTTTCTCCAGATTTCACACACACACATTTGCATTAGTTTTCCTTACTGGTAAACCTTAATCACAATCTCAATCACCATTCTTCTCTCCTGACAGACAACCACCACATTCCTTGACGAGGAGCAGCTGTGCAGGATCTGAAATAAGGCTACCAGCTGATTTTAAAATTCCCAATAAATAGTCAATAAATATTTAAACTTCTTGTGTGCAAATCCATGCTTAAAGTGCAATGCTCATAAATTGCTTGATAAGGTGCTTTTAATAAAGTGAAAGGTGTGCTCTAAAGTGCTATACATATAATATAAATAAATGCAGTAAGGGAGTCCTCTTCCTTACAATGACCCAGAACCGTGACAAGTTATTTCTGCAGGCTATCTTTAAAAATGTGTTAACAAGTTTATATGGATGTGATTTGGGGGTTGTTCATGGCAGCTTCCTGCTTTCACTGCTGTTGCAGTTTAATAAAGATGAATTGTTGGGCAGCACTCAGTCTTTGCTTTTTTTGTCAATAATGATCAGTTAATATTTACATTGAAAAAATTAAGTAGGATTTTAAGCCATAGGTTCTTGTGCAGGAACATAATTGCAAAGTGTTTACATTACACAATATCATTGGTACCACAAGTTGGTGTTAAAATTTAAAATATATTGGCTTTATGCAATACATTGATATTATGGTAACATATAAATAGTATGTATATAACTTTTTAAATATAACCTGATGTAAATAAAATACCTTGATTTGACAAGCATTAATTACTTAATTAAATTAAGTCAGTCAAACTTATTCAAATTATGTGGGACCGATGCACACAATAAAATCAAGTAAACTGAAAACCTTTTTTTAGTGTGGTTTTCCATAAAGCGCACCACGTCTTCAGGGAGTGGCAATTCAGTTCAATTTAATCACAACAACATGCACCTCAAGTATTTAAGTATCAGCTTAATATCGTGTGTAGCCTACAAAACACAGTAACATATACTGTACTAGTTATTGAAACGAGGGGGAAATACTGATCACTGATCAAACAAACAACAGAGTCGACGAGAGAACTGCAAACATCCGTCCTGATATAGCTGAATACACTCTCATTAGCCTAGCACTTGGGCTCCCAGGTCTTGTTTTTGCATTTTAGGGAAATCAAAGTTATATGTTCATTGTGTGATCAACACAATCGTCTTTTAGTTGTGTTGATCTAATAGACTCTCAATATTGATTTCAATATCAATAAAACAAACAGAATAAAAGCAGACTGATCGTGCTTGACCATTATCAAGCATGATTACAAACTAGAAATCGTACTTAACATGATTCTGATGAAAAGCGAAAGAGAAACCCATTTGGTGGCGGGTGAATAATAAAAAGAGCTTCAGCTGTTGTTCAGAGTTAAGTACACAGGACTCGTTTTGACCTCTCCCGAAAAACACCCCACAAAAAACACAAACCATGGGTGAAGTCTACCAGGTCAAGGTTTTTGGGATTGAAGGCGAGATGAAGATAATTGACCTCTGCGACACGGAGGAGAAGATGATGAAAATGACCGTGCTACAGCTGAGGAAGAAAGTAGCTGAGAAGTTTCCCGACAGCACAGGTAGAGTAAACACGGGGGCGAAATGCAGAGTTCGGCTGTATCTTTGCAGTTGTGTGCACGCTGCTGAACACAACAACAGACTGTAGATAAAGTCATGTAAAATTGTACTTATACCACGCGTTTGAATAACGTTTATCTTTCGACTAAAATAACCAAACATTTTGATTTTGATTGTGACGCTGCGGTTGTACAGATGATCTACAGATGATCTTCGCAAACCAGCGGCTGGAGGGGGACACCGTCCGTCTGTCTTCATATGGAATTCTGCACCTGTCTGTTATCCAACTGGTGGTGCGGGTTCAAGGAGGACTGGCAGCCTGACGGAGCTGTATAAAGATCACAACCATCGTGGCAATGTGTGTTTACTGTTCATGAATAAAGTGTCTCTAAAACGGAATATATTTTACTCCGTACACAGACATGCTGATCTCAATAAAATCCAAATATATCCAATATACATCGTATCTGAGATATCCATTGACTTTTATTGCAATGTTAATTCCTTGATGACTAAAATGAAAAGTCGAAAAATGAATAATTTTTCACAGAAACAAAAACTACTTCGTCTGATGTCTCTGTACAGCAAATGTAATGAAAATGAATGATGAAGGTGGCTCTGACAAATCAATAACGTTTACGGTTTTATCAAAGATAAATGTGTCATGATTCGGCTGTGTGGCAGGCAGGAGAGGACCCAAACTCAAACTCACGGGGACACGGGGAATAAACTCAGAGAGCACAGCTTTATTGCTGGAAAGACAGATCACGAGTAATACAAAACTAAACTGGGAAAAACTAAATATAAAGCTCACCAAGAAACACCGGGAGACTGACACACAGCATGAGGGAGAACGCGACACAGAACTGAGGGAGACGCAGACATAAATACGCAGAGGGTTAACGAGGGAAGTGGGAGCACACGGGTGACACTGATAATCATAACAAGACACGGCAGGAGTGAACTCTACACTGACGGGAGACGGGCAAAGTAAAACAGGAAGTACACAGAGGTGAATGATGAAGGTGGCTCTGACAAATCAATAACGTTTACGGTTTTATCAAAGATAATATTGTTGACGCTTTATTTCTATGTTCTCTGCTGAAAACTTGCTCACTTCAGTGGCTCTTTGATTAAAATGCAGCAACAAGGCTCTCACTATGTTTTCAGCTATTCTTGATTTGAATATAAACTTTATGGAAGGAAACCGTCCAGGAGGTCACTGTAACAGGTGTCAAAATATATTTTACGTCGAAACTATGAAGACAAACAAGAAGGATCTACAGGTGTAAAGATAAGAGCAGGAGAGTTAAATATCCGGATATAAGAGCTACGTGACGGCAGAAAGCTGAAAACGCGTGCGTAGTGACAATTTCTTATGAATGCAGCCGTAGGTGTGGCGTCCAGCGAAAGAGAAAGTGAGTTGCTGCAAGGTTTGAAATAAGCAGAATTTCGGTTAAACAGCAGGAAGGTCTGTCAACGACACCGCCTGATTCTAAAAACTAGAGGTATATTAATTTTGTTTCTTTTTGTCTGCCTTTAAATTTATAATCAGATCATGACTTTTTAAAAAAAATCTTTTGTAGTTTAAAGTAGGCTGTATGTAATGGGGTGATATTTTTTAGCACATCAAAGGAGCCACAATGGATGGCGTTAACCGTTCTGGTAAGACGCACAGCTGTATCTGCAAAGCCAGCATTTGATCCAAAAAGATAAAACTACGTGTGATACTTATTATCACTCTCCAACAGACGAAAGATTCCATGGGTTGGTAAACCAAGGAGCAACATGTTACTTGAACAGTGTTCTGCAGGTGTTGTTCATGACCTTAGACTTCAGAGAAGCAGTGCAAAGGTCTGTTACAGAATTTTATATTTTAAAAAAAGGAAAAGAAAAGCTCTATGTTTTGTGTTTGTTATGTTTAATTTATTTATTTTTAAATAGATACTCTGCAAACGGTGACAATGAATATATTGATCCACTTCTTGGAGACCTATTTACCACCTTAGCGAGTTCTAAAGGAGACACATGTCGGATCATAAAAAAACTGAACATCAGAGGTGCAGTATCTGTTATCAAGTCTAAGGAAACTTGAGAATGTAAAATTACACTTCGTAAAACATCTTATCGAGTTAGTGGTAACTTGATATGATGTTTTGTCATAGCCACTTTAAGAATTTAAATTTTATGTCTTTCTGCTTTGGACTGATCAAGAATGAGTTAAACCAAACCTGAAAACCCAGCTGTACAGGAACTACATACATTATGTTTTTCTTTCTCCTCACAATCTCAGTAAATGAACAATGTGATGCTGCTGAGTACTTGGAGAAGATTTTAAGACAGACGGGACCTGAGGCTTCACAGGTAATTTCATTATCCTGTAGATGTTGTTTTAAGATGATCCCTGTACATTTATATAACTTTATTTCGGGCTTATCAGATGTCTCTGTATTTTTTGAACATTTAGATATTTAAAGGAGAGCTTACTCATCAGAATAGATGTAAGCATTTAAAACACACCACACACACCAGAGACCCATTCTGGAGTCTGCCTCTTAAAATGGAGCAAGACAATCAAGACTATAGTGTGGTAAGGAACCCACTGTAAACTCTGAAATGTGATTTTATTTGTTATTGAGTTGTATAAATAGGCCACTTACATAGCAGATGCCAAGTTAAGCATTTTATTATAACGATTTTGATCTTTTAAAATATAAAATAGAACACAATGTGTTGAGCATTGTAATATGTTGCAGTAAAGGAAATGTCCCAGGGGCCTGTGCTGATTAGAAGTGTGTTCAAGTGACATAATTTTTTCTTCTTTTTCCAGGAGAAAGGAGTTATTGATTTTTTCAAAAAAGTAGACATTTGGGGAGAAAACCAGCTGTACTGTCATCAGTGTGGAAAAAAAGCTGATGCTGAAATAGTGAGTTACTAAGAAATACATGATTTATGCCCAAAGGCATTGGATTTAAGGTGATATGCACACTGGTGGTAATGGCTAATAATGCCAGTTCAGTGGGTGTGTGTTTTTTTGTTTTTTTTTTTATTGTTCAAGTGGATAGATTGATGGATGGATGGAGTTAAAAAGTAACTCCTGCGGTGGAGGAAAAGCTCAGGAACAGGTTCAGGGAAATCTATATACAGACAGATGGGGGAATAATTAAAACCAAGAAAATCACTGGGAAAACACAAGAGATTGCTACGGCCAGGGTTACACTAATGTGTGTCAATACAACAGTCCAGCGATGAGAAACTCTGAACCACCATCTTAAACAGTGGCCAGCAGACTGCCAGATAATGAGCCTTGGGTGTAGGATTGTCAGCAGGTGGTAGACACTGAGACCATGCCAGGGAAAATTTGTCCTGGCCATCTATTTTTTTAAAATCTTTTTATATCTCTATTCCGATCTCTTGTGTTCTGTACAGAAAAATAGTGTTTGACAAAATCAATCAATCAATCAATCAATCAATCAATAAGTAAATAAAGGAATCTTAAACAAAACTTTGAATTACATTTGAACTGTATGTAAACATAGTCCCCTGTTCAGCTGCTCAGCAACTCAAGGTTTGACAGTCACCAATATTTAGTGTCATTTTGGGGCTTTATTTTGTTTTGTTTTCCACAGAAACAGTTTCCCTTTTTAAAACTGAATAATTTTGAAACATGTCGTATAAACATTATATTTTTATGTAGGTTCTGATAATTATTCATCTTTATTTTGGTGCATCTGCATTAATTAGGAAACGGAAATGAGCCATGATCCAGAAGTTCTGACTCTGCTGTTGAAGAGATATAAGTTTGACCACAGTTGCAGGCGCTATGTTAAAATAAATTGTAAAGTGAGGATTCCTGACATCCTACAAATAAAGGTATGTCACAAGACAGAATATTCAATTGATGTAATTTGCATTTTTTTAATTTCTCATTGTATTTTAAATGTTTTTGTATAATTTATGTTTTATTTGTTTTAGAGCTTTATTCATTTTGTTCATTTTTAACTGTTTTTCTGTTTAATGGGATATTCTGCCAGGCTGCATGCTTTAAAGACTCAAGATTGGCTCATTTATACAATTAGGTAGTCTTATAAAAGGTTAAAAGAGCTAATGTGCTGCTGGGGGACAGGCTGCCAAGGGTCAATCGGCACTTGTGGTGTAGAGCTGCAGGTGTAATGATTAAGAAGGCCTACATAGGACTGGGTAGAGAAGCAAACTCAGGGAGAGAACAGAAACAGGAACACAAAGTGGATGTCTGCAAGAGACAGTGCTGTAGTTTCCTGTCATTACCCTTCAACTTGCTTTACACTGTTCAGGGAAAGTGCTCCTGCACTGGGTGGCACCACTGACTAAAATGGTTACTGGGAGAGAGGCTTGGGGCTCACCCAGTAACCATCTTAGTAGCTAATGGACCAACCATGAAGGTGCTATTGGAGGGAAAACGCTGCAGTCATAGGACCAGGGCTGGACTGGTAATCTGATTATTGAACATTTTGCCTGCACTTTTGAGCTGATGGGCTGGTTTGATTTACCACCACTTTTAATATGATCATCGGGATCTGGTTATTAGAATATCAGTGGTGTGAAAAAGTGTTTTCCAATTTCCTTATTTTCTTTCTCTTTTTTTGTATGTTTGTCACATGTAGTCAGATCAAACTAATTTAAATATTAGACAAAGACAACACAAGAAAAGACAAAATGCAGTTTTTAAATGAAATGAAATGAAATGAAATCAAAATTTATTTCTTTAGCACATAATAATACAACAAAGTTGACCAAAGTGCTTCAGAGTGGGTCAGAGCAATAGCATAGGACAATTAAAATAAAACAGTTAAAAGGAGGACAAGAAACAATATGGGTAAACAGCATAATTAGCCACGAAATAACCAACTATTTTGAATCAAAAGCCTGACTAAAATAGTAAGTTTTAGGATACAATTTAAAAGACTGATTTGAAGGTGTATATTTTTAGTGGGGTGGATCCAAACCTACGTGGCCCTGTGTGAAAAAGGGATTACGCCTAAATTTAACAACTGGTTGGGCCACCGTTAGTAGCAATAAATGCAATCAAGTCTTTGCAATAACTCGCAATCAATCTTTGCAGAAATGTTGTAACTAAGTCACACTGGAGAGTTTTCTGCCTTTTTAAGGTCATGCCACAGCATCTCAACTGGATTCAGGTCAAGACTTTGACTTGGCCATTCCAAAGTCTTCATTTTGATTTTTATTAAGCTATTCAGGGGTGGACTGGCTGGTGCGTTTTGGATCATTGTCCTTCTGAAGAGCCTTAGTACACTTCAACTTAAGGTCACTAACTGATGGCTGGACATTCCTTCTCAAGATGTTTTGGTAACAGCTTAATTCATGGTTCCATTTACCACAGGAAGTCTTTCAGGTCCTGAGGCAGCAAACCAGCCCCACACTACCACACTACCACCATTATATGTTACTGTTGGTATAATGTTCTTTTCTGAAATAGTGTGTGTGAAATGCACTACACACAGGTACACACACGCACAGGTCTTTGTCTCCAGATGCTACGTTTATTTATAGTTTCCTGTGTTATGACCGACTACAGTCTGACAGCTGTCGGTCTCAGCCGATTTCCCGCTCCCCTCCGCACCTCTCCCGTCTCACTATAAAAGGGAAGGAAACCATCATCAGTCCAAAACGCCATCAGCTGTTCTCACCTGCGTCTCCAGCACCGCCCCGTTGAGCTCACCACACCACTCCTCCCGTGCAGCCGCGCCCGGGACCAAACCTCCGCCACACACCCCCACCGCCCGACTGAGGCCGGGGACCCATCCGGCCGTACCTACTCCCCCCCCCGCTAGCGAGAGAGGAAATCGGCCACAGCCATCTGCGCCCCCGGCCTATGGACCACCTTGAACTTAAAGGGCTGTAAAGCCAGATACCACCGGGTGATCCAGCGTTGCCATCCTTCATGCGGTGGAGCCACTGCAGCGGGGCGTGGTCTGAGCAGAGGGTGAATGAGCGCCCCAGGAGGTAATAGCGAAGGGAGTCGGAACACCCTGTCGGGTGAGATCGGTCAAGGGGCTGGTCAGCTGCGCAAACCCCGGCACGAAACGGCGGTAGTAACCTGCCAGCCCCAGAAACCGTCTCACCTCCTTTTTAGTCTTGGGGCACGGGCAGGATGCGATAGCTGCCGTCTTCTCCACCTGTGGACGCACCTGCCTGCCCCCCAAGTGGTCCCCAGGATACTGCATCTCCCTCCGTCCAACCGCACACTTCTTCGGGTTGGCCGTGAGCCCCGCCCTCCTCAGGGACTCCAGGACCGCGGCCACCCGCTGCACATGCTCCGCCCAGGTGCCACTGTGGATGATCACGTCATCCAGGTAGGCAGCAGCATATGCAACATGCGGACGCAGCACCCGGTCCATGAGGCGCTGAAAGGTGGCAGGGGCTCTGAACAAGCCGAACGGAAGTGTAACGAATTGGTACAAACCGTACAGAGTGGAGAAGGCCGTTTTCTCCTTGGACTCGGCAGACAAGGGAATCTGCCAGTAGCCCTTGATTAAATCCAGTGTCGTGAAAAAACGGGCCGTGCCCAACCGATCCGGGAGCTCGTCGACCCGGGGCATGGGATAAGCATCAAAGTGTGACACTTCATTCACCTTGCAATAGTCAACACAGAACCGTATAGACCCATCCTTCTTCACCACAAGAACGATGGGGCTACACCAGGCGCTGTGCGACTCTTCTATCACTCCCATTTTCAGCATTTCAGCCAATTCCCTCTGAACGGTTTATGCTCAGGAAGCCTGTAGGGCCGTGAACGCACCGTCACGCCAGGCTGCGTTTCAAAATGATGCTCAATGAGAGACGTTCAGCCGGGCAGGGGGGAGAACACATCAGCAAAACGCTGTTGTAACGTGACAACGTCCGCTCTCTGGGCCTGTGTGAGATGGTCATCGGATGATGGAATTTGATACCTCCGGCCCCAACTCATCTCTCTCCTTAACCAGGCTTACCAGAGAAGCGGTTTCAGCCTCTCTTCACCCTTTAAGGAGATTGAGGTGATAAATCTGCGTGGCCCCTCCCCTGTCCGACCGAGCGACCTCATAGACCACACCTCCCCCTGAGTGTGTTACTTTTACGCCAGATATAATGAGACACATACCTTCCAAAAAGTTCACATTTTTTTTTGTTAGTTCACAGAGTATTTTCCCAAAAGTCTTGGGGATCATCAAGATGTTATCTGGGAAAGCTGAGATGAGCCTTTATGTTCTTTTTGCTCAGCAGTAGTTTTGTCTTGGAATTCTACCATGCAGGCCGTTTTTGCCCAGTCTCTTTTTTTTATGGTGGAGTCATAAATACTAACCTTAAGTATGGCCATGTTGTTTTGCGGTCTTTTGTGACCTCTTGGATCGCACAGTTTTAAAAATGGCTTTATAGCAACCTTTTCCTTTTACTCAATTACTCAAATAATTTTCTCTTATTTGTGTTATCCTTGTCTAATATTTTTTATTCTTTAATAATTTCTTCGACGAGCTGAAACATTTAAGCGTGACAAGTGTTTTTTTGACGTGCAAAAAATAGGAAATCAAGAAGAGGGCAATCATTTCACACAACTTTAGATTGCCTTTGTCAATGCAAGTTATGGCCCAAGAGGGTTGGCGAGGGACTGCTATACAAAACCTTGCTTTGCTCATGGGCTGGTTAGACAGAAAATGTAAAATCTGCCACCCATGGTATAAAGGTGTTTTTTTTTTTTTTACTTTAAGTCTCTGGCCTTGCCTCATACACTAGGTGAAGTCTAGAAGCAGGTGGAACAGATTAAACTTTGTTTAGGTTGGGACCAAGAACTCCATATTGTGTTAGGACAGGGTGGCCTGGAGTCAGGGCTACTAATCATCGGATGCTCCACTGTGAACATTAGTGGCAGCAACATCTAGCCTCCAACTGGTTAGATTGATGGATATTAATGGACTGAATATTTATTGTTTCACCACAACCCAAAAGGTTGATTCCGTTCAAATGTACTATATATACAGTTAGGGAAACTTGCAGTCTGCTGAAACTGAAGAAGTCACTTGGATGAGTGACATTTTCTCCCACTGAAAATGATACGTCCAGATAAACAGAATAAACTTTTTGCAATTTATTAAGGCTTTCACCACAACATTTTATTTCCTCATTCATGATACTGATTTTTTGTTTTCTATTTTCAACTGCAGAATCAGATCTATGAGCTGTATGCATTTCTGGAGCACTCTGGTGAGCTGATATCTGGACATTACACAGTAACAATCAAATCTCAGGATGAGGACAAATGGTTCATTTTCAATGATAACAATGTAAAACCGGTAAGTCTGATCGCTTTGCTTTAGTGTTGCTGTTCCCAAAGCATTAAAACATTAACACAAATTTATGTACTTCTGTGCTTGATGGAAAAACTATATAGCCTGTAACTGATCAACTTTCTGTTCTTTTCATTAACACCTTCAGTTCAGACCACACCAGCTGGACAATGTTAAGATGTACGTTTTTATCTGTAGTTTCTTTCCCACCAAAGACTTTCTAAATAACTGACCTTGGTAAATGACCTTACCTTCTTTTCCCATTGCTCTCCCTAGATCTAGCGGTGCTTATCTTCTGTTCTACAGGAAAAAGAAATGTAAGATTGAAAACATTATAAGAAACTGACTGGTGTACTGTCAGAATGACAGTTTAAAGTGATTTCATGACTGTTTTGATTTAAATTTCCAGTGGAGAATTCCAGTGCTGCAGAAGCTTTACACAACACCAACGCGGTACCCACTGCTGAAGCTCCAACCACTGAAAAATGTCCACAACCTTTGATGCCAGGGTCAGATGTTGATCACCCTCATAAGGGCGAACAGATTAATGATGAGAAGAGCAAAAAAAGAGCTAGAATCGACACAATGGAAGTAACTGGGAATGGGGGTAATAAACGGGTAAAAATGAGTGATATACAGCCACACAGAGGTGTGAAATACACAGACAATAACAATTTTTACCTACTCGGCCACAAACACACTCTGGTAATTGGCGATTTTGCTCTGAGACATGTGAAGCTAGAGACACCAGCAACCAGAGTCATTTGTCTTCCAAGGGCCAGAGCAGGTGACATTGAGGGAAATTTAAAACTGCTTGCTAAGAGTAAACGTAAATTCAATAAAATTATAATTCACGTTGGCAGTAATGACACCCAGTTAGAGCAATCAGAGGTCACTAAAGTCAATATAGAATCAGTCTGTAACTTTGCCAAAAGAATGTCAGACGATGTAGCTTTCTCTGGTCCTCTCCCTTGCTGGACTACGGACTTTAGCCGCGTGCATTCCTTAAACCACTGGTTGTCTAAGTGGTGTCCAAAAAACAATGTGGGCTTTATAAATAATTTCAAAATGTGCTTCAGAAAATCTGGTTTTGTTATGAGAAGCCATTTGAAAAGAGCAGCTCTCATTTCTAAAAATCTGGCCAAATTTATTACCCCCCCCCCCCCACAAAAGGTGACTATGCAGAGTAGGGACCAGGAAGCAGAGTTGCAGTCTCACACGCCTCTCTGCAGATTCTCTCCTCCTGTTATTCCCCCCAAAGCCCCATCCCTTTAGAGGCTGCGTCAGCTCTCAAAAGGACAAAAACAAACTAAAAACAGCAAAAAACGACTTAAACATTAAAAAAATCACAAAGAGTGAACAATACAGTGTCCACATCTGCAACAAGGAAAACAGTAAAATGTGGATTACTAATCAAAATCAGAATCAGAAATGGGTTTTATTGCCAAATGTAGGATCTCTCTCTTTCTATTCTTATGTTTTTATTTCTTTCCCCTCATGTGACTGCAATGCAGGATGATTTTTCCTTTTTGTATCATATTGTAAGACATTTTTACTGACGATTTTTAGCAAAATGTTCTGAGTCAACCTTAATTTCCTGCTTCTATGTTTAAAAGGAAGGTTAAGATTCATAGGTGTTTGGTATTAGTTATGTGACAATGTAATTTAAGGCTCAATTTATTTGAAATTTTGTACAGGTAAATACTTGTACAGAAGCTGAAATTGTTGTCAAATAATATAGTTCTTTAAACGTGTGAAGACTTGAGGTCATTCATACCAGCTTGCTGCTTTCTCTCTTATGCTATTGAAACTTCAGGAGCTGTAGTAATGTTTAAAAAATTAAGTTATATTTGTGTAAACCTGTTTATTCATAAAAGCTTGTTGCTTTTTTTCCAGGTAGTCTTAATTTAGTTTAAATTTTGTTTTAGTTTAAATCTTCAGTTGTGTAATAAATACAAATGTTATATGTAAGAGATGACAGGATCATCCATAAGCACTTTCATTTTTTTGCTGCTCAGGTCAGTTTTTTGTAAAATATTTGTAAATGCTTTAAATTTTTCTTCTAGTTATGTCATGGTCGGCTGTGTGGCAGGCAGGCAGGAGTACCCAAAATGCAGGACTCTTAGGAAACGAGGTTTCAACTGAAAATGCAGCTTTATTGCTGGAACAAAACTTCAACATAAAATAAAACTCACAAAAGCAAACAAAACTCTAAACTGAGATGCAGGGGGACTGGAAATCATGAACACACAGCAGGTGAGGGTGAACAGACATTAACGACGCGACACTGACATAAAGACACACTGGGCTTAAATACACTGAAGGAGTCATCAAGGAATTAGAGACAGAAGGGGGACACAGCTGGGAGAAATAAGACCTAACGAGACAGGGAGAGCAAAGCCGGAACACTGACATCAGACAGGAACAAGAACCTTCAAAGTAAAACAGGAAACAAAACACACTTTACTAAGACACGGACTAGATAGAGAGACAGACTTGACACTGACCAAAGTCTACTAAATAATAATCACAATAGTTTCACTAATAAATCAAATCATAAATCATAATCTAGAAAAACACCAAAGCATGAAAAACAGAAAGCTGGGTCAACATGACTGTAACAGGGCAGCCCTTAGTGGCTGGAAACACAGTGAGACAGACCAGGGCAAGTGTAGTGGAACAAAATATTTATTTGCTATACGGCTCTCCTTACAACAATTAACTTGTCGAGCTTCTTCACAGCACAAAAATAATCCACCCTCTAATGACAACTGGCAGCCTTAAATATGTTCAGCTGTCACAGACTTAACCATTATTCCAATCTCAGGTAAATTCTTAAATCCCAACCTTCCACCACAGTATACAATATATTAATTAGAATAAATAAATACATAAATACATTTTTACATTTACATATTAATAAATATTTCACACTTTAATGTTACACCAAACCCAATATTATAAAAACCCAGAAACCCAAGCACAAAGATTCACCACACTCTCTTTACCAATGGTCTCTCCCGGAACCTTTAAATGGTGTCTGGACCCCCAGGGAAACATTTGCCCAAACACCTTGAAGAGGACACAGGCAAGAAAGGTGAGTAATCATTAACTTACAAACACTTATTTGCACCACTTTTCTCCAGATTTCACACACACACATTTGCATTAGTTTTCCTTACTGGTAAACCTTAATCACAATCTCAATCACCATTCTTCTCTCCTGACAGACAACCACCACATTCCTTGACGAGGAGCAGCTGTGCAGGATCTGAAATAAGGCTACCAGCTGATTTTAAAATTCCCAATAAATAGTCAATAAATATTTAAACTTCTTGTGTGCAAATCCATGCTTAAAGTGCAATGCTCATAAATTGCTTGATAAGGTGCTTTTAATAAAGTGAAAGGTGTGCTCTAAAGTGCTATACATATAATATAAATAAATGCAGTAAGGGAGTCCTCTTCCTTACAATGACCCAGAACCGTGACAAGTTATTTCTGCAGGCTATCTTTAAAAATGTGTTAACAAGTTTATATGGATGTGATTTGGGGGTTGTTCATGGCAGCTTCCTGCTTTCACTGCTGTTGCAGTTTAATAAAGATGAATTGTTGGGCAGCACTCACAGTCTTTGCTTTTTTTGTCAATAATGATCAGTTAATATTTACATTGAAAAAATTAAGTAGGATTTTAAGCCATAGGTTCTTGTGCAGGAACATAATTGCAAAGTGTTTACATTACACAATATCATTGGTACCACAAGTTGGTGTTAAAATTTAAAATATATTGGCTTTATGCAATACATTGATATTATGGTAACATATAAATAGTATGTATATAACTTTTTAAATATAACCTGATGTAAATAAAATACCTTGATTTGACAAGCATTAATTACTTAATTAAATTAAGTCAGTCAAACTTATTCAAATTATGTGGGACCGATGCACACAATAAAATCAAGTAAACTGAAAACCTTTTTTTAGTGTGGTTTTCCATAAAGCGCACCACGTCTTCAGGGAGTGGCAATTCAGTTCAATTTAATCACAACAACATGCACCTCAAGTATTTAAGTATCAGCTTAATATCGTGTGTAGCCTACAAAACACAGTAACATATACTGTACTAGTTATTGAAACGAGGGGGAAATACTGATCACTGATCAAACAAACAACAGAGTCGACGAGAGAACTGCAAACATCCGTCCTGATATAGCTGAATACACTCTCATTAGCCTAGCACTTGGGCTCCCAGGTCTTGTTTTTGCATTTTAGGGAAATCAAAGTTATATGTTCATTGTGTGATCAACACAATCGTCTTTTAGTTGTGTTGATCTAATAGACTCTCAATATTGATTTCAATATCAATAAAACAAACAGAATAAAAGCAGACTGATCGTGCTTGACCATTATCAAGCATGATTACAAACTAGAAATCGTACTTAACATGATTCTGATGAAAAGCGAAAGAGAAACCCATTTGGTGGCGGGTGAATAATAAAAAGAGCTTCAGCTGTTGTTCAGAGTTAAGTACACAGGACTCGTTTTGACCTCTCCCGAAAAACACCCCACAAAAAACACAAACCATGGGTGAAGTCTACCAGGTCAAGGTTTTTGGGATTGAAGGCGAGATGAAGATAATTGACCTCTGCGACACGGAGGAGAAGATGATGAAAATGACCGTGCTACAGCTGAGGAAGAAAGTAGCTGAGAAGTTTCCCGACAGCACAGGTAGAGTAAACACGGGGGCGAAATGCAGAGTTCGGCTGTATCTTTGCAGTTGTGTGCACGCTGCTGAACACAACAACAGACTGTAGATAAAGTCATGTAAAATTGTACTTATACCACGCGTTTGAATAACGTTTATCTTTCGACTAAAATAACCAAACATTTTGATTTTGATTGTGACGCTGCGGTTGTACAGATGATCTACAGATGATCTTCGCAAACCAGCGGCTGGAGGGGGACACCGTCCGTCTGTCTTCATATGGAATTCTGCACCTGTCTGTTATCCAACTGGTGGTGCGGGTTCAAGGAGGACTGGCAGCCTGACGGAGCTGTATAAAGATCACAACCATCGTGGCAATGTGTGTTTACTGTTCATGAATAAAGTGTCTCTAAAACGGAATATATTTTACTCCGTACACAGACATGCTGATCTCAATAAAATCCAAATATATCCAATATACATCGTATCTGAGATATCCATTGACTTTTATTGCAATGTTAATTCCTTGATGACTAAAATGAAAAGTCGAAAAATGAATAATTTTTCACAGAAACAAAAACTACTTCGTCTGATGTCTCTGTACAGCAAATGTAATGAAAATGAATGATGAAGGTGGCTCTGACAAATCAATAACGTTTACGGTTTTATCAAAGATAAATGTGTCATGATTCGGCTGTGTGGCAGGCAGGAGAGGACCCAAACTCAAACTCACGGGGACACGGGGAATAAACTCAGAGAGCACAGCTTTATTGCTGGAAAGACAGATCACGAGTAATACAAAACTAAACTGGGAAAAACTAAATATAAAGCTCACCAAGAAACACCGGGAGACTGACACACAGCATGAGGGAGAACGCGACACAGAACTGAGGGAGACGCAGACATAAATACGCAGAGGGTTAACGAGGGAAGTGGGAGCACACGGGTGACACTGATAATCATAACAAGACACGGCAGGAGTGAACTCTACACTGACGGGAGACGGGCAAAGTAAAACAGGAAGTACACAGAGGTGAATGATGAAGGTGGCTCTGACAAATCAATAACGTTTACGGTTTTATCAAAGATAATATTGTTGACGCTTTATTTCTATGTTCTCTGCTGAAAACTTGCTCACTTCAGTGGCTCTTTGATTAAAATGCAGCAACAAGGCTCTCACTATGTTTTCAGCTATTCTTGATTTGAATATAAACTTTATGGAAGGAAACCGTCCAGGAGGTCACTGTAACAGGTGTCAAAATATATTTTACGTCGAAACTATGAAGACAAACAAGAAGGATCTACAGGTGTAAAGATAAGAGCAGGAGAGTTAAATATCCGGATATAAGAGCTACGTGACGGCAGAAAGCTGAAAACGCGTGCGTAGTGACAATTTCTTATGAATGCAGCCGTAGGTGTGGCGTCCAGCGAAAGAGAAAGTGAGTTGCTGCAAGGTTTGAAATAAGCAGAATTTCGGTTAAACAGCAGGAAGGTCTGTCAACGACACCGCCTGATTCTAAAAACTAGAGGTATATTAATTTTGTTTCTTTTTGTCTACCTTTAAATTTATAATCAGATCATGACTTATTAAAAAAAATCTTTTGTAGTTTAAAGTAGGCTGTATGTAATGGGGTGATATTTTTTAGCACATCAAAGGAGCCACAATGGATGGCGTTAACCGTTCTGGTAAGACGCACAGCTGTATCTGCAAAGCCAGCATTTGATCCAAAAAGATAAAACTACGTGTGATACTTATTATCACTCTCCAACAGACGAAAGATTCCATGGGTTAGTAAACCAAGGAGCAACATGTTACTTGAACAGTGTTCTGCAGGTGTTGTTCATGACCTTAGACTTCAGAGAAGCAGTGCAAAGGTCTGTTACAGAATTTTATATTTTAAAAAAAGGAAAAGAAAAGCTCTATGTTTTGTGTTTGTTATGTTTAATTTATTTATTTTTAAATAGATACTCTGCAAACGGTGACAATGAATATATTGATCCACTTCTTGGAGACCTATTTACCACCTTAGCGAGTTCTAAAGGAGACACATGTCGGATCATAAAAAAACTGAACATCAGAGGTGCAGTATCTGTTATCAAGTCTAAGGAAACTTGAGAATGTAAAATTACACTTCGTGAACAAAACATCTTATCGAGTTAGTGGTAACTTGATATGATGTTTTGTCATAGCCACTTTAAGAATTTAAATTTTATGTCTTTCTGCTTTGGACTGATCAAGAATGAGTTAAACCAAACCTGAAAACCCAGCTGTACAGGAACTACATACATTATGTTTTTCTTTCTCCTCACAATCTCAGTAAATGAACAATGTGATGCTGCTGAGTACTTGGAGAAGATTTTAAGACAGACGGGACCTGAGGCTTCACAGGTAATTTCATTATCCTGTAGATGTTGTTTTAAGATGATCCCTGTACATTTATATAACTTTATTTCGGGCTTATCAGATGTCTCTGTATTTTTTGAACATTTAGATATTTAAAGGAGAGCTTACTCATCAGAATAGATGTAAGCATTTAAAACACACCACACACACCAGAGACCCATTCTGGAGTCTGCCTCTTAAAATGGAGCAAGACAATCAAGACTATAGTGTGGTAAGGAACCCACTGTAAACTCTGAAATGTGATTTTATTTGTTATTGAGTTGTATAAATAGGCCACTTACATAGCAGATGCCAAGTTAAGCATTTTATTATAACGATTTTGATCTTTTAAAATATAAAATAGAACACAATGTGTTGAGCATTGTAATATGTTGCAGTAAAGGAAATGTCCCAGGGGCCTGTGCTGATTAGAAGTGTGTTCAAGTGACATAATTTTTTCTTCTTTTTCCAGGAGAAAGGAGTTATTGATTTTTTCAAAAAAGTAGACATTTGGGGAGTAAACCAGCTGTACTGTCATCAGTGTGGAAAAAATGCTGATGCTGAAATAGTGAGTTACTAAGAAATACATGATTTATGCCCAAAGGCATTGGATTTAAGGTGATATGCACACTGGTGGTAATGGCTGATAATGCCAGTTCAGTGGGTGTGTGTGGTTTTTTTTATTGTTCAAGTGGATAGATTGATGGATGGATGGAGTTAAAAAGTAACTCCTGCGGTGGAGGAAAAGCTCAGGAACAGGTTCAGGGAAATCTATATACAGACAGATGGGGGAATAATTAAAACCAAGAAAATCACTGGGAAAACACAAGAGATTGCTACGGCCAGGGTTACACTAATGTGTGTCAATACAACAGTCCAGCGATGAGAAACTCTGAACCACCATCTTAAACAGTGGCCAGCAGACTGCCAGATAATGAGCCTTGGGTGTAGGATTGTCAGCAGGTGGTAGACACTGAGACCATGCCAGGGAAAATTTGTCCTGGCCATCTATTTTTTTTAAATCTTTTTATATCTCTATTCCGATCTCTTGTGTTCTGTACAGAAAAATAGTGTTTGACAAAATCAATCAATCAATCAATCAATAAGTAAATAAAGGAATCTTAAACAAAACTTTGAATTACATTTGAACTGTATGTAAACATAGTCCCCTGTTCAGCTGCTCAGCAACTCAAGGTTTGACAGTCACCAATATTTAGTGTCATTTTGGGGCTTTATTTTGTTTTGTTTTCCACAGAAACAGTTTCCCTTTTTAAAACTGAATAATTTTGAAACATGTCGTATAAACATTATATTTTTATGTAGGTTCTGATAATTATTCATCTTTATTTTGGTGCATCTGCATTAATTAGGAAACGGAAATGAGCCATGATCCAGAAGTTCTGACTCTGCTGTTGAAGAGATATAAGTTTGACCACAGTTGCAGGCGCTATGTTAAAATAAATTGTAAAGTGAGGATTCCTGACATCCTACAAATAAAGGTATGTCACAAGACAGAATATTCAATTGATGTAATTTGCATTTTTTTAATTTCTCATTGTATTTTAAATGTTTTTGTATAATTTATGTTTTATTTGTTTTAGAGCTTTATTCATTGTGTTCATTTTTAACTGTTTTTCTGTTTAATGGGATATTCTGCCAGGCTGCATGCTTTAAAGACTCAAGATTGGCTCATTTATACAATTAGGTAGTCTTATAAAAGGCTAAAAGAGCTAATGTGCTGCTGGGGGACAGGCTGCCAAGGGTCAATCGGCACTTGTGGTGTAGAGCTGCAGGTGTAATGATTAAGAAGGCCTACATAGGACTGGGTAGAGAAGCAAACTCAGGGAGAGAACAGAAACAGGAACACAAAGTGGATGTCTGCAAGAGACAGTGCTGTAGTTTCCTGTCATTACCCTTCAACTTGCTTTACACTGTTCAGGGAAAGTGCTCCTGCACTGGGTGACACCACTGACTACAATGGTTACTGGGAGAGAGGCTTGAGGCTCACCCAGTAACCATCTTAGTAGCTAATGGACCAACCATGAAGGTGCTATTGGAGGGAAAACGCTGCAGTCATAGGACCAGGGCTGGACTGGTAATCTGATTATTGAGCATTTTGCCTGGACTTTTGAGCTGATGGGCTGGTTTGATTTACCACCACTGGTTGGTTTACCATCACCAGTTTGTCCGTCTGTATCTGAAAGTTACACAGGATCTTAGCTCGCACATTTTCAACCACCCTAGGGGGCATCTCCCGTTTTGACGTCGGGACTTCCATACCATATTCGGTACAGATGTTCTTATATAGTATGCAGGCCTCTGGATATGGCTTTCCATGTATGCCCTGCCTGTTAGCATCTTGGCGTCTTGTCTGGTATGGTAGATGCCAGCCTCTATGGATCTCGTGCTCAGAGCATGTTCCTGTGCTGTCATAATTAGTGTCTCTTTGCTGTCTTTCAGTTGAGCTTTGACCAGCCACACTGTTAGGATTTATGGATGTCAGCCACTTCCTCTATCTGCCGGTGGTACATATAATGCCTATCCTATTATTACTAAGTGTTATAAAGTCATATAAGATAGTATTAAGTGGACACAGCCCTGAAAAATAAAGGCATTATACTATGTGTCCTGAATCTACAGAATCTACAGAATGCTGTAGACTCTTGCTCATGCTTGCCTGGGAAAAAGTAGATAACAGGGGACCATCTCTAATGGAAAATTACTGAGACACTGTTGTTTAGACTAGAGTGGGACGCCCTGCAATTAAACTGTTATTGGCACACCACCATTTTGAGATCCGTGGCAATGTGTCATGAAGGACGCATCTCCCTTCTACGACTAATGTGAAAGAGAAAAAAAGCATTAAATGGCCTACTGAGCAGTGTTTTGTCTTCCATCGGATGCCTCTGAGGAATCAAAAGAACTCGGTGAAGGGTTCATATTTAACAGTTCCTGATGAAGGCTCTTAGGGTCCTGTTGATTTTATACAGTTCTAGGCATTGCAGGATCCAGGTGTGAGACATCAAGTCATGGACTTCTTGTAATCAATCCAAGCAGTGCACAGGTTGGTCAGTCTAGTCTTGCAGTCTAGGTTGAGAGATTGGTCTGCTAGTTGCTGGTTTTTTGCACCGCTCGTATTCTTACCAATTCCTTTCTGTGCTTCGCTCATGTATATGTATATAGTTTTGTCACTATTCATCATAGGCAAGTTTATTTGTATAGGCAAGTTTATTTGTATAGCACAATTCAACAACAAGGTGATTCAAAGTGCTTTACAGAGACATTAGAAACAAAAACAAATAAAAAGCATGATTTAAAATTTATTAAAACAAGCAAACAAACTAACTAATTAACAAACAAACAAACAAACAAAACAGTATATAAAATCAAAACAGATAAAATCAGAACAATAGATAAAATCAGTAGTTAAAATGTTAGCTTTGAAATTTAAGCTTAAAAGTGTGGTTTGGTGCTTTATTCAAATGCAGCTGAGAATAGGTGAGTCTTCAACCTAGATTTAAATAAACTGAGTGTTTCAGCTGATCTGAGGCTTTCTGGGAGTTTGTTCCGGATATAAGGAGGATAAAAGGTGAATGCAGCTTCTCCGTGTCTGGTTCTGACTCTGGGAACTGATAAAAGACCGATCCAGATGACCTGAGGGATCTGGAAGGTTCATACTGCGTCAGGAGGTCACTGATGTATTTTGGTCCTAAACCATTCAGAGCTTTATAGACCAGCATCAGAACTTTAAAGTCTATCCTCTGACGGACAGGCAGCGAGTGTAAAGACACTATGATGCCTGGCAGGACCTTCTATGTGGTACTGAGGCAGGTTATTGGCTGGTAGTTGGATGAGACCAGTCCAAATCTTCATCCCGGAGACCCTTTCTTGGATATCTGCGCCACTTTGATGGTTACCGGATCTTACTGGTTACTGTGATCTGCTCTTAGATCCACTAGCCACTCTGGCCTTGATGGTGCTGTTCCCATATTCTTCCCTTGCCACTGAGAGTACACCACGGCTGGTTCTGTGGAGAACAACTTGTTTATTCTCCTACCTTCTGTCTCTCTGGTGTACCTCTTCAAGCAGCTGGCAGAGGCTGTGAGTCTTTGCTTGGCAGTTTCCAAGGCCTCAGGTATAGACAGCTTGCTATACTTCTTAGGCACCTTCTTCATCGCACCTTTCTGCAGCTCTGATAGTTGGCTAACCTCCCTCTGTGTTACCTTAATCTTGGCCTATAATCTCCTTCTCCATGGAGGGTACTGCTCCTTGCCGCTGTTTAACTGATAGCCAAACATCTTACTGATCACTGCTGCCGTGGTGTAGATCAGCTGGTTATTCAGTAATGGTCGTGGTAGGTCTCATCCATACTGCTGCACTCACATCATCTAGTAGATCTTCTGAGGGTACTTCACGTAGTCTAGGTAATTGGTTAATCTGGGTGACTTCCGAGTCAGTATGGCTTTATATTTATCTATCTTGCTTATGTCTGAAGTACACTTGGTATTCAGTCTGTATCCAGTAAGGGTCCAAGGCTAGCCAATATTAATGACACACTAGTTGAAGCTGTCACCTGTGTTGTGATTTGGGGCAGGGGCGTTGTTACGTCCCTCTGCAGCCTCTAATCTGCTCAGTGTGTTCAGCTGGTGCTAATTGACCACACCTAGTCAGGTGTGGATAAAAGCATACCTGAGGCATGCGTCCAGGGAGCTCACTAGTCTTTGCCTTGGTGGTACCAGCCATTTGAGCCAACCTGCTATGCCATTTTAATATAAAACCTCTTCTCACCCATACTCTGGTATTCATCTCCTTTTTTATGTTGCAGCTTTTGAGCCAGGTTGTAACATAAGTGGGGGCTCGTCCGGGATATTTGGACATTTTAGTGGAGACTGAATGTCAGTTTGTTTTGCTTTTAAGTGGGTGAGTGGTGGTGTTCACTGTAATTGAGCAACGTCCCTTTAGTCAGTGTGTTTCAGCTGGGTGGCTGTGCTGCCCTTCCAGCGAAGCACTTGTTTGTTGTTTTGCTTTGTTGTTTTAATTTGTTGTGTTTGGTGGTTATCCTGGGTGGGGGTACGCTTCGGAGTTTGGTAGGAGACTATATCTCTGGTCTGCTGCCTGCTCTCGAGTTCGCGTTTAAAGTTGCCTCGAGCCTGGTACACCACTGAAGACTAGGGTAGGTAAAGTTAGGGTTTTGTTGTTTTTAGTGTTTTAGGCTGGGAGTTGCACATAGTAAATCAGTGGCACCAAACTTGGTAGGAGGTTTGAGACCATTCATGATTATGGTCTGTAGCTGAGGCAGGTAGGCTGTTTTTAAGTTGGTGTTGTGTGTACACCATGTGTGTGCATATGTCAGTGTTGATGGATGCTAATGAGATCCTTGTGAGGTGAGTGTTTTGTGCTGTGACCTTTAGTGTTGTGGGGAATATGGCTATTTTGTTAGATCACTTGTGAGTAGGGATGGGTACCGGTGTCCGGTGCCATGATGGCACCGGTTCTGACATAAACGGTAGTAACCAGACCGAAAAGCAGCGCACATTTCGGTGCTTTATTTCGGTGCTTTTTTTTCGTGAGCTGTGATACACTTTAGATTCTAGCCAATCATTTTACGTTTCCGAGGATAGTAGGCGGGGCCAGGTACGTACGTTCTTTTAGAGCAGAGCTACAGATTAAAAATGCCCAAGGAGAAGCGGTCAAAAGTCTGGCTGTACTTCACAGCAAAATATGCAAACTCAGCAGCCTGCAACAAGTGCTTTAAGCTGATACTGTGATACTGTCAAAGGAAGTAACACCTCAAATCCGATGAAACACCTGGCGATGCATAGCATTTTTTTTAAAGCCGAGAAATGCTCCGTATTTGATAGCTTGCTGCGAGACCTCACACCGAGCGCATCTACTGCGGGTGGGTTGCCTGTTATCGGACCCGGAGTTAGCAACATCCACCAAAAACACAAAGAGTAGAGTCCTGGCCCCTAGCCCTGCCAGTGTAGCAGAAATGATGACGGATGATGATGGCAGCAGCAGCCGTTCTTCTCTGCGTGAGTAGCTTAATGTTGTTCGTGTGTAATTTACATTGAGTAGGCTAACCACGTTATTACATTAATGCATGTAAGGTGAACTAGCAAACACCGTTGTAGTTACATGCAGCTGTCTTCTTGTTTGATGGCAGATACTCCCTTCACCCTGGCCAAAAAGGCTAAAATGACCAAAGAAAAAGTGGAAAACAGTTAAACATGAGAGGTTTTTGGACAAAGTTTGTGCTTTTTCCATTGTTTAAGCACTGCTTCCAGCCAAGAGTGATACCATATATGCCCCATAGCTGCAGAAAAGGCTAACATTGTTATCTTTTTTTTTTTTTTTTTTTTTTTGTCCCGTTTGGATCTATAGCCATCAGAATTGTTGTCTTAAGGCCAAGAAAGATGCCAAGCGGATTTATTTTATCAAGTGGATCATCGTGGCCTTGCCATATTGGTCCATTTGATTGACCTTTATTATAATTATGAGTTTATTTTATTTTCAGTTGTTACAAACGGGACAGACATGACTGTGGGATAGGACAGGGGGAAAGAATGAAAGAGAGGGAGAGAAAGAAAACCAAAGGGGAGAAGAGACAGTGAGAAGGGGGGGAAGAGAGAAAAAACAAACAAACAAAAAAAAACAAAACACCTGGATCACCTGTATGGAGAGAAAAAAAAACAGAAGAGAGAGCAAACAACAAAGAGCAACATAATAAGAAAAAAAAAAGCACCATCACAATAAACTAGCTAGCAATAGATATCAATAGTTATTAAATAATAAACGATATTGTGCAGCACGCAAGATAGACAGCGCACAATGTGCTTTGAGGCAGCAGCCAAGAAAGCTGTAGTCCACGTCTGTGAATACCCATGCGTACACCTGTGTGCATACCTGTGTGGATCAGCATGCTTGCATTCCAAAGGTTTCTCCATGTAATGATCTGCTAGGGAGTGTGGGGAGCCACAGCCCTGTCCTCTATGGTATGAAGCAGGTATGGAGGAGATCAAAACTCCAGACATCCAGAGGCCCCCAGAGCACAAGAGACCAAGGAAGATCCACAGAGGGGCAGCCGCGCCACTGTTCTAGTAAGAGCTGAGGAGAGTCCCAGATGAGGGCTCATTCAGCAGCCGCGGAGCAGAAGCCAGGGGGAGCTGCAGTGACCTGCCCGTGAGCTCCGCCGGCAGCCAGCTGTGCCTGAGTGACCGAGCCCCAGGCCGAGAGGCCGGGGGCACCCCACCTCCGAAATGGCCCGAGCGAGCCCCAATAAGCGGCCGCCAAGGAGTGAGCCGGTGTGTACCCGGACGCCCACCCCCAGACACAAAGAACCACCAACGCACCGACACCTGAGGGAGTCCGCCACCGGCAGGGGAAGTGGTGGTGGGTGGAGATAGGCCCTCCAAGGTTTGGAGGCCTGAGATGTCCCCAGAGAGGTGGCGTCTGATACCCAACCTGACATATAGACACAGACATACAGGCACACACAGACACAAACATTCATTCCCACCCTCATGCTCTCATATGCACTTACACCACACTCAACCGACGTGGAGACAGACATAAAGAGACGCTGTATACACGATCACACTCCCCAAGCGTACTCTACCAACCGGGTCTAGGTACCCTTGCCCCTGGAGGGGGGAACTGCACCCAGACCCAGGTGGTGTTACCCTTTTCCCTGCGGTGGGGAGAGGCAGACCGCCCCGACTCCGCAGCAGCAGGGAGGCCCCACACCCCAGACCGCAGTCGGACGGCCAACTCCTCCTAGCCCCCCCGCTCCAGCAGGCCGCAGAGAATGGGGGTGAGAGAAGACTCCAAACCTCCCTCCACCCGCTCATTGTAGTGTTGATGTATGTGTGTTCTAAGGTGCAATTAAAACCCAGGAGGGCATGGAGCTACCTGCCAGAGAGCAGCAGGTAAGCGCATAGTCCCTCCTGCTAGCCCTCAATGTCTACGTGTATTTAAAATTGAGAGGTGGGCAACGATGCCAGGGGTGAGGTGTACACCTTGATGGTAACTTGGACTCCGTGTATCGTGCCCACCCCCAAGAACCTATATGTATGTGTAATGAGGGTGTGAGTAATGTGAATGTCTAAGTTGTGGGATAAAATTGAGGCAGAGGCAGCCAGAAGGGGACAGGGGGGGGGGGGGGTAGCCTCCTCTGCACCCTGGTGACATACCCCTACTCCAAGGCCCTGCATGTGTGGGTGGTTGTGGTGGAGCGGGAAGAGGGAGGCAGCTGGAGATGGGGAGGGAAGGAAGGGAGGGGCAGGTGACCCCTCCCTGGGGCCAGCTCCCCCGCTGACCCCCATTTTCCTCGATTTCCTGCAACATTCTGTGGAATACTGGTGCCAGAATTGTCCATAATTCTTTGTAGAATTCTGCAGGGAAGCCGTCTGGACCTGGAGCCTTATTATTGGGCATACTTATCAGGGCTTCCTGGAATTCACTTGGTGTCAGTGGCGAATCCAGTTCCATTGCTTGACTGTCTAGTAATTTTGGGAGAGTTACGTTGTCAAGAAACAGATCAATTTCATTTTTAGATGGGTTTATTTGTGGTGAGTATAAAGTTTCATAGAAATCCCTAAAAATGTTGTTTATTCTTCCAGGGTCATATATTGTGTTCCCCGATAAATCTTTAGCAGCACATATAGTTGTTTTTTCTTTATTTATTTTTAACTGGTTAGCTAGAAATCGACCTGATTTGTTATTGTGTTCAAAGTTCTGCAAGCGAAGTCTTTGTATGAGGAATTGTGTTTTTTTATTAATAGTTTCATTTAATTCTAGTTTTGTTTTGCATATTTTGTTCAATGTTTCCTGATCTTGGTCGCGCGCGTAGGCTTCTTCTAATGATTTGATGGTTTTTTCTAATTCCTGAATATTTTTGTTTTCTTCTTTCTTTTTGTGTGATGAGAAAGAAATTATTTTACCTCTCATCACAGCTTTCCCTGCTTCCCATAGAACAGAAGCAGATATTCCGGGAGTGTCATTAAGGTCTAAATATGAAGTCCATTCCTTTTTAAAATATTTAATAAAGTCTTCATCTTTAAGCAGTGATGTATTAAATCTCCAGTTTTTACTTGGCGTAGTATTATTCTTGTGCATTAGTTTTAAAGATACAGGAGCATGATCGCTGACAGCTATAGGATGAATCTCAGTGTCTGAAATGTCGCTCAGCAGTGAGTTGCTGACCAAAAAATAATCCAGACGAGAGTAAGAGTGATGAACATGCGAGAAAAAAGTATATTCCTTACTGTTGGGGTGAAGGGAGCGCCATGCATCGCGAAGGCCAAAGTCGCTCATATACTGTTTGATTATATTTGTGGATTGCCAATTGCGCTGAGTTCCTGTTGTGTTGAGCCTATCCATTTCTTCATTTAGTCCAAGGTTGAGGTCACCGCCAAGAATGAGTGTGCAATCGAGGTGTTCAGAGAGTGCACTAAAAAATCCGTGGAAGAATGAGGGTTCATCAACATTTGGACCATATATACTTACAATACATAGTTTTTTGTTCAATATTGATAGTTTAATAATTAGAAATCTACCCTCTGGATCTATAACTGTATCGAGTACAGTAAAATTAACATTTTTATGTATTAAAATTGCTACTCCCCGTTGTCTAGAATTATAACAGGCTGCAAACACGTTAGGAAACTCAGGTGTTTTAAGTTCGTTTAAACCTGTGACAGGTCTGTGAGTTTCTTATAATAAAACAACATCTGCCTGTAGTTTTGTAAGCTGGTTAAATATCTTTAACCTCTTTCCTCTGGTGCCAGCTCCATTTACATTCCATGTGACAAACCTCAGCATGCCCATAATTGTGTGTGTATGTCTAATGATGTATGCTGGGTGTTTCGTTTAGACAGGTGAAGAGAATGTGGAAACATCCCTTGTTTGTAAATGGAAAGAGAGAGAGAGAGAGAGAAAAAAAAGCGTGGTGAGAGGCTCCATAAGTCTGACTATGTGTGAATATTCACTAATATGAACAAGCGTGGCTTGCTTATGTGTCCTGCAAGTCTGTGCGTGCTGTGAGGCTGTTGTGAATGTGCTGCCGTTGAGCGGATGTGTTTGCGTGATCGTGGTGTGAAAATATGGAGAAATAGAGGGTGTTGTTTGTAGGTGAGTGGGGAAGTAGGTGATCACAGCAGTGAAAGACAAGAGAAAGAAAGAAACCACATGAACTGTGAGCAACAACAAAAAAAAGAAACGAAACGGAAACATTCCAATTAAAGTAATGACGGAGGGTGACGGTGTTATATCTGCTATGACATCATACTGATATTACTAGGTTAAACCCATGTTAAAGGCGAAAGTGTGAATGAATAAGAAAAGAGTGTAGCGGGTTCTTATCTGGAGTGCAGTCAGTATAACCACGGTGTGGTGCCGGGGTCACGGTACAGCTGTCCGTCCACGTAGAGCCGGTCCACGGCGATGACAGCACGGGAGCCTTTCTGGATGAAGCTACGTCGAATTGGGAACAGGACCTTGCGTCGTTCCAGGATCTCTTTGGGGAACTGGTCGTTCACGCTGAAGCCCGTTCCTTTCAGCTCTCTGCCGCGACTCTTCACCTGTTCCTTCTGTTTGAATTGACCGAATTTGGCCACAATAGGCCGTGGTCTCCCGGTCCGCGACCGCACGCCCCCCAAGCGATGTACTCTATCGAAGTCGATGTTCTTTACGGTGTCCTCCG
Source organism: Rhamphochromis sp. 'chilingali' (assembly GCF_963969265.1). Taxonomy (NCBI): domain Eukaryota; kingdom Metazoa; phylum Chordata; class Actinopteri; order Cichliformes; family Cichlidae; genus Rhamphochromis; species Rhamphochromis sp. 'chilingali'. The sequence continues at coordinate 35,105,126 of NC_137929.1, read as the reverse complement.
GCAGCTTCAGGTGGATTTTGATGAAGCTTTTCACCGTTGCCTCCGCGTCCTCTCCGGCGGATTCTGGAATACCAGAAAACACAAGATTATCTCTCATGCTACGGGCTTGTAGATCGATAACGGACTTTTATTTTTTTATTTTCAATGTTTAGCTGCGTCACGTTATCGGTGAGAGATTTGACCGACTCCCGTAGCGTGGTATTTTCAGCGGCAAGCGTTTCCACCTGCTGCTGGCTGAATTCCAGGGATTCTCTCAGAGATTTAAATTCCCGGTGTAAAATCTCCACCAGGGCCAGCCTCGCATCGAAACTGGACAATCGCTTGTCGATTGACTCCAGGATGTCTGCGATGTCTTTGCCGGCAGGCGATGTTGTACCAGGGGAGTCTGCCGGGCGACATCTCTTCGATGACGGCGTCTCAATTTTGGTCGGGGAGGATGTACTCTGGGCCTTCTTCATTACTAAATCTTGAAAACAGCGGTCGATGTAATCTTGGAGAGCGTCTAAACTCTCCCCGTTGTCCTCCAGGGTGTTAGAGATGATAGAACAGATGTTGTTAGTTATATGACAATCGATTAGTATATTTGGTAATACTGAAGCTTGAAAAACCTTTGTTAAACTCTATGCTACCATTTGCTTTTTTTTCTCCGCCAAAATCTCCGGCTTCTGACGTCACCTACAACATGGGTCGCTTACCTTACTCGTCACTCGTCACATACCTTACTCCTCGTCCTCCCCATTGTTATCTTTTTACAAAAAAACAGCTGAACATGAGAGGTTTTTGGACCAATTTTGTGTTCTCCATTCTTTAAGCACCGGTTTGAGCACCGTTTAAGCACCGGCACCGTTTCAAAAGTACCGGTTTGGCACCGGTATCGGATAAAACCTAAACAATACCCATCCCTACTTGTGAGTGTTGTTGGCCAGGTGATGGCAATAACACTGTGGGGTGCTGAGCCACCCTTGATGTGATCATTGTGTGGCCATAGCTCTCCATTTTGTAGTTGGTCACTAGTGTGCTTGATTTACTAAACTTTTTGGATTAAAGTAACTTGTTGTGGTATAGGGCCACTTGTATGTGACTGTGTGGTGGAGACAACAGATCACTTAGTTGTGATTATTTGTTGCTACTTTTGATTTTGTGTTGTAGCAGATCAGGTAATCATTTTGGGGTTGTGACTGTTGTGCTCCTTTGTGTTGGTCACATGTTACTTTTTGTGTGTGTTCAGTGTGGCAACTTAAAATCCTCATGCCCATCCATGCTTAGAGATGCCAACTATAATGTGAACACTGTGCTTCTGTTAGCTTTAACTTTTATTCCAGGTTTGTGGGTCAAGGACGGGAAGGCTTCTGAGGGGCTTTTAATAAATTTAGGGGTCCTAGAGGAACCCTTTTAAGGGAGGAGGTGTTACATCCCTCTGCAGCCTCTAATCTGCTCAGTGTGTTCAGCTGGTGCTAATTGACCACACCTAGTCAGGTGTGGATAAAAGCATACCTGAGGCATGCATCCAGGGAGCTCTTGGTGGTACCAGCCATTTGAGCCAACCTGCTATGCCATTTTAAGATAAAACCTCTTCTCAACCATACTCTGGTATTCATCTCCTTTTTTATGTTGCGGCTTTTGAGCCAGGTTGTAACAGGCATATAGATATGGGATGAGTTTTAGGGCACAGAATTATTAATAAATCGTTGTCCAACAATAGGGTAGCATGGTGACGCAGTGATTATCACTTTTGTCTTACAGCAAGAATGTCCTGAATTTGATTCTATCACCTGGCCAGATTTTTTCTGTGTGGAGTTTCCATGTTCTCTCCGTGTTTGCATGGGTTCTCTCCAGTTGGTTAGGTTAATTGGTCATTCTAAATTGCCCATAGTAAATAAGAGTGCAAATGTGTTTGCGACAGACTGGCGACCTGTCCAGTGTGTACCCTGCCTCTCATTCTATGGTAGCTGGGATAGGCTCCAAAGGATAAGAAGAACAGAATGGATGGATGTTCAACAACAGGATGTCACCAAGGTGAAGGAAGGCCATGGTTGGCTGCTATGCAGAAGTGCTGGAGACACATGACCATGGCAGTCCTTAGCTAAGAGATGTTAACGGTGACTCAATAGTAGCTATGCTAGATTGATAATAAATATGGATTTTAATATGGTTTAATATGATCTGGTTATTAGAATATCAGTGGTGTGAAAAAGTGTTTTCCCATTTCCTTATTTTCTTTCTCTTTTTTTTGTATGTTTGTCACATGTAGTCAGATCAAACTAATTTAAATATTAGACAAAGACAACACAAGAAAAGACAAAATGCAGATTTTAAATGAAATCAAATCAAATCAAAATTTATTTCTTTAGCACATAATAATACAACAAAGTTGACCAAAGTGCTTCAGAGTGGGTCAGAGCAATAGCATAGGACAATTAAAATAAAACAGTTAAAAGGAGGACAAGAAACAATATGGGTAAACAGCATAATTAGCCACGAAATAACCAACTATTTTGAATCAAAAGCCTGACTAAAATAGTAAGTTTTAGGATGCAATTTAAAAGACTGATTTGAAGGTGTATATTTTTAGGGGGGGGTGGATCCAAACCTACGTGGCCCTGTGTGAAAAAGGGATTACGCCTAAATTTAAAAACTGGTTGGGCCACCGTTAACAGCAATAAATGCAATCAAGTCTTTGCAATAACTCGCAATCAATCTTTGCAGAAATGTTGTAACTCAGTCACACTGGAGAGTTTTCTGCCTTTTTAAGGTCATGCCACCGCATCTCAACTGGATTCAGGTCAAGACTTTGATTTGGCCATTCCAAAGTCTTCATTTTGATTTTTATTAAGCTATTCAGGGGTGGACTGGCTGGTGCGTTTTGGATCATTGTCCTTCTGAAGAGCCTTAGTACACTTCAACTTAAGGTCACTAACTGATGGCTGGACATTCCTTCTCAAGATGTTTTGGTAACAGCTTAATTCATGGTTCTATTTACCACAGCAAGTCTTTCAGGTCCTGAGGCAGCAAAACAGCCCCACACTACCACCATTATATGTTACTGTTGGTATAATGTTCTTTTCTGAAATGGTGTGTTACTTTTACATCAGATATAATGAGCCATATACCTTCCAAAAAGTTCAAATTTTGTTTTGTTAGTTCACAGAGTATTTTCCCAAAAGTCTTTGGGATTATCAAGATGTTATCTGGGAAAGCTGAGATGAGCCTTTATGTTCTTTTTGCTCAGCAGTAGTTTTGTCTTGGAATTCTACCATGCAGGCCGTTTTTGCCCAGTCTCTTTTTTTATGGTGGAGTCATGAATACTAACCTTAAGTATGGCCATGTTGTTTTGCGGCCTTTTGTGACCTCTTGGATCCCACAGTTTTAGAAATGGCTTTATAGCAACCTTTTCCTTTTACTCAATTACTCAAATAATTTTCTCTTATTTGTGTTATCCTTGTCTAATATTTTTTTATTCTTTAATAATTTCTTCGACGAGCTGAAACATTTAAGCGTGACAAGTGTTTTTTTGACGTGCAAAAAATAGGAAATCAAGAAGAGGGCAATCATTTCACACAACTTTAGATTGCCTTTGTCAATGCAAGTTATGGCCCAAGAGGGTTGGCGAGGGACTGCTATACAAAACCTTGCTTTGCTCATGGGCTGGTTAGACAGAAAATGTAAAATCTGCCACCCATGGTATAAAGGTTTTTTTTTATACTTTAAGTCTCTGGCCTTGCCTCATACACTAGGTGAAGTCTAGAAGCAGGTGGAACAGATTAAACTTTGTTTAGGTTGGGACCAAGAACTCCATATTGTGTTAGGACAGGGTGGCCTGGGGCCCGTTCTTCGTACCTCGCTAAGTAGGTTAGCCGGATTAGATTGTTGACGATTTCGCGTGATCCTGGATCAGTCGGTTCCCCGAAGCTCATCCGGGACTTGCTGTCATAGCAACAGAGCCGTAAGCGTAAACCTGCTCGGGAGCAGGTTTACTTTATGTAAACAGGATTAGATCGCGGCCACGCAGGTATGTCCGCTTCATTTATACGAAAGCAACAGCGATAAATAAATAACATCAATGTAACTGAAGATAATGCAGCACCTGATCCTTTTATTGATGTCACACAGATACATACAGGTCATTCCCTAAAAAAGGGAAATGTACTATTAACATTCTATTACATGTATGTGATTATTACAGATGTAATTCATATTTCAGAGTAGTAATTGTAAATTACTTCGTGTAATCAAGATGAGAGACCACGGCTATAAAAGCGAAGGTGGATTTGGGAAGCCTGTCGCAGCCATGTCCTGTCCGTATACGCGAGCCACCCATTGCGGAAGGTGCAAGATTGATAAGGAGAGTCCTCAGAATTCAGCGTATATTGCGGGATAGACAGGATCCTTTAGCTCAGCGCGACAGTGTGCTCATTGAGAGATATCGATATTCCCGTGAGGGTATTATTTACTTAACCAACTTGTTGACGAGGGGGTGCAGGACCACCACCTGTCTTTTTTTCCTCTGCCCTTTTCTTGGTTGCTGTTATGGACAAACTAACAGAGTATTACAGGCCAGTATTGCCAAGAGACGAAAAGCAATCTAAGAGATAAATATTACCATTCTGTAGAATACTCCTGTATTCCACTTTTACTTGTTCCCATGTTCTTGTGGGTCCTGTTGTGGCTCTAATGTGAAAGGGGATATAATATAACATATTATAATATAATATAATGCCATATGATATTGGACAATATAGTGTCATATGATAGATCTACCCTACCGCCTACTGGTGTTGGCCAGAGGGGCCGATGGCGCGATATGGCAGCCTGGCTACAACCGTAGCTGCCTCCACCAGTGTGTGAATGTGGGAGTGAATGAATAGTGGTATCGTAAAGCGCTTTGGGTGCCTTGGAAAGCGCTATATGAACCCAATCCATTATTATTAGTATTATTATTAAATTACCTACGAGTTTGATTTGTCAGCAACTTTCTGCCAGCCCTCTCTCCTTGCTTCTGCAGCCTTTGCAGTTTTCTCTTGCGTTTTAATTAAACTCTGAAACTCCTGAAATCCCTCACTCAGGAGTTCTTGCTCTGCTGCCGAAAAATACCGAGCCGAGCGCGCTCCTTCGACATTTTCGCCGACCAATCAGAGGGTTGCCGATCAATGTTTCTACTATCGATGCGTAGCCCCTTTTACGACACCCAGTGATGTCACATTACTGCGTCCAGCTGTAGTAATCGTCAACAGCAGGTGTGTTCGGGGAACCGGATTAGCGAGCTCACGGTTAGCGCGATGATTTGATCTTGGATGTGTCATTTGATCTTGGATGTAGTAAGCGACGTACGAAGAACGGGCCCCTGGAGTCAGGGCTACTAATCATCGGATGCTCCACTGTGAACATTAGTGGCAGCAACATCTAGCCTCCAACTGGTTAGATTGATGGATATTAATGGACTGAATATTTATTGTTTCACCACAACCCAAAAGGTTGATTCCATTCAAATGTACTATATATACAGTTAGGGAAACTTGCAGTCTGCTGAAACTGAAGAAGTCACTTGGATGAGTGACATTTTCTCCCACTGAAAATGATACGTCCAGATAAACAGAATAAACTTTTTGCAATTTATTAAGGCTTTCACCACAACATTTTATTTCCTCATTCATGATACTGATTTTTTGTTTTCTATTTTCAACTGCAGAATCAGATCTATGAGCTGTATGCATTTCTGGAGCACTCTGGTGAGCTGATATCTGGACATTACACAGTAACAATCAAATCTCAGGATGAGGACAAATGGTTCATTTTCAATGATAACAATGTAAAACCGGTAAGTCTGATCGCTTTGCTTTAGTGTTGCTGTTCCCAAAGCATTAAAACATTAACACAAATTTATGTACTTCTGTGCTTGATGGAAAAACTATATAGCCTGTAACTGATCAAATTTCTGTTCTTTTCATTAACACCTTCAGTTCAGACCACACCAGCTGGACAATGTTAAGATGTACGTTTTTATCTGTAGTTTCTTTCCCACCAAAGACTTTCTAAATAACTGACCTTGGTAAATGACCTTACCTTCTTTTCCCATTGCTCTCCCTAGATCTAGCGGTGCTTATCTTCTGTTCTACAGGAAAAAGAAATGTAAGATTGAAAACATTATAAGAAACTGACTGATGTACTGTCAGAATGACAGTTTAAAGTGATTTCATGACTGTTTTGATTTAAATTTCCAGTGGAGAATTCCAGTGCTGCAGAAGCTTTACACAACACCAACGTGGTATCCACTGCTGAAGCTCCAACCACTGAAAAACATCCACAACCTTTGATGCCAGGGTCAGATGTTGATCACCCTCCTAAGGGCGAACAGAATAATAATGAGAAGAACAAAAAAAGAGCTAGAATCAGAATCAGAATTGTGTTTATTGGCCAAGTATATGTGCAGACACATACAAGGAATTTGGTTCCGGTAGATGGTGGCTCTCAAGCACAGCAATGTAAAACACACACACACACACACGCACACGCACGCGTGTCTATATATACACATTATACATACATACACATACATACACAAAGCTGTGTAAACCGACTATAAATAACTAATCTAAACTTATATACATAAAATACAGAAATGAAATGAGGTGGAATGAATACTACACAATGTACATAAGGTGCAGCTGCAGTCTGGCAGTGGGAGCAGTGTGACAGGTCAACTGTTTAGAAGGGAGATGGCGAGGGGGAAGAAACTGTTCCTATGTCAGGTGGTCCTGGTCTGCAGGCTTCTGTACCGTCTGCCAGAGGGCAGCAGATCAAAAAGTCTGTGTCCAGGGTGTGAGGGGTCTGTGATGATTTTCCCTGCCCGTTTCCTGGTTCTTGAGAGGTACAGATCCTGGATGGACGGCAGGAGGGCGCCGATGATCCTTTCTGTTGCCCATACAGTCCGCTGCAGTCTGTTCCTGTCCTGTTTAGTGGCTGCACCATACCAGACTGTGATGGAGGAGCACAGGACAGACTCAATGACCGCAGTGTAGAACTGGATCAGCAGCTCCTGTGGGAGACTGTACTTCCCCAGTAGTCTCAGGAAGTACATCCTCTGCTGGGTCTTTTTGAGGATGGAGTTGATGTTGGTCTCCCACTTCAGGTCCTGGGAGATGATGGTACCCAGGAACTTGAAGGTCTTCACAGTCGACACAGGTCTGTCTGATATGGTGATGGGGAGCAGAGTTGAGGGATGTCTCCTGAAGTCCACTGTCATCTCTACAGTTTTAAGAGTGTTCAGCTCCAGATTGTGCTGACTGCACCAGATTACCAGCCGCTCAACTTCCTGCCGGTATGCAGGCTCATCACCATCCTGAATGAGGCCAATGACAGTGGTGTCATCTGCAAACTTTAGGAGTTTAACAGCTGAGTTCTTGGAGGTGCAGTCGTTGGTGTAGAGGGAGAACAGTAGTGGTGAGAGGACACATCCTTGAGGGGCACCAATACTGAGGGACCGAGTTTCAGAGCTGATCTTCCCCAGCCTCACTTGTTGCTTTCTGTCAGGAAGCTGGTGATCCACTGACAGGTAGCTGGTGACACGCTGAGCTGGGAGAGTTTGGAGGAGAGAAGTTCAGGCACAATGGTGTTAAAAGCCGAACTAAAGTCCACAAACAGGACCCTGGCATAAGTTCCCGGGCAGTCGACGTGTTGCAGGATGTAATGCAGCCCCATGTTTACTGCATCATCCACCGATCTGTTTACCAGGTAGGCAAAATGCAGAGGGTCCAGCTGGTGGCCTGTAATGTCTTTCAGATGGGCTAACACCAGTCGTTCGAAGGATTTCATGACCACAGACGTCAAGGCAACAGGTCTGTAGTCATTCAGTCCTGTGATGGTGGGTTTCTTGGGAACAGGGATGATGGTTGAGCGTTTGAAGCAGGGGGGAACTTCACACAGCTCCAGGGATCTGTTGAAGATGTGAGTAAAGATGGGAGCCAGCTGTTCAGCACAGGTTTTGAGGCAGGAGGGTGAGACACCGTCTGGTCCGGGGGCTTTCCTGGGCTTCTGTTTCTGGAATAGTTGGCTCACATCCTCAGTGAGTATTCTGAGTTTCAGGGAGGAGGAAAGGGGGGTGAGAGGTGTGGTGGAGGTCGTTGAGTCTGGATTGGAGAGGGTGGTGGTGGTCGTTGAGTCTTGATTGGGGAGGGTGGTGGTGGTTGTTGGGTCTGGATTGGGGAGGGTGGGGGTGGTCGTTGAGACTGGATTGGGGAGGGGGAGGGTGAAGGGGGGAAAGGTGGAAGGTGTGTTGGGGGTCAATGTCTGAAGCAATGTCTCTGGGGAGGGGAGGGTGAGGCGTGGGAGTCTGTCCGTCTCAAACCTGCAGTAGAAAGTGTTTAACTCGTTGGCCAGGTCTTTGTTTGCTTCAATAGTGGGTGGGGGGGGCGTCTGTAGCTGGTGATTTCCTGCAGGTCCCTCCACACTGACGCTGGGTCGTTGGCTGAAAGCTGTTCTTCCAGCTTCTGAGAGTAGATCCTTTTAGCTGCTTTGATCTCCTTGGTCAGTGTGTTCCTAGCTTGCTTGTACAGGGCCCTGTCACCACTTCTGTAAGCGTCCTCCTTGGCCTTACGAAGATGTTGGAGTTTAGAATTGAACCATGGTTTATTGTTGTTGTATGTGCAAAAGGTCTTTGTTGGTACACACACGTCTTCACAAAAACTGATGTATGATGTCACAGTGTCCGTGAGCTCATCTAGGTTGTCAGATGCAGCTTCAAAAACAGTCCAATCAGTGGAGTCAAAACAGTCCTGCAGTTCCTGCTTTGCTGCATTAGTCCACTTCTTCACAGTTTTGACTACAGGCTTCGCACGTTTGAGTTTTTGCCTATAAACTGGAATAAGATGGACCATGCAGTGATCAGAATGTCCCAAAGCTGCCCGGGGCACAGAGCGATAGGCATCTTTTAGAGTGGTGTAACAGTGATCCAGTATGATGTTGTCCCTGGTGGGGCAGACTATATGCTGTCTGTATTTAGGGAGTCCGTGGTTTAGGTTTGCTCTGTTAAAATCCCCAAGAATAATTGTAAAGGAGTCCAGGAATTTCCTCTCCAGGGTAGTAATTTGGTCAGCCAGCTCGCACAGTGCGTTGTTCGCATTGGCCTGTGGAGGGATGTAAACTCCAACCAGCATGAAGGAAGAAAACTCCCGCTGTGAATAAAACGGTTTACAATTGATGAAAAAACTTTCCAAGTGTGGGCTGCAGTGTTTCTGTAACACTGTGACATCAGTACACCAACCTTCATTAATGTAGAAGCAGACTCCACAATGGAATGAATGGACACAATGGAAGTAACTGGGAATGAGTGTAATAAACAGGTAAAAATGAGTGATATACAGCCACACAGAGTTGTGAAATACACAGACAATAACAATTTTTACCTACTCGGCCACACACCCACTCTGGTAATTGGCGATTTTGCTCTGAGACATGTGAAGCTAGAGACACCAGCAACCAGAGTCATTTGTCTTCCAAGGGCCAGAGCAGGTGACATTGAGGGAAATTTAAAACTGCTTGCTGAGGGTAAACGTAAATTCAGTAAAATTATAATTCACGTTGGCAGTAATGACACCCCATTAAAGCAATCAGAGGTCACTAAAGTTAATATAGAATCAGTCTGTAACTTTGCCAAAACAATGTCAGACTATGTAGTTTTCTCTGGTCCTCTCCCTTGCTGGACTACGAATGAAAAATTTAACCGCGTGCGTTCCTTAAGATAAGATAAGATAAGATAAGATAAGATAAGATAAGATAACCTTTATTAGTCCCACACGTGGGAAATTTGTTTTGTCACAGCAGGAAGTGGACAGTGCAAAAGTTATGACGCAAAAATTAGAATACAATAAGAATAAATACAGTACACAGCTGTACAGAATAGAATAAAATAATATACTATATACAGTAGAATAAAATAGAATAAAAATATACAATAAGATAAAAATAGAATACGAATGCTATATACAACTGAGTAAAAATACAACGATGCCAGAAAAGATTATTGCACTTAGTGTTATTGCACATGTGTGGATGTGTGTGTTTGTTCAGTTAAAGTCTTTGTTGTGGAGTCTGACAGCAGTGGGGAGGAAAGACCTGCGAAATCTCTCCGTCCCACACCGTGGGTGCCGCAGTCTCCCACTGAAGGAGCTGCTCAGTGCTGTCACAGTCTGCTGCATGGGGTGGGAGACGTTGTCCAACAGGGATGACAGCTTCTCCTGTCACTCACCACCTCCACTGGGTCCAGAGGGCATCCTAGAACAGAGCTGGCCCTTCGGATCACCCTGTTCAGTCTCTTCCTGTCCCCAGCAGAGATGCTGCCGCCCCAGCAGACCACACCATAAAAGATAGCAGAAGCCACCACAGAGTCATAGAAGGTCTTCAGGAGTGGGCCCTCCACCCCAAACGACCTGAGTCTCCGCAGCAGGTACAGCCTGCTCTGCCCTTTCCTGTAGAGGGCGTCTGAGTTATGAGTCCAGTCCAGTCTGTTGTTCAGATGAACACCAAGGTACCTGTAGCTGTCCACAGCCTCAATGTCCATACCCTGGATGTTCAGTGGTTGCAGTGGAGAATGCTTGTGCCTGCGGAAGTCTACCACCAGCTCCTTGGTTTTACTGGCGTTGATCTGGAGGTAGTTCAGCTGGCACCAGTCCACAAAGTCTTGAGTCAGTCCTCTGTACTCCTTGTCGTCCCCATCAGTGATGAGGCCGACTATTGCAGAGTCATCAGAGAACTTCTGCAGGAAGCACTGGGTGGAATTGTGGGAGAAGTCTGCAGTGTAGATGGTGAAGAGGAACGGAGCCAGAACCGTTCCCTGTGGGGCCCCCGTACTGCAGACGACCCTGTCCGACACACAGCCCTGAGTCCTCACATACTGTGGTCGGTCGGTGAGGTAGTCCAAAATCCAGGTAGTGAGGTGATGGTCCACTCCAGAGTTCTCCAGCTTGTCCTTCAGAACCGAGGGAAGAATAGTGTTGAAGGCACTGGAGAAATCAAAGAACATGATTCTCACAGTGCTTCCAGCGGTCTCCAGGTGAGCGAGGGAACGATGTAGGAGGTGAATGACGGCATCATCCGCGCCAATGCCAGGCTGGTAGGCAAACTGAAGTGGGTCCAGTGATGAGCTTGTTAGGCGCCGAAGCTGAGCCAGGACCAACCGCTCCAGGGTCTTCATCAGGTGGGATGTCAGAGCCACCGGCCTGTAGCTGTTGAGGTCCTTGGGGCGTGAAGTCTTTGGCACTGGTACAACACCGGAGGTTTTCCAGAGCTGTGGGACTCTTCCCAACCTCAGGCTCAGGTTGAAGAGGTTGTCTAAGTGGTGTCCAAAAAACAATGTGGGCTTTATAAATAATTGCAAAATGTGCTTCAGAAAATCTGGTTTTGTTATGAGAGGCCATCCCACTTTGAGAAGAGCAGCTCTCATTTCTAAAAATCTGGCCAAATTTATTAACCCCCCACACACCATTTGAAAGCCTGATGGTTAGCCTTGTCCACCCTAGCTTCAAAACTCAACATACAGTCTTATTTGTGATCATCTATCATCTATCCTCCACCTGGGCCTTACACTGAATTTCTGTCTGATTTCTTAGACATTTTATCTGATTTAGTGCTCAGCTCAGATAAAATAATTATTGTGGGTGATTTTAACATCCATGTAGATGCTAAAAATGACAGCCTCAACATGGTATTTAATATGTTATTAGACTCAATTGGCTTCTCTCAAAATGTAAAAGAACCCACCCACCACTTTAACCAAGCTCTAGATCTTGTTTTAACATATAACATAGAAACATGTAATAATGTTTCCTGAAAACCCTCTCCTGTCTGATCATTTCCTGACAACAATTAAATTTAAAATATTTGATTACACCAGTGTTTCCCAACCACTGTGCTGGGGCACATAGGTGTGCTGTGAAAGATTATCTGGTTTCACCTGATTGGTACACTAAGAGACCAGCGTGAGTCGGGCAGAATAATTACATTCTCTTCCACTTGATTGGAAGAGAGTGTTACAACCAACTGCCAGTAAAACAGAAGAAGATGAAGAAAAAATTACATAGTCATGCTGCGATCGTGACAATGCAGCACATAATAACAATAGATAAATATTTTATTAGAAACTGTAGCTCCTGTGAAAACAAGGGGCCTCAAATCAGAAGTACTTGACTCCGTGGTACAATTCTCCAACTCGTAAGTTGGAGAGGAAATGCCTTGTCACAGATTTATTAGATCATCATTTAGCCTGGAGAAATAGTTTGTCACTTTATGATAAAGACCCCTGGAAAGCTAAAACATCTTCCTATACATCACTGATTGAAGAAAATAAGGACAACCCTAGGTTTCTCTTCAGCACTGTAGCCAGGCTGACATAAAGTCAGAGCACTGTTGAGCCAACTATTCCTTTAACATTGACTAGTAATGACTTCATGAGCTTCTTCACAAAAATTACTCTCATAATCATGTGACAGATATATCATTATCTACAGCTACTTTCAGTACCATTTATATTCATTTATGAATATCATTTACATAGTGCAGAACTGTCAAAAATAAATAGGAAACATAAGACAGTTCACAAAGACGCAGACTAGACACTAAGACGTGGAAACATGACAGAGCTAACAGAAACAAGACCAAGACTAAATACAGAATAAGTTCAAGAGTATAATAATACTGGGCTAGGAAATATAAAATACACAGAGAACCTAACAAATAAACCAGACTCAAGAGGGAATCTAATGAATAACAGGGCACTCAACAGCATAACTAGACTACCAGCGAATCAGAACATAAAACCATAATACAAAATACTACCAAAACACAAGAAATTCAAAGAGCTGGGTCAAACTGACCCAAAACCTTGACAATTTAGAGTCTTTTTCTCCAATTGATCTGTCTGAGTTAACTTCAGTAATTACTTCCTCCAAACCATCAACGTGTCTTTTAGACCCCATTCCTACAAAACTGCTCAAAGAGGTCTTGCCATTAATTAGTCCTTCAATCTTAAATATCATCAACCTATCTCTAATATTTGGCTATATACCACAGGGCTTCAAGCTGGCAGTAGTTGAACCGCTATTTAAAAACCCATCTCGAGTGGTCTTAGCTAATTATAGGCCAATCTCCAATATTCCTTTCATATCAAAAATTCTTGAAAGAGTAGTTGTCAAACAGCTAACAGATCATCTGCAGAGGAATGGTTTATTTGAAGAGTTTCAGTCAGGTTTCAGAGCTCAGCACAGCACAGAAACAGCTTTAGTGAAGGTTGCAAATGATCTTCTCATGGCCTCTGACAGTGGACTCATCTCTGTGCTTGTCCTTCTAGATCTCATTGCAGCGTTCAATACTGTCGACCATAATATTCTATTAGAATGATTACAGCATGCTGTAGGTATTACAGGCACTGCGCTGCAGTGGTTTGTTTCATATCTATCTAATGGACTCCAATTTGTTTGTTTAAATGGAGAGTCCTCTTCACACACTGAGGTTAATTATGGAGTTCCACAGGGTTCAGTGCTAGGACTAATTCTGTTTTCTCAGAAGCTCCCAAAGATCCGTAATCAGCGCCTTACAAACGTTTTTTCCTCTGGTCTACATGGTCTATCGCTCTGCGGTAGAGTATCACTTCCTGTTCCTGTTCAAACACAGTGGGGTTTCTGAGTAGCTTATTTGCTTAGCAATTTAATTAACAACTTTTAAATACATTCTTTTTTCATAGTATAATCTTCACGTGCTTCATCCGAAGCACTTTCTGTGTACTCACTACCTAATTTATAGCCAAAGTATTCACTCACTGTCTCTGTACTGTTTCGCCAGCTTAGCTTAGCTCGTAGCCGACTCGTTAGCAACATGGCTACTTCACCTGTCCCTCCTGCACTTTCGTGCTCATTGTGTCAGATGTTTAGTTACTCCTCGGCCTCCTTTAGCAGTAATGATATCTGTAACAAATGTAGCATATTTGCAGCTCTGGAGGCCAGGTTTACTGAATTGGAGACTCGGCTTCGCACCCTTCATTCACCCATAGCTAGCCAGGCAACGTGTGAAATCTTCCTTATCTTGGCTAATGGTCAGAGATGTCTGATGCTCTTCTGCGCTGTACAACTGCAAGTAATGATTGTGAGCATTTTCAAAGAGGAAGTGCTGAAAATGGTCATCAAGCAAGGTAAGTAACCTAAAAAATAAATAAATAGATAAAAATTATAATTATAATTACCAGTCCTTAATGACTCTATATTCAAATGTCTTAAAAATATTCTTTTTTTTTTTTTCTTTTTTTTGCTAAAAATCAATAAAATGTTATGAAGCGTAAATGCCTTCAGAGCATTTTTTTTTTGTATCATTAATAATAGTATCATTAATAAAATTGCTACCAGTCAGCTTTATTTATTATTACATTCTGATGAGGCTCACTCTAACATAGGGAACAGAATAAAATTATTTATGACATAGTAAAGTAAAATCCTCTCTGTGCTTTGTTAAGCTGTTGTAGGTTATGCTAAGGATAATATGAAGCTGCACGTTGATGGCACGCCACTGGACGACGACTCTGCACCAGTGACAAAATACGGAATCAAAACCGGCTCAGTTGTGCAGATGGTGATTAAGGTTCATGGAGGATGAAGGAGTCCATCATGAATTCATCTGATTATATCAAAGTTACAGGATACACCGAAGCATAAATACATGTAAAGAACAAAACTCTAAAGTATGGCATATATGGCTTTCCTTCTCCTTTGTGCTTTCTTCGAATTTTATGCCTCCTGCCATACCAGCACTAATTCAATATTGCATGGAAGGAATAATGACTAATTGGGGTGTACATTTTTAATTAACCAACTTGTTATTTTTATTAACAAGTTGGTGGGGATTTATGCTCACAGTCAGAGGTGTGTGCGTGACGTCACACAGATCCACTGTCTGAAACTGAGGATACAAACAATAAGGGAGGAACCTTGTAAAATTATCATTACAGGAAGAACTTAGAAAAAAAATGTAACAGTACAGAGAGCAACCTCCACAGAGTAAATGCTGAGAAAAAAAGTGATTTTCTATTTACTACTTCACGCATTATCCTTTTACAGTCTACATGAATAAATACATATCACCAAATGTCATTATTCTGCTCACATTCCTTTGATTTCTGTATGTCGAGTGGTTTAGTTTTTATGTCAATGACAACATTTGAAAACATTTTGAAATCACGTTTGACTAATTTAATCTAAACTGAGCTGAATAGCATTATGATGAGCATTGTGTGTTTTGTATCTATTTAAACTTTTTTATTCAAAAATGACCCTGGATCATGTTTTTCATCTAATTGTTTATTTTCTGTGACATGTTTTATTCTATTAGCAATCACAAAAATCAAGAAAATGTATATTCATAAAATGTTAGATGACTTTTAAATATCGAAGAAACAAAAATAAATCTGGCTTTCTCATGGTTTGCTTTGACAAAAGAGAAGACTGTTTCAGAGGAGTCAGGGGGCATGGAGAAAATGAAGTCCAAAACCTTAGTTTTGGGGAAAAGAAACATTCTCTGGGAAAATTTCCAGCTTAACCTGATTATTGTACTAGTTTAGCTGTTCCTGTAAATACTTCTAAATCAACATTGCTGCATTTGGACCACATTTTTCAATAAAGTATTGCAAAAGATCACATTTAACGTTTTCACTTGTGAATATGGTCTGTCAGCAATAACATTACAGGAAGGAAGGAAAACCCACAGGTAAAATAAGTAAAATATTAAAAGGTGCAACATTGGTTACATGTGGATAAACTGAATAATGACATATACTAACCATGTAATGCTGCTCAGCTTTCACACAATATTATTAAAAGTTAACTCATTTATTCTAAATGTCTAAAGAGAAAGTGATAGTGAAACTACTTTAAACACAGGATTTCCCCTGGGACTCTAAAAGCCACTGTCATGTTCATTTGATAGCCTTCACTCCAGGCCTATAAAACGAGTGGAATTCCCAGCATTTATCATTTCATGATTCTAATAAAATTACGATAATATTTCTAAACAAAGAGTACAACAACAATACCACTCTATCTCTAAGGCTGAGCCCTCACCCTTCAGGAGAAACTTCTGCTGCTTGTATCCACAGTAGAGAGATACTCCCATACAGTATGTGACAAAATTTGATTCGATTTGATTGATGACCCTAATCACGACCTTTTGACCTACCCCCTCCCCCCCGGAAGTGTGTAATTTGATCCCCTAAGCGTGACGAATTGCATCCGGAGAGGGGAGGGGGAAACCCCCGGAAGCGCGCCACCTGCCCCTAAGCGTGACGAATTGCATCCGGAGAAGGGAGGGGGAAACCCCCGGAAGCGCGCCACCTGTTGTTGGAAAAAAAAGAAAAAAGTTTTTAGAGGGAGGGAGGGTCTGCAGCAGGGGAGTGGAATAAAAGCAGAGAGGAGGCCGTCACAATTTCTAGGCACAGACGCAAGATGGATCCTTTAATTCTGTTTCAATATTATGACAATTTTCTCTGTATTTTTTTTTTTTTTACAATAGCGGATGTAATTTTACTTTCTTAAGCTGCACCGGCGCTTGTAATGGGAAAAAAGAGTGACTTCCTATTGCCTGTAGAGAACCGTTTCTTTCAATAGTATTTTATTTTCCTATAATACAGACGCAGTAAAAAAAACCTTTAAGATGATCAGCCTAGCAACAAATTGCAATTTTTAGGCTACACCATAGCTTGTGATGAAAAGAAGAACTTTCTATCTGCTTGTAACCTACAGGCTGCCTACCCCGTATGTGTAAAAATGAATAAATACCCCTTAGTGAATACTTTTCTTTGAATACTACTTTTCCTTTTGAGAGTCCCTTTTACAAGGGACTGAAAAACAAACCATAATTGCCGTGACAGGCGATCTTGTTTCACTCACACACACACACACACACACACACACACACACACACACACACACACACACACACACACACACACACACACACACACACACACACACACCGCGGGTCAAGGAGGAATGAGACAGCGGTAGAGTTTTTTTCTTCATTACTTTTACAATGGGTTTTCTCAATAGACAGAAAATGAAAATGAGGAGTCAACAGCCGATATTATCATTGCTTGTAACCCGGTAAATAATTTAGTACATCTCCCCATAAAATAAGCCTGAGTGGAAAAAAGCTCATATTCGAATAAGTTTATTCCCCTCTGTGGGAAAGAGTTTTTTTCTCAGAGTCAACCATGAGGCGAGTTTTGTCAACAGGAGGCGAGCAAGAACAACTGTTGCCCATAAAGTAAAACAAATATCCACCTCTAAGTCGTATTTTACCGTTGCAGAATGTGGAAAACAGACAGCCCTCACAAGAAGGCGCCCAAAAAAAAAAGGAAATTGGACACCCCAACTTTCCCCCCTCCCGACTGCGCGCGCACACACACACACACACACACACACACACACACACACACACACACACACACACACACAAAACAGAGACCCGAAACAACATCACCCACTTAGGCAGAAATGACTTATACGCATATGTCATCCAGGGAAGGACGGATGTTGTTTTGCTGTGCTGTATTTTAATGTGAAGTGTACTTATTTATTTTTTTATATTGCATGTATTGGTTATATTTTGTGCAGTGTTTTATTTAGTTTGCATGTTTTAGTTACCGTCAAATTGTCCTGGAGAGACTCCGCCCTTTCCCCCGTTTTTACTAATTGGACACACCTGAGAGGAAAGGCAAGGTAATTTACAGAGTGCTCAATGACACATAAGAGGGTTGGAGTTGGCGTTCGAGAGCAGATGACGAGACACCACCAGCGACTAGGGACTCGCAGCGGGCAGTCAGACGGCAATAACGACAAGAGCCAGCTTGTGCACTGCGGGAGAGCAGAAGCAGTGAGACAGCTGGTGCCGATTTCCAGTTTTAAAGAAGCGGCGGGCGGAGTTGAGAGCTCTGCCCACCCGGGGTAAGTCTCTGACTTATCCCTTTTTATAAAGTAAAACTGTCGAAAGGAATAGTGACTGCCGCTCCCTCCCTTCCTTTAGTGCACCGGGACGTGGAATGCGGGGAGGAAGGCGAGGACTCCGCTGGGTTTCCCTCTTTTACTACTCTGCTGGATTTCTTAGTTTTTTGTGACTTTTATGCCGTGGTGGATCCCACTGGACTTTTAATGTTGTGTTTTATTGATTTTTATTGTGTTATTCCTTGGCCAAGGTTGTTTTAATTCATTTTATATTTTTAACTATTTAAATATAATAAATTATATTTTTAATCTTACAGTTTAAATTGTGTGCTTTCCCTTGGCGGCTCCACTGCTCTGCCCGTTTTGAGGAAGGTTTCCTTCCTTCCTTCCTTTTAAAAACCACAAAACATCTTGGGAATAAAAACAGCCTTTCCGCTCCGTTACACATAACACAAACTGAAAACCGGTCCATGAAAATCGTCTCTGTGCCAGAGTGTTTAAGGGTTTTCGCTCAAAGTTTTAATGGGATTTTTGAAAAGGATTTCCTTTGATCTTTTTGATACTATTTATTTGTAAATTTTCATCGTCCTGTTGAAAGGTCCAGATCATCTTCATCTTTTAGTCAAGTTATCCTGAGCTCTCTGAATAGATTAATTGAATCGTTTAGTCATTGACTGCACACTGACCATTTCCTCATCATGCTTTACAGTTAATATATGAGACCCATTTTATTGAAAGTTGCCTATGGTCTGGTGAATATATCTCCTTTTCACTCATCTGCACAGATAATTTGACTAAACTGGATTTTAATTTAGGGACGTCATGAGCTTTCCTCTATCACTTCTCATAAACAACAACCGGTGAACTAGTAAAACTGACTGTTCTGCATGAATACTTTTATTTTAGGTAAACTCATAAAGCGCCCTTTTAATATTTAGCCTACATGCACTTGAAATTCACTTCACATATCTCTATGCGTACTGTACATTAATATAATACTGTGTACAGTGCAATCTACGTGAAAAATCGTGCTCATTGTTTTTTTTGTTTTTTTATTATTATTTTTTTTTTTACACCCATCATCACTCTAATGCTGCTCGTGCTCGGTCACGGTCAGCACGTGCCAGTGTTGTGCCACAAACTCCCGCCTGTCTCCTCTCGTCTTTGTACCTTCAAGACATTTCGCTGTGAAGGACTGTTTACGTCTCAGCGCTATTGTGAATGCCGACGAGACATTTCCGGCGTTTCTTACTTCAAGTTAAAAGCTTTGAAATGGTGATTCAGCTTGATGCTTTTATTGTGAAGGAACTATCGGAGATGCACATAGGTGTGTTTACAGAACTTCTTTTTTTTTTTTTTTTTTGTCGTGTAGTCGTCGCCACAAACCAAAAAAAACATCTACAGCTTATACAAATTTAAATTACATACATTTAAATCCTACACTCCTCTTGCAGGATTGAGTAAATAGTTCGTACGTGCATGCGTGCATGGATGTTTTATGGTATTTGTGTTCTTGTGTGTGAGGCTGCGTGTGCATGTGTGTGATGTGGACTCAGTAGGATTTCTTTTGTGGTTTTTTGTATGTCTGGCTGGAGTCGTGCAGGGAACAGACAGGGTTGAAGAAGAGGTGGAGCAAGAAATGTTCTAGACAGTATTGCTAAGAGCAACGTGTTCTTTCTTCTGAAAATCTGAAAATCTTTTTAGGATCTCAGGATGGCCTGTGCACACGGACAGCTGTTTTCAACTGTGATGAACCCTGTCACTCCATTATCCCACTGTGCAAGACTAGTTTCTTGCACGTTAACTGCTGTAAACGTGCACGTTTCAGTCAGCACAGGAGAACTACATTTAAAGCACGATGTCAGCATCATCGGGAACATTATGAATCTCACAATCTTCAGAGACTAAAGATTGCTCAGTATCCCTGGTACCAAATATGTACCAAGTTCTGTCACTCTGATGGTTGATTGAGCAGAAGGGCTGGAAGATGCCATTTTCATGGAGAATTTCAAGCCCAACAGATGGGAATTACCGTTCTTTTCCAAAGTTACAGCTGCTAGAGACGCAGTGGCCAACTCTACGGTTTTTGAAAATAGCTGCCACACCTACCCGCACCCTTTAAGATCAACCCACTTCCAGACCACGCCCTCTTCTGTTATTTAAAAAGAAGACCGCTGTCTCATTCCTTTAAACCTTTTTTTTTTTTTTTTTTTAGCTCAAAAACAGAGAGAAGTATGGCCTCTACAGCCCTGCGCCACCCTGCGGAGGAGGAGGAAAGTTCTGCGGACGAGGGCACAATATTACCTGACACGTCCGGTTACTATCGACCCTTGGAAAAGCAGCAGCAAGCGGACGAGCTTGACGGTTGGCCATCTTCTTTGTTCATCGATACCGTGAAAACTGCTGTGTATCATCTTGTCAACCTCGTAAT
This sequence comes from Rhamphochromis sp. 'chilingali', assembly GCF_963969265.1. NCBI lineage: Eukaryota > Metazoa > Chordata > Actinopteri > Cichliformes > Cichlidae > Rhamphochromis > Rhamphochromis sp. 'chilingali'. The sequence continues at coordinate 35,084,726 of NC_137929.1, read as the reverse complement.
CAACAAGTACCTCACTGACACATGCAACGGTTGTATGTCCGATCAACCCCACCAGAAACAGCATGAGTGTTCGCGAGTGTTGGAGGATGACTTTTACGCTGAAAATTATTACAGCATCAGAAAAAGACTCCTCACCCCTCGTTTCATTCCATCCATTCAACGGCTGCTGATTGCTCGCCACATCAAAATGGACGACGTCAAAGTCTGCATGGTGGCGGAAACTCTCTTGCACGAACTGAAATCGGAAAGGAAAGTCTTTGACGCCATCGCCGAGGCATACCACAATCTGGTAGGGTTGGACATGGTGAAAATCAGACAGCTACGGTTGGTCGCAGAGTTTTACAAAGGGGGGCTGCTAATTTTTTCTCTGAAAGACTGATTTTTTTTTTCATTCTTAGAACGTGTAACCAGCATTTTACCAAACAATGTATTCTACATATAGTGCATTTAAAAAAAAAAAAAAAATTGTACCCACGTAACAATAACCTCAGTTCTATCTGAACTTAGAAGCAGAAAATTAAAGCTCATTATGTGTCTAAGACATCCCGGCAGTTTAACCAATAAAAGCGGGTATCATATGCATAGCAGTGAAAATGTATGCTATGCTATGCCTTCTAAAGCGCGTATAATGTAAACAAAACTGGTCTTTGCACAGAAGCCTGTGGAGCTTCATAATTAACCTCAGTGTGTGAAGAGGACTCTCCATTTAATAATAGCTGTAATAAAATGTTATGGCCGACGGTGTTAAACGTTGCACTTGGGTCTAGCAGGGAAGATTTCAACTTTTCAATATGAATGAAGGCTGAAAACTGATTAGATTAATGTCTGATGATCTTTTCTGTGCTTCTTCAAGTCTGTAACACCAAACATATTAAAGGATGATATAAGGTTCACAGGAAGAGTTTAATTAGACACACATTTACTATTTTCTTTATACTCTTTCTTTCTTGACATGTTTAATATGCTTACTATCAGAGGAGAAAATGACCCTTGTGTAGTTTAAAAACTTTTTATTTAATCAAACTGTAATGTTGTTGAACTCTGACGGACGTGTCTTTTAATCTTGTCAACAAATCCTTAATCACCTAAATCTGCCATTTATCATCTAGTAAAATGTTCCCTCTGCTTCTGTTGCACATCTCCCCGGACACTCTCTGCTTCACCTGTCCTGTGCAGGTGGTCCAACCCCTGCCTGCCTCCTTAAACTGGGGTGTTTAAATCTCTTTACCTCTGTTGTGAACTTCACACAAAGTTTGTGGTAACAAAATCAAACTGACGAGGATTTCGTTTGAAGAAAAAAAAAAAAAAAAAAAAACACACACAGTCACGAGACAAAATAAAAACGGACTGCTCAAAGCAAAAGCAGAGCCCTCACAGCTGGTAGTACAAAACACAGCGACAACATGCGTATTAGATACCCTCAGTGCCAAAAGCATAAATATGAAAAAGGTGGGATCACCAAGAATATCCTAAAAATGGCATTGAGGTGGGTGTTACAGTGAAAAAACAAAAAGCAGCCAAATTTTCATCTGAAAATGTTGAATTTTAGTAAAAACAATGCTCTGTAGTTTGATACTGTCGTTACAGACAAAGCAGATGTTTAAAGCCTTTGGACGCACATTTGAAATGCACACATTCTCCTTATCAGCTGGAAACATTAAAGCCGTAAAATGACTTTTTCGAACGGATAAAAACTATTGAACAGCAGCAATGATGAGCCTGTACCAGAATTTGAATGTACATGTGTTGAAGGTGCGGGTCTTGTTGAATTATTAAACATACTTTCTTTCATTTTTCGAGCCACAAAAACAACTTTTAATTTCTTCTGCTTGAGTCTCGGCCTCGGGTAGCTCTACTTATCATTGCTCAGTCAGTTGTCTGTTTGTGCTACTTTTTCAAGGAGCAGCGGATTATTGGTAAGGGTGACTTTATGTGTTTAGCTACTTAAGTGGAAGTACTGTGGATAGTTTTACCTTACATACATAGATCTACCAGTACAGCTTCTGAGGTAACTGTTTACAAAATGTTATATTCTATCCACAAGTTCTTTGCAATTTTACATTGATAAACATTATCCTTAACACATTTGGCCCACGTAAAGTGCTATGGCCATCACACTGTCATTTAGAATTGTTTAAATAACTCGTGTCTTAAGTCCTTCCATCAAACAGAAAATAAATTTAAAAAAAAGTCGCATGGTTCACTTTATATTTCTAACATTTTGTGATATAAAGTCATTCATAACAAACTGAAAGGCTGGGAGTTTAAAATGCAAACCGATGGAAGCAGAAGTAGAAGACTATAATGTCACAGAGCACACGGTGTCTATTATTGTGTAGACATTTATAAATAAGAGCTTAATAAAGATGCTTAATTTCTTAAGAAATAAACAGGTGGAGTGATCTTTATCAAAAGTGGATGTTGCATCTGTGGCTAAACCCCTGTACCCAAAAACTTTAAAAATCTACTGTGTGTGAGGCTGTGTAAGTAAAGCTTGCCCTTCACACCCGCGTGTAACAAACCATTTGTTGGGGGTTGTGGATTTGACACCTCAGCATTGTGAAAGTGGGGGAAACATGTTTCTGGCTGTGCATAAGATTTCTGCTTACAACTTAGAATCTCAGTTCTAAATGAAATTCAGATGTTTTTAAGTATGGCTAATGTATTAATTGACTTCTAAGACACACACGCACACGCACACACACGAACAACAACAACACCAACACAGAGAAGAAGAAGAGGGGGTCGTTTTACTACGCATCATAAAAACGCAATCTTCCAACTGTATCTTTCTGTTCTGGCTTTAGAATCATTGGTTGTTTACTGAGCCGTACTTTGGGAGTCATACTGTTGTGATACTGGGGAGAAAAGGGTAAGGTTTGATAGACTAAACCCTTACACACATAACTTGAAAAACCTAAAGAGTGTGTGAGACTGCTAGCTGTGTTGTTCAGCAATAAACTCATCTACAAATGTGTTAGTAAAGAGTGACTTGTACTTCTGTCCCATTAAGCAATGGTTTAACAAATTTCACTGCAAACTATAAAAGGAATCTGGATTTATATAGAACATAGTAGTGATGGATTAAATGCAGGAAACACTAGTATAAGGTGTCTATGGAACAAATCTTTTGGGCGTCCTATTAATGATCAATGGTGATTGAAGAGGAACTCTGACTCAGGACATTTTCATGGCGCAGACAACTACTAATGAGAGAACATGTTTTATCATCATAAAGACTGTGATATGAAGCATCGTTAAAGTGTCACTTCAGTAATGTTGACTCTTGTTTTTAATAATGACTTTAAAACACTAAACTCTAATTTCTGTGGTTATTTTAAGTTTACAGAATATAACATGTGGTAAGACGACGAGTTTTACTTCTCACTGACCGTGTTATGTGTATCTATTTATCATGTATGCTACTTTGCTCTGTGGACTGTAAAATGTTTCATTGTGTTCATGAAATAAACCAGACTTTCACTGTCTGCATCTTTTACTGTTTTTCTGCTTTTGTTCACTCCAAGTTTGACAAACCTACAGATATCCAGAGTTAACTCGCTAACAATGTGGAGCAGTCTCAGTGTATTTAGCTGCTTTTTCCCTGAACACAACCAACTGAGAGAAACGCCTGTAGGCCTCACTTTGGTCATTTGAACGCTGAAGGAGATTTGTTCCATAGACACCTTATACTAGTGTTTCCTGCATTTAATCCATCACTACTATGTTCTATATAAATCCAGATTCCTTTTATAGTTTGCAGTGAAATTTGTTAAACCATTGCTTAATGGGACAGAAGTACAAGTCACTCTTTACTAACACATTTGTAGATGAGTTTATTGCTGAACAACACAGCTAGCAGTCTCATACACTCTTTAGGTTTTTCAAGTTATGTGTGTAAGGGTTTAGTCTATCAAACCTTACCCTTTTCTCCCCAGTATCACAACAATATGACTCCCAAAGTACGGCTCAGTAAACAACCAATGATTCTAAAGCCAGAACAGAAAGATACAGTTGGAAGATGAATGATTGCGTTTTTATGATGCGTAGTAAAACGACCCCCTCTTCTTCTTCTCCTCTGTGTTGGTGTTGTTGTTGTTCGTGTGTGTGTGCGTGTGTGTGTGTGTGTCTTAGAAGTCAATTAATACATTAGCCATACTTAAAAACATCTGAATTTCATTTAGAACTGAGATTCTAAGTTGTAAGCAGAAATCTTATGCACAGCCAGAAACATGTTTCCCCCACTTTCACAATGCTGAGGTGTCAAATCCACAACCCCCAACAAATGGTTTGTTACACGCGGGTGTGAAGGGCAAGCTTTACTTACACAGCCTCACACACAGTAGATTTTTAAAGTTTTTGGGTACAGTGGTTTAGCCACAGATGCAACATCCACTTTTGATAAAGATCACTCCACCTGTTTATTTCTTAAGAAATTAAGCATCTTTATTAAGCTCTTATTTATAAATGTCTACACAATAATAGACACCGTGTGCTCTGTGACATTATAGTCTTCTACTTCTGCTTCCATCGGTTTGCATTTTAAACTCCCGGCCTTTCAGTTTGTTATGAACAACTTTATATCACAAAATGTTAGAAATATAAAGTGAACCATGCGACTTTTTTTTTTTTTTTCCTGTTTGATGGAAGGACTTAAGACACGAGTTATTTAAACAATTCTAAATGACAGTGTGATGGCCATAGCACTTTACGTGGGCCAAATGTGTTAAGGATAATGTTTATCAATGTAAAATTGCAAAGAACTTGTGGATAGAATATAACATTTTGTAAACAGTTACCTCAGAAGCTGTACTGGTAGATCTATGTATGTAAGGTAAAACTATCCACAGTACTTCCACTTAAGTAGCTAAACACATAAAGTCACCCTTACCAATAATCCGCTGCTCCTTGAAAAAGTAGCACAAACAGACAACTGACTGAGCAATGATAAGTAGAGCTACCCGAGGCCGAGACTCAAGCAGAAGAAATTAAAAGTTGTTTTTGTGGCTCGAAAAATGAAAGAAAGTATGTTTAATAATTCAACAAGACCCGCACCTTCAACACATGTACATTCAAATTCTGGTACAGGCTCATCATTGCTGCTGTTCAATAGTTTTTATCCGTTCGAAAAAGTCATTTTACGGCTTTAATGTTTCCAGCTGATAAGGAGAATGTGTGCATTTCAAATGTGCGTCCAAAGGCTTTAAACATCTGCTTTGTCTGTAACGACAGTATCAAACTACAGAGCATTGTTTTTACTAAAATTCAACATTTTCAGATGAAAATTTGGCTGCTTTTTGTTTTTTCACTGTAACACCCACCTCAATGCCATTTTTAGGATATTCTTGGTGATCCCACCTTTTTCATATTTATGCTTTTGGCACTGAGGGTATCTAATACGCATGTTGTCGCTGTGTTTTGTACTACCAGCTGTGAGGGCTCTGCTTTTGCTTTGAGCAGTCCGTTTTTATTTTGTCTCGTGACTGTGTGTGTTTTTTTTTTTTTTTTTTTTTCTTCAAACGAAATCCTCGTCAGTTTGATTTTGTTACCACAAACTTTGTGTGAAGTTCACAACAGAGGTAAAGAGATTTAAACACCCCAGTTTAAGGAGGCAGGCAGGGGTTGGACCACCTGCACAGGACAGGTGAAGCAGAGAGTGTCCGGGGAGATGTGCAACAGAAGCAGAGGGAACATTTTACTAGATGATAAATGGCAGATTTAGGTGATTAAGGATTTGTTGACAAGATTAAAAGACACGTCCGTCAGAGTTCAACAACATTACAGTTTGATTAAATAAAACGTTTTTAAACTACACAAGGGTCATTTTCTCCTCTGATAGTAAGCATATTAAACATGTCAAGAAAGAAAGAGTATAAAGAAAATAGTAAATGTGTGTCTAATTAAACTCTTCCTGTGAACCTTATATCATCCTTTAATATGTTTGGTGTTACAGACTTGAAGAAGCACAGAAAAGATCATCAGACATTAATCTAATCAGTTTTCAGCCTTCATTCATATTGAAAAGTTGAAATCTTCCCTGCTAGACCCAAGTGCAACGTTTAACACCGTCGGCCATAACATTTTATTACAGCTATTATTAAATGGAGAGTCCTCTTCACACACTGAGGTTAATTATGAAGCTCCACAGGCTTCTGTGCAAAGACCAGTTTTGTTTACATTATACGCGCTTTAGAAGGCATAGCATAGCATACATTTTCACTGCTATGCATATGATACCCGCTTTTATTGGTTAAACTGCCGGGATGTCTTAGACACATAATGAGCTTTAATTTTCTGCTTCTAAGTTCAGATAGAACTGAGGTTATTGTAACGGGGCGTAAAAATCTTAGAAACACTGTGGCTAACAAGATCCTTTCTCTGGATGGCATCGCCTTGAGCCGCCTGTTGTAGTGATTTGGCACATTATAAGTAAAATTGAAACATACAATCCCATAGCACAACATCAACATTTATTTATATACAAAAATAAAAATGCTTTTTCAGAAAAGAATTGTAACTTCACAATTCATCACCGATTACGTGGGTACAATTTTTTTTTTTTTTAAATGCACTATATGTAGAATACATTGTTTGGTAAAATGCTGGTTACACGTTCTAAGAATGAAAAAAATCAGTCTTTCAGAGAAAAAATTAGCAGCCCCCCTTTGTAAAACTCTGCGACCAACCGTAGCTGTCTGATTTTCACCATGTCCAACCCTACCAGATTGTGGTATGCCTCGGCGATGGCGTCAAAGACTTTCCTTTCCGATTTCAGTTCGTGCAAGAGAGTTTCCGCCACCATGCAGACTTTGACGTCGTCCATTTTGATGTGGCGAGCAATCAGCAGCCGTTGAATGGATGGAATGAAACGAGGGGTGAGGAGTCTTTTTCTGATGCTGTAATAATTTTCAGCGTAAAAGTCATCCTCCAACACTCGCGAACACTCATGCTGTTTCTGGTGGGGTTGATCGGACATACAACCGTTGCATGTGTCAGTGAGGTACTTGTTGATTACGAGGTTGACAAGATGATACACAGCAGTTTTCACGGTATCGATGAACAAAGAAGATGGCCAACCGTCAAGCTCGTCCGCTTGCTGCTGCTTTTCCAAGGGTCGATAGTAACCGGACGTGTCAGGTAATATTGTGCCCTCGTCCGCAGAACTTTCCTCCTCCTCCGCAGGGTGGCGCAGGGCTGTAGAGGCCATACTTCTCTCTGTTTTTGAGCTAAAAAAAAAAAAAAAAAAAAAAAAGGTTTGAAGGAATGAGACAGCGGTCTTCTTTTTAAATAACAGAAGAGGGCGTGGTCTGGAAGTGGGTTGATCTTAAAGGGTGCGGGTAGGTGTGGCAGCTATTTTCAAAAACCGTAGAGTTGGCCACTGCGTCTCTAGCAGCTGTAACTTTGGAAAAGAACGGTAATTCCCATCTGTTGGGCTTGAAATTCTCCATGAAAATGGCATCTTCCAGCCCTTCTGCTCAATCAACCATCAGAGTGACAGAACTTGGTACATATTTGGTACCAGGGATACTGAGCAATCTTTAGTCTCTGAAGATTGTGAGATTCATAATGTTCCCGATGATGCTGACATCGTGCTTTAAATGTAGTTCTCCTGTGCTGACTGAAACGTGCACGTTTACAGCAGTTAACGTGCAAGAAACTAGTCTTGCACAGTGGGATAATGGAGTGACAGGGTTCATCACAGTTGAAAACAGCTGTCCGTGTGCACAGGCCATCCTGAGATCCTAAAAAGATTTTCAGATTTTCAGAAGAAAGAACACGTTGCTCTTAGCAATACTGTCTAGAACATTTCTTGCTCCACCTCTTCTTCAACCCTGTCTGTTCCCTGCACGACTCCAGCCAGACATACAAAAAACCACAAAAGAAATCCTACTGAGTCCACATCACACACATGCACACGCAGCCTCACACACAAGAACACAAATACCATAAAACATCCATGCACGCATGCACGTACGAACTATTTACTCAATCCTGCAAGAGGAGTGTAGGATTTAAATGTATGTAATTTAAATTTGTATAAGCTGTAGATGTTTTTTTTGGTTTGTGGCGACGACTACACGACAAAAAAAAAAAAAAAAAAAAAAAAAAAAAAAAAGTTGTATGAGTCGGTGGAGGGGGCCCTCCGTGTTCTGGTTACCAGCACCGACCTTTGCAGTGAGCAGCTTCGGTTACGTGCAGCCCGAGTTTTTTCACCCGCGCTGAGGACAAAAGAAAAAAAAAAAAAAAAAAAAAAAAAGAAAAAAAAAAAAGAAGTTCTGTAAACACACCTATGTGCATCTCCGATAGTTCCTTCACAATAAAAGCATCAAGCTGAATCACCATTTCAAAGCTTTTAACTTGAAGTAAGAAACGCCGGAAATGTCTCGTCGGCATTCACAATAGCGCTGAGACGTAAACAGTCCTTCACAGCGAAATGTCTTGAAGGTACAAAGACGAGAGGAGACAGGCGGGAGTTTGTGGCACAACACTGGCACGTGCTGACCGTGACCGAGCACGAGCAGCATTAGAGTGATGATGGGTGTAAAAAAAAAAAATAATAATAAAAAAACAAAAAAAACAATGAGCACGATTTTTCACGTAGATTGCACTGTACACAGTATTATATTAATGTACAGTACGCATAGAGATATGTGAAGTGAATTTCAAGTGCATGTAGGCTAAATATTAAAAGGGCGCTTTATGAGTTTACCTAAAATAAAAGTATTCATGCAGAACAGTCAGTTTTACTAGTTCACCGGTTGTTGTTTATGAGAAGTGATAGAGGAAAGCTCATGACGTCCCTAAATTAAAATCCAGTTTAGTCAAATTATCTGTGCAGATGAGTGAAAAGGAGATATATTCACCAGACCATAGGCAACTTTCAATAAAATGGGTCTCATATATTAACTGTAAAGCATGATGAGGAAATGGTCAGTGTGCAGTCAATGACTAAACGATTCAATTAATCTATTCAGAGAGCTCAGGATAACTTGACTAAAAGATGAAGATGATCTGGACCTTTCAACAGGACGATGAAAATTTACAAATAGTATCAAAAAAGATCAAAGGAAATCCTTTTCAAAAATCCCATTAAAACTTTGAGCGAAAACCCTTAAACACTCTGGCACAGAGACGATTTTCATGGACCGGTTTTCAGTTTGTGTTATGTGTAACGGAGCGGAAAGGCTGTTTTTATTCCCAAGATGTTTTGTGGTTTTTAAAAGGAAGGAAGGAAGGAAACCTTCCTCAAAACGGGCAGAGCAGTGGAGCCGCCAAGGGAAAGCACACAATTTAAACTGTAAGATTAAAAATATAATTTATTATATTTAAATAGTTAAAAATATAAAATGAATTAAAACAACCTTGGCCAAGGAATAACACAATAAAAATCAATAAAACACAACATTAAAAGTCCAGTGGGATCCACCACGGCATAAAAGTCACAAAAAACTAAGAAATCCAGCAGAGTAGTAAAAGAGGGAAACCCAGCGGAGTCCTCGCCTTCCTCCCCGCATTCCACGTCCCGGTGCACTAAAGGAAGGGAGGGAGCGGCAGTCACTATTCCTTTCGACAGTTTTACTTTATAAAAAGGGATAAGTCAGAGACTTACCCCGGGTGGGCAGAGCTCTCAACTCCGCCCGCCGCTTCTTTAAAACTGGAAATCGGCACCAGCTGTCTCACTGCTTCTGCTCTCCCGCAGTGCACAAGCTGGCTCTTGTCGTTATTGCCGTCTGACTGCCCGCTGCGAGTCCCTAGTCGCTGGTGGTGTCTCGTCATCTGCTCTCGAACGCCAACTCCAACCCTCTTATGTGTCATTGAGCACTCTGTAAATTACCTTGCCTTTCCTCTCAGGTGTGTCCAATTAGTAAAAACGGGGGAAAGGGCGGAGTCTCTCCAGGACAATTTGACGGTAACTAAAACATGCAAACTAAATAAAACACTGCACAAAATATAACCAATACATGCAATATAAAAAAATAAATAAGTACACTTCACATTAAAATACAGCACAGCAAAACAACATCCGTCCTTCCCTGGATGACATATGCGTATAAGTCATTTCTGCCTAAGTGGGTGATGTTGTTTCGGGTCTCTGTTTTGTGTGTGTGTGTGTGTGTGTGTGTGTGTGTGTGTGTGTGTGTGTGTGTGTGTGTGCGCGCGCGCGCAGTCGGGAGGGGGGAAAGTTGGGGTGTCCAATTTCCTTTTTTTTTGGGGCGCCTTCTTGTGAGGGCTGTCTGTTTTCCACATTCTGCAACGGTAAAATACGACTTAGAGGTGGATATTTGTTTTACTTTATGGGCAACAGTTGTTCTTGCTCGCCTCCTGTTGACAAAACTCGCCTCATGGTTGACTCTGAGAAAAAAACTCTTTCCCACAGAGGGGAATAAACTTATTCGAATATGAGCTTTTTTCCACTCAGGCTTATTTTATGGGGAGATGTACTAAATTATTTACCGGGTTACAAGCAATGATAATATCGGCTGTTGACTCCTCATTTTCATTTTCTGTCTATTGAGAAAACCCATTGTAAAAGTAATGAAGAAAAAAACTCTACCGCTGTCTCATTCCTCCTTGACCCGCGGTGTGTGTGTGTGTGTGTGTGTGTGTGTGTGTGTGTGTGTGTGTGTGTGTGTGTGTGTGTGTGTGTGTGTGTGTGAGTGAAACAAGATCGCCTGTCACGGCAATTATGGTTTGTTTTTCAGTCCCTTGTAAAAGGGACTCTCAAAAGGAAAAGTAGTATTCAAAGAAAAGTATTCACTAAGGGGTATTTATTCATTTTTACACATACGGGGTAGGCAGCCTGTAGGTTACAAGCGGATAGAAAGTTCTTCTTTTCATCACAAGCTATGGTGTAGCCTAAAAATTGCAATTTGTTGCTAGGCAGATCATCATCTTAAAGGTTTTTTTTTACTGCGTCTGTATTATAGGAAAATAAAATACTATTGAAAGAAACGGTTCTCTACAGGCAATAGGAAGTCACTCTTTTTTCCCATTACAAGCGCCGGTGCAGCTTAAGAAAGTAAAATTACATCCGCTATTGTAAAAAAAAAAAAAAATACAGAGAAAATTGTCATAATATTGAAACAGAATTAAAGGATCCATCTTGCGTCTGTGCCTAGAAATTGTGACGGCCTCCTCTCTGCTTTTATTCCACTCCCCTGCTGCAGACCCTCCCTCCCTCTAAAAACTTTTTTCTTTTTTTTCCAACAACAGGTGGCGCGCTTCCGGGGGTTTCCCCCTCCCTTCTCCGGATTCAATTCGTCACGCTTAGGGGCAGGTGGCGCGCTTCCGGGGGTTTCCCCCTCCCTTCTCCGGATGCAATTCGTCATGCTTAGGGGATCAAATTACACACTTCCAGGGGGGAGGGGGTAGGTCAAAAGGCCGTGATTAGGGTCATCAATCAAATCGAATCAAATTTTGTCACATACTGTATGGGAGTATCTCTCTCACAGTCTAATTCTCACAGTCACTACCCACAGGTCGTCACAGTGAGGGGAAGAACGTGTAAATTATCCGCTTCACTTTTACGCTCAGCTCTCTTCTCCACACCAAACAAGTAAAACACCAAACTGCCTGTTAATCTCTTGCTCCACTCCCCCATCACTCGTGAACAACTCCCCAGGAGACTTGAAGTCCTCGACTCCAGCAGCTCGTCCCTGACCAGTGGTGCTGATGGGAGCTCCACCCATTTCCATCTGCGAACCATTGCCTCAGACTTGGAGGTGCTGATTCTCATGCCAGCTTCTTCATTCTCAGCTTCATTACCTAAAAATAATGAGCTATGTAAAAGCTTGTTTTGAAAATTGTGACTTCAAAAGAAGAAGCTGAAGCTTTTGAGACCTCACACTCCCTGACGTGAAGTGAAAATGTGTGGAAGGATCTTAAAAATACTGCAACTTCTTTAACTGCTCAAACTATGTAATCAGTGACTCACATCACAGTAAAGGTGTTCATTACCTGCACAAACATCGAGAAAATATGTAAATTTAGAAGATCTTGACCTGTAAACAACAACATACTAAGCTGTAGAGATCAAACTTTAATTGCTTTCATAGTGAAACCACATCATCTTTAGACAAATTTAAAGGTTCAGTTTTCCCAGAATTATCTGAACTCTGTTCATTTGGATCCCACCTGTTATCCTTCTCAGGTTTGAGCAGTAAACACAGACGCTGACCTCTGCACACACCAGGGAACGTCCCCAAGATTGTTTCGTTTATTTTTCTTTTGTCACTTTCTCTCCAGCAGTTACAAGAAGTCATACGACTGCAGATCAGCACTTACAGTGGGGCAAAAAAGTATTTAGTCAGCCACCAATTGTGCAAGTTCCCCCACTTAAAATGATGGCAGAGGTCAGTAATTTGCACCAGAGGTACACTTCGACTGTGAGAGACAGAATGTGAAAAAAAAATCCATGATAGGATTTGTAAAGAATTTATTCGTAAATCAGGGTGGAAAATAAGTATTTGGTCACCTCAAACATGGAAAATCTCTGGCTCTCACAGACCTGTAACGTCTTCTGTAAGACGCTTTTCTGTCCCCCACTCGTTACCTGTATGAATGGCACCTGTTTGAACTCATCATCTGTATAAAAGACACCTGTCCACAGCCTCAAACAGTCAGACTCCAAACTCCGCCATGGCCAAGACCAAAGAGCTTTCGAAGGACACCAGGAAAAGTATTGTAGACCTGCACCAGACTGGGAAGAGTGAATCTACAATAGGCAAGCAGCTTGGTGTGAAAAAATCAACTGTGGGAGCAATCATCAGAAAATGGAAGACATACAAGACCACTGATAATCTCCCTCGATCTGGGGCTCCACGCAAGATCTCATCCCGTGGGGTCAAAATGATCATGAGAACGGTGAGCAAAGATCCCAGAACCACACGGGGGGACCTGGTGAATGACCTGCAGAGAGCTGGGACCAAAGTAACAAAGGTCACCATCAGTAACACACTACAACGGCAGGGAATCAAATCCCGCAGTGCCAGACGTGTTCCGCTGCTGAAGCCAGTGCATGTCCAGGCCCGTCTGAAGTTTGCCAGAGAGCACATGGATGATACAGCAGAGGATTGGGAGAATGTCATGTGGTCAGATGAAACCAAAGTAGAACTTTTTGGTATAAACTCAACTCGTCGTGTTTGGAGGACGAAGAATACTGAGTTGCATCCCAAGAACACCATAGCTACTGTGAAGCATGGGGGTGGAAACATCATGCTATGGGGCTGTTTTTCTGCCAAGGGGACAGGACGACTGATCCGTGTTAAGGACAGAATGAATGGGGCCATGTATCGTGAGATTTTGAGCCAAAACCTCCTTCCATCAGTGAGAACTTTGAAGATGAAACGAGGCTGGGTCTTCCAACATGACAATGATCCAAAACACACCGCCCGGGCAACAAAGGAGTGGCTCCGTAAGAAGCATTTGAAGGTCCTGGAGTGGCCTAGCTAGTCTCCAGACCTCAACCCCATAGAAAATCTGTGGCGGGAGTTGAAAGTCCGTGTTGCTCGGCGACAGCCCCAAAACATCACTGCTCTCGAGAAGATCTGCATGGAGGAATGGGCCAAAATACCAGCTACTGTGTGTGCAAACCTGGTAAAGACCTATAGTAAACGTTTGACCTCTGTTATTGCCGACAAAGGTTATGTTACAAAGTATTGAGTTGTATTTTTGTTATTGACCAAATACTTATTTTCCACCCTGATTTACCAATAAATTCTTTACAAATCCTACCATGTGAATTCATGGATTTTTTTTTCACATTCTGTCTCTCACAGTTGAAGTGTACCTCTGGTGCAAATTACTGACCTCTGTCATCATTTTAAGTGGGGGAACTTGCACAATCGGTGGCTGACTAAATACTTTTTTGCCCCACTGTATATGGTTTTGCTATATGTAATAAAGGGGTTAGTGCTGCTGAGAGTCCAGGTTTATTTATTTTTTATCACTCTTTTATGAACGTACACCAGGTAATCAAAGCTGATCCAACTAGTGACGCTGTGTTTCTTGCATTATGACCTGGATTTATTATTTTATTTAGAGAGTTTGGGGGATTATTGTGTTCCTTTTGCTACTGCAATGTTCTGAATGTGCATCAAACTGGATGTTGAAATTACTTAATATAAATGTTTGTACAACAGGACTTATGAATCCACTCAGGGCCACCATTTGGCACAACAACCAGGATGTAAAGAAGCAAAAAAACCCAAACCAAACATTGTTCTGGTTACATATCAAACACATTTACAGACAGTTCTAGTTAATAGGTAGTTGCCAGTGTTCAGCTGAATGACGGTGTTTGAAATCATGTTGAAAACCAGATTTACTTCTATACTCAGAAGCATTATGATGAGCATCGTTTACATGTTTCATCTTTAGTTAAACTTTTTCGTTTACACGTCGACTTCAGTTCCATATTTAAGTCTTAGTGTGTATTTTCTGTAATACATTTTCTGCAACCAAACCAATGCAGGCAATGTTCTTCATAATGTATCACTTAACCAGCACTAAGGGGGAGAGCAGAACATTCATGCTTGGAAAACAAGCACCTAAGTTTACAATGGTTAACTGATTATCATGGAATCATAGGCCTTCATCATGGTCATCTGAGACAAAAGGCCCGTGTTGGCAACCTGGTGATAGGCCTAGAGGCCTGGGTCAAAAAGTAACACCACCTACATCAGGAAGAGGTTGAAGGAGGTGTGGACGAACGGGGAATGAGCAGAGCAGTAGGACTGTGGGAGCATGGAAAAATAGATGTTTTGACTAAACTGGTAAACCCTTATCAACTTGAGAAAGAGTGAGACCCCTTTCTTCCCCTTTAGAAGAGGTTCCTTGGATCATCTTCTCAGCAGCTGCCCACAGCCTCTCCACGATGGCTGCTATCTGTGGCACCACGACCAGGTGCTGAATGCAGTGGCAAAGAGCTTAGCCTCATCTCACAGTCTCACACTGGCTTTTCTGAGACAAGTATTATATATCATATATCGTAAGTTGGATTTGGGGAAACAGAAATTACTGAAATATTTGCCTCAGCGCAATTCATGCTATGATTTACATGCAAATAAGTTAACTATGATTTTAAACGATTTAAACAGAGTGAAAAATATACTGATATCCTGGAATCACACCAACAACTAGAAATTAAAGTTAACCTCTACACAGCTCAACTTTAATCAGATTAAGAGTTAAATATTTTTATATTATCCATTATAAAATGTTTCACTAGAAATGAAAAACAAAGAATGAAAACAGGTTTACCTGCACTCCCCAACCCAACACCACAAAGTGGTGAAGCCTTCTCCTATGAGACTGTATGAGTAACCTAACAATAATGAAAATATCTGTATTTTAACTCAGTTACTGTATTAATTTAGTTGTCCATTTCTGCCATTTTTAAATAATGTATAATGAAATATCACATTTTACATGACAGTGTTCACTTACAGATCTAAGGAATAAATAAAAATCCACAGGATTTCATTGAACAGTGTTTTGCTGGCTTTCCTTCCCCACAGATACATTTTTATTTAAATTTACACATTGATGTTGATTAAACATAACTACTTTGAAAAAAAGCATATTCTCTAAACAACTTATTATCATGGAGCTAGGACTACAAACAAAATGTGTGGAAATGAGACGTCACAGGTTAAATCTGTAAGTAACCAGAGGACAGCATGTGCACACAGAATGTCTATTCTGAATATATAAATGAATGACATTTTTCAGATTTATCATTACAGTTCAGCATAACACATCTGAAAAGATCATATTTGGTAGTAAATTTCTCACTAATATAACACAATAATTTTTGTTTATAGCCTGATGTTTTTCAAAGCAGAGAATTTAAAACACAACATAGTGAATGTATTTAGAAAAGACGCTCTCAGTAAAAATAAAGTGAAACTTAACAGCAGTGTTTCTTTCCCATTATTTCTTTTGCCACACAGGTATAGAGGTCTGTCTGGGGGCAGGAATGCACCGGGTCATCTGACATTTACCAGAGCGCTTGAGACACACAAAACAAAACGTCACACTACATCGAGGGCAAACAACTGATGGGCAATACTTCTTGCTGTGCTCCAACAGCAAACCACAGGTGGGACAGGCACGGACAGAGGGACACACACGGACTCCAGAATCACACTCATCGTCATTGTCATCCTCATCGCCATCCTCATTGTCATCGCCATCCTCATCCTCATCACCATCACCATCCTCATCGTCATCACCATCCTCATCCTCATCGCCATCCTCATCGTCATCCTCATCGTCATCACCATCCTCATCCTCATCGCCATCCTCATCGTCATCACCATCCTCATCCTCATCCTCATACTCATACTCATACTCATACTGACACAATGTGATATCTGGGCATTTTTCTAATGTTTCTAGTGATGGGTTGCAGCAGTCATCATTTCCACAGCGGTCTTTCCGAGGCCGTGCACCCTTCCACTCCCTCAAACACTGCCAGCAGAATTCAAAGGGCCGTCCTTTTACTGCTGTGCACACTTTACAGAGGACATTCAAGTCTGATCCATTCTCTCTCATCACAGTGGATCTGCATCCAGGACACTACATGGAGACAGAGGTGGGGCAATATTTTATACATAGCAAAATGTCTATCAAGTCTACATTCACAGTATATATAATATATTGATGAAACACTTACCAACTTAGTAGTAAGTGTCTGCCTGGCAATGTTAAATTCCATGTTTTTTCTGAAATACGTCTTTTCTTAAGGGTCCAGAAGAGCCATTTTACAAACCTCTGCAAAAGTCCACTCAGCACTACAACCAGACCCACCACACACAAACCTGGTTTCACCCTTTATTAAATATGGAGAGGTGAGAATTAATAGACTTGCATGTTGGAAACAAAACACCAAACAATTTAAAGATTTTTTTTCAGCACGTTATTAACCCTTTCATGCATGAATTATGAGAACCTCAATCTGGATTTGTTTCTAAAGTATTTTTTTCACTTTTAGTCATGAAAACAAGATTTTTGAACTTCATTTTTTTAAAACCTGTTCTTTTTCAAATTGTTTTCTTTACATGTCCACTTAGGTGGACAACATACATTTTTACTTATGAATTGGGTATGGAGTGACACATCAGTCCAATATAGTGGTTTATGTGCAAGTATACCATCAACATAAATCCAAGAAAACAGCCTCTGAATTGCTGTCCACTGAAGTGACCACTACGCATGAAAGCGTTAAAACTACAAACACTCAAATATTTCATCATACATCAGAACTGCATTGCTAGATGTACAAATTATGTACATATTTGATGAAACAGAGTTATGATGCTATATTTTGTCTGAAAGCTATTTATGTTCTTTACTCTATAGAAACACTGAAATGATCACAGCTTTAAACAGTACAGGTCCAATTCAAAGCTACACTGAGGCCTCACAGAGGGCAGATCAGTCAGCCAGCATGCACAGTCACAAAGTTGGAAAAGAAATGTGTGATGTATTACAGGTTTAATTGCAGAGGCAATTCAACTTAATTGATTTAAACGCTACAAGTTACAATAGAAAAGACAGAAGCTGAACATTTCTGACTGTTTTATTTATTTCCTTGAGAGCACAGCAGGTTTCTGCTAAGAGAAGTTCATGAATTTACAGAGCAGTGTGTCGCTCTGTGTTGATTTAAGTCAGCGTAGCTTCTTTCTCATCTACATGACAGTAAACATTACAATCCAATCCAACAAAAAATGATGACATATTGGACCCTGTTTTCATTATTGTTTATTTATATGAGCTCATAACATTGTCCTGTTACAAATCAACACAATCCTGCATGACACTGTAATTTATTTATTTGTTTACTTGTTTATTTTAGCAAAGCCAACCTTTAGTGGCCTACCTGGTCCAACAACCTGCGACACCAGTTGGTGAGAGAGGTCGGGGTCACAGCGTGACCACAGGACATCTGAGCTCTGCGAGATTTGAAGTCTTCACACAAGACTGAGAACAATCACACAGAAGCAAACAATCAGTGTTACACGTGAATAAATGCTGATGAGTTTTATTTAACATTAGTTAGTGTGAATATGGGTAAAACTGTTTTCTTTTACTTTTATCATTATTTATATTTTGGATTTGAATTTGTTGGGCATCACTTTGAAAAGTGCCCACATGATACTTACAGTCCAAATCATCTTCTCCATCAACAAATTTAAGTGTTTGGTCACAAAGGTCGTAACACTTCTCCTGTTTTGGTGGCATGCTTGGGGGCGTCACACTGCGAAACAAAAAAAAAAAACGAGATCAAAATGAACACTTCTGATTTCACACAGTTTCTTCTTAACATAAAGTTTGTGATCAGCGGTTTTGTGTTTCAGTATCACCAGTGGCGGTCCTAGCCTGTCTGGCGCCCTGGGCGAACACTCCAATTTCCTTAGGGATTAATAAAGTATTCTGATTCTGATTGTTTCAGGACGACCTGCCATTATCCAATCACACATCTTCTTACCTGTATCTGTTGCTCATTTCTCCTCCTCTTCTTTTCTCTTTTTTCTAAACTGAGGACCTGATGGCTTTGAACTATTCTTGTCCATCTTGGTTTTAACTTTGCACTCCAGTATGAACACCCATCCCCCATCCTGAGAATCACCACAACATAACCTAACAGACCTACACCTTAGTTCACAAATTCACTTTGGTTTATTTCTGGGATTTCACACAACCCAGGATTCAAACCATGAATACATAATGGGCTTGGATTTACAACATTATGAATGAAATGTGCTCTAATTGGAAGCAGCCGGCCTCCCTCCCCTTTCGACAGGTTGTGTGTGAGACTTTAAATCACCAAAGTATAAAATATACATTTTGAATTGCTATTGATCCCTTTACCCCTGGTCCTAAAGTGTGTATTTATTTTCTTACTCTTCTTATAAATATTGTTTGTTTACTAGCACTGCTGTAACTGGAACCTCGTCGTCTCATCTCTCTATATACTGGACTGTATGTAGCGGAGATGACAATAAAGTTTACTTTGACTTCAGCAGCAAGCAGGCGCACCGAGGGCTCTCGCGCTCACTTTTTGCGTATAGAATTTCGAAAAAACATCGGTGCAAATTATAAGTATCATAATGTCTGCTGTTTTCATGTTTGTTGGTTTGTTTTTATTTTGTTTTATTTTCGAGTTGGTTATTAGACGCTTCTCCAGCCAGCCAGAGAATCCCCCGCCACCCCGCCCTCTCCTCCCTGTGCAGCAAGCAACAGGCGCACCTCGCAAACGGAGGGCGCACTTACTCCCAGCAAATGGGCGATAGAAAACTGATCGGTGCCTATGCCATTCCCAATGTGCGCTGGCATGGCGTCGGTGCACCATGAGTACGAGCAATTTTTTATTATTATTATTATTATTATTATTTTGCCGATGATGCCGCCCCGGGCAACCGCCAGTGTCGCCGGTATCAAAAACCGTGAGTATCACTGTGACGTCAGACTGTGACACTGAACGATCACATCGCGAAGTGTACAACAATAGAAAAAGTCAGTGAAATCAGAGCAGCAGATGTAACACACACAACAGTGAGTGAACCACGTGTTACCCGTGCTGCGGAGGCGGGAATACTGAGCCCATCGTCGCTCTGTCCACGGGAAACTCTGGATATAGGCGATAGACATCTGGCACGTTGATGAACGAAGCAAAACTTGAATCTGGGTAAGGTGAAGGCACACGTGTGGTCCGGTTGAACATCTGGCTTGGATATACAGCGATGGACTGAGAGTCGCTTTGGTCTGCGCTGAATGTACGCAGCGATACTCCTCCCTCTCTCTCTATTCGCCGCGTGTGTGTGTGTTTCAGGGCCGTACCTCTGAATGACTAAAAGAAACTTCGGCTTTTAGATTCTTAGAGATTCTTGAAAATGTCACTTCCTGATTACGTCTCCCCACCCCTTTATTTTCACCCTCTTCTTCTCTCTTGTTGCTGATGCTGCTGTGGACGGTGAAGAAGAAGCAGCCCTACATTGTGGGTCCATTTGACACATTTGTCACAGCTATTTTTAGTTAATTTTCTTTTTAGGTGTCAGCTTTTCAGCTCCACCTTTTCAACACTTTTTTCCACACTAAACTCTGTTCTACAAGGTGCACCAGCGCACAGAGAATGTAGGGGAGGTTCTGTTTGCATAAAGAGATCTTATTGGACAATACACTGTCGATAATGAAAATGAACACAGAGCAAATTCCCGGTATGCGGGATTACCACTCTAGCCCTGGGTCCACATTAAATAATACATTAAATTTGTAATTATTAGTGTTCAGGTTTAGAATCAAGTCAAAATTTCGAGATTAAACTCGAAATGCTTTTCAAGGAAAATAAAAAAATTGTTTCAAGTCAAACCACTGCCCCACGGCTTCTATATACTCTACAAAATGCCTGGTGTAGATGGGTTAGTTAACTCAGTTACTAACTCAGTTACTTTTTAGAAGTACTTTTTAAGTATCTTGCCCAACACTGCTCCTGAGTTGGATGGGGCTTTCTCTCCCTTGGCCGATGGTAGAGAGATGACTGTGGAGGGCAACCAGTCTGTAGGAACAGACTAGCAGGGCAGCAAATATGACATTGTGTGTCTAATTCCTGCTGCTTTAACAAGGGCAGTCTTTCTTGACGGGATGCATTAGAAGTATTATTAGTAGCACTTTATATAGCCTCTGTAGAAACTATCTACACCCTCACTTATCTTAACTGCACTACTGTATAGCTCTGTGTAAATAATCATTCTGTACATTCGATAATCTTTAATCCTACAACTGTTTACAACTTGCATAGTTCCCATTTCTGTATAGCTGTATATCTCAGATTTCTGTAAAGTTATTTATTTCATATTCTGTATAGTTTTTCATATTTATATCCTGTTCATAGCCTGTACATAGCTTGTACTCACTACAACCTGTACATACTTATAGTTATAGAATATTCACAACATACTTCATACCATGTACATTATAACATACCATAATAGACCCATTTCTGTAATATACTTACATATCTATACTATTGCTAATATATATTGTAATATATCTATATCACTAAAGCACTTCTGGATGGATGCAAACTGCATTTCGTTGCCCTGTACCTGTGCATGTGCAATGACAATAAAGTTGAATTCTAATTCTAATTCTAAGTATTAAATCAGTCCAAAGTTTCCCATAGACCTTGACTGTGCTCCTTCCTCCAGTCGGGGTTGCTTCATTTCCTTGGCTACTGGTGCTCCTGTGTGAATGTGTACAAGTTTCTCAACATGTCTGTAGCCTAGTCTCAGTTCCTGAAGATATGCAGATGAGTGTATTTGGCGATGTGACCTAACTGCTTCAGGCTGGAAGGAAAATGGTTGCATGTTCAAAGGTTTCTCTCATTCTAGGAAATTATACCACATCTTGTTTGAATCACCAATATTGAATACTACTTGCAGGTAGCGGTATATGTAAGTGGATCTCTGAAAGGATGACTTCCTGGCCTGTCGGTTAGAATACACTGCAGTGTGTCAAAATACAGTGTGAGAATTTATTCATGATCCAGCATTTGCTCTAGCACCATAACAGCAGTAGGAATGACTGTGAGAGAAGCAATTCGGCAGACTCCCCACACAAGATTTCTCTGATACAGTCTACTTCAGCATGCATCCTCACTACTAATCTTCCAGTGGATGCCTGAAGCATGCTCAGAAGATCAGTCTTTCCAACATTCTTCTTTGTGAAATTATTTTAGAGGTTAGGTTATATGTGCGATAGGACACATTATTTAAGGTTTAGTATTCTTGAACTGGTTGAAATTGACCTTTGGTAATAGAAAACTAGGTTTCTAAAATTAGCTCCCCAGGTATGCTGCTGTTTTGGAAATGATGTCATGGGTAGTCAGAGCCACTCACTTGTCACATGACTGCATCAGGATGCTCATTAGATGTCACTTGAATGCACCTTGATCCTAACTCTGATTGTAAAAGCTGCCAGTCAGGAAAGGATGTCAGAAAAAAAAAGAATCTTTTCAAAAAAGTAGGTCAAATATTTACTTATATTGTTAAAATCTATAGATTTAGTTTGTTTTTCATTGTTTTTGGTGTCAGCTTCAGTTTGTTTTGTGCTGAAGTATGTGCTCAGGCAGGCTGTGGTAAAGAGCCATAGAAAACTCAAATTGTATCCCACTGCTTCCACCAGTATAATGCCAGCACCTTTGTTAAACTGGTCTGCAATATGATACCAAAAATAAGTATTATTCAAACAGTGAAATGCTGAAGCACTTGAAATTTATTTATTTATTATTATTTATTTAAAATTTCCAAAACATCCTTGTTAAAATTTTACTCTCTCCAATAACCACTCTGCAGTTTACAGGGGTTCCCCTTCCTCGAAGAACCTAAGCACTACAAGTGATTACACCACAGCACACTGAAAAAGCACACTACACAGACATGAAAGATCAACTGTGGAAATCACGGCAAATAAAGAGGCCACATCCTGGCCAATAACATTAATTGAGAGAAGGCCCCTAACCCTAAAAATTTAACAGTTAATGAGCCTGTATTGCCAGATCAATGTCACTGAAACAAAACAGAATAGGCAATTAGACACTAAACAAGATGGATAACTTAACTCACCTGATCTTCGACAAGGCCCCACCCCCGGGTCTGGATACTGGAACCCGTACAGCAACACGGGAAACGCTCACCTACCTGGCTCTCTTCACTGTCGATAACGCTAAAGGTTGTAAAATTTATTTAAAATCCTCTGAGTTTGATCAAAGTTTTGAACAGCTGTAAAGCAGGATGTTTCAGTTTAAGAGTTGTTTTCAATAAATTGCATTCTCAAAAAAATGTTTTGTCTCACTCCCATTTCTTTCTGTTGCATGTTGAAGCTCTTCTTGGAAAGATAGAACAAAATTAGATTTTTTTCCATCTTCAAGTGGTCTTAAACTTTTGATCAGGGCTGTTTAAATTTATAGTTCACGAAGTATGTAAAAAAATACTTTTGCTACTTCCACAAGGTGGGGCTGTGCACCAAATGATACGTGAACTGCTTTAAAAAAAAAACGGATACCCTCACCAGACATTTTATTAGCTACACCTTGCTAATAAGGATTGAACCCTCTTTTGTCTGCAGAACTTCAGACGTCATTTGAGTGCAGTGAACTCATCGTTCAGCATTTGATGAAAGAACACTTTGCACTTGTTGTTCTTCAGGGTGAAAATACTGAGGCTCTTTTACAGCCAGTAAAGTTGAACGCTGAGAAAGCGATGAACTCCTAGAACCAAACAATGACCCAAAGCAGCCATTAGACTTCAATATAAACTACACCAAATGAAAACATTTGCTAAAGCTCACAGTACTTTTCAATATCAGTGAAAACCTGTGGGAAGATCTTAAAAATACTGTTATTCCTTTAACGCAGGGGTGGGCAACTCCAGGCCTCAAGGCCCAGTGTCCTGCAGATTTCAGATATCACCCTGGGTCAGCACACCTGAATCAAAAGATGAGTTCATTGCCAGGCCTCTGGAGGAATTCAAGACATGTTGAGGAGGTACTCGCTGGTCTCTCTGTCAGCAGATTCTCTGTCCCTCTCCTTCCCCCCTCCTTCCCCTGTCCTTTCAGTTTTCCCAGGATTGATTCCAATTGTTTCGTTTGGATTTCATCTGTTATACATTCACCTGTCTGAATGAACAGTAAACACCGAACCTGCCCTCTGCACACACCAGGGAATGCCCCTAAGATTTTTTTTATTCACTCTTTATTACTTTCGATTTCTCTCCATCACTTATTAGAAGTCATGTGACTTCAGATTTGCAGTCGTGATGATTTTAAACACTTTTGTTTTACTTAATCTGTGTTAGCAATACTGAGAGTTGAGGTTTGTTTATTTACTTTATAATGTATGGGTTATATTGCACCACGGAGTCAAAGTTGAGGAAAGTACCCGATCTTTGGATCAGTGACTCTGGGTTGGATTATCTTGGACAGTTTGTGGGCTTCATGTGTTGCTTTTGCCATTGTGGTGTTCTGAATGTGCATCAAACTGGATGTCAAAATGTTTTACTTTTTATATGGTTTTACAAAAGGTTTGATTAATTCACTCATAGCCGTCATTTGGTACAACAAATCGGTGAAGCAGCAAAAAGAACAAAACAAACATTGTTGTGGTTGCATACGAGACTGTTGAGGGTGTGTTAGGTAGTTTCCAGTTTTCATCTGAATGACAATATTTAAATTTAATAAGGAGAGTTATTTCTACAATGAATTACCAGGCATTGTGATCATTACTGCTATAGGGCAACTTCAAGCTGGTGCTGTGCAAAACCAAACTGCAGCAGTATTTGGTGTAAGCACTAGTACCATCTCCAAACTGAAGGCCAAGTATAACAGGGAATGTCAGAGACCAACCTCCAAGTGGGCACATTTCCTCTCCCTGTCAGCATTTACCATCTTTAGGCAGTCTGCTACAGATTCGCAGTCAAGGTTTTCAAGAGGCTCTGGCAGATGGCTCACTACACATTCAGTCACTGCCCTGCACTGTTTGTATTGTTATCAGCAAGATGCACTGGAACCAGAACATGCTGGAACGTTATGTTCTGCAATGAATCCAGATTCTGCCTATAGCAGCTGGATCATAGGGTCAAAGTGTGGAGTTTGGCATTGGCTCAGGAGATCTGATGCTGAACTCTGCTGCTCAACCCACAAATCTATTTTCCTTTCTTTTCAAGAAGTATTGTTACAAACATATATTAAACGTGCTGTTTGCTTGCATGTTTAACTTCAGGGATGTTTTTTTATTTTAAATTAAAATAGTTATTTAAATGAACTGCATGTCTTATATATTTAATTTTGATTAAACATGTTGAAATTAATTTTGTTTTTTCATACTCCAATGGATGCAACGGAGAGCAACTTAGGGTTAACATCTTGCCCAAGGATATTTGGCATGCAGCCAGGTATCAAACCAACAACCTTCTGATCAAGGGATGACTTGCTCTACCTTCTGAGCTACATCCACCCCAATAATAAATATTTATTTGCATAAATTGTAATAAATGAGGAAGATACTTAAAAATGGTATTAAGGGTCTCCCTGGCAGCATTGAACACCATGGTTTTTTGAAAGTACTCCATTTCTTCAGGGGTCAGAGGAGCCATTTTACCAAACTCTGCAAAAGGCCAATCAATGTTACAACCAGACCTGCCACATACAAATCTGCTTTGCACACCCCTGTGAAACAATACCCCAGAACAGTGGTCCCCAACCTTTTTTGCACCACGGACCAGTTTATGTCCGATAATATTTTCACAGACTGGCCTTTAAGGTGTCGCGTATAAATACAACAAAATAAAACCAGTACCAGTACCATAAAAAAGAAGATTTATTCCTAACACATGAGAATAGACCCAGGGAAACCGAGTTAACGATAAAAACAATTTAAAAAATAACAATAAAAACCCTGAAAACCATAAATTTCACACCCGAGCCTCAACTCTCACAGCCGGTAGCCCAGGGGTTGGGGACCACTGCCCCAGACCCAGGACATGCTAGATAGATGATGTCTATCAGCTGCCTTGGAACAACTTAGTGTATTCCAGAAGACCTGGAGCAGGAGGCCAAGGAGATGGAGGTGTGGACATCATCACACTGATTACTGCTCCCAGCATTCCAGAGAACTGATACATGGATGGTGTCATGTCATTTAAAACGGGATACCAGCATGTGCAAGCCCAGTGCTTGAAACAAAAGGTAAATAATCTGAAAAACAAACAAAAACAACAACACAAAAAATTCCTCTACTAATTGTGGAAAGATTTCTGAATAATTCACCAGTGTAAAACTGTGACGACTGAATATCTCATCGTGTGCAGTATCATCAACACATCCAAGTGATCTGGAGAAATCTTGGTATTCAAGGGACAAGGTCCAAAATCAAAACTGGATGCTTGTCATCTTTGGACTGTCAGACAGCACTGCGTTAAGAACAGAAAAGATTCTGCCATAGAAATCATTGCATGGGATCAGGAACGCATCCAGAGATTCACCGCACCATCCACAGATACAAGTTAAAGCTCTGTCATACAGATATGACTCCTTACGTGAACATGATTCAGAAATGCTGCCGTTTTCTTGGCAAGACAATGCTAAACTGCGACAGCGTGGCTTCATAGTAGAAGAGTCTGGACACTGCTTGCGTTGTTTTAAAAGTCATTACTTTTCTCATTTATAAAGTGCTTTTCGTGTCTTACTAACTGAAAGTATTTTAAATTTTAGCAATTTATCTCCTTCACATCCATGGCCAATTTATAATCCCACGTTAACTTTACATGAATGTGTTTGTACTAGACGAGGAGCGAGAAGATATTGGTTATAAAAATGTAATTAACAGTTAAAAATTGCTACTATATCACAATATGTTCATCTAATCATTTAATGTGCGCTGACCAACACTTCTTCCTGCTCTAAAATATGCACTACACTATGATATGTACTATGAACTATCAAGCAACTTAAAGAAGTCCAGACGCTTTTCTTTGCAAGCTCCTTTGACTGCGATGACCTGGATGACTGAGAACCTTCACAGACACTACACTATGAGATAAACAATTTATTTTCCTCTCACAGTGGTAAAGCTTTTCTCATCCACTGTCTCAACATTCTCAAACAAATCTGCAAATTAGGGAAAAAGCATTTAAATGTCACCATGGAGGTAGCTTTAACTGTTTTTGTTGTTGTTATAACTATTCTCACGCCTGTCAGCCTTTTACTTTAGCCGCAACAGCAAGACAGTTTGAAGTTTACTGACAATTTACACAAGACACTAATTTTAAACAATCTAATCTGAGCAGGAATGATCAAAATATACACTTGATCAAAAGATTCACTTTCTTAACTAGAAGTCAGTGATTTTGCTAAAAACTCTTAGTGCTTCTTTACACAGCTTCCCAGTTTCACATATAAGGCCATGGAGAATGTTTTCATACATACAACTGATTACATGGCTCTTAGGATATCCCTTCTTATTGAAAGTGATGCTGTTACAACCATCCCTGTCTCCATTACACCTGGGCATGTGTTCCTTTCTGATGTGTCTGTTAAAAGTGTGCTCTTATTTTCAATGATGAAGTCAACCTTTAGTGGCCAACCTGGTCTAACAACAACATCGTGACCACAGGACATCTGAGCTCTGAGAGATTTGAAGCCTCACACAAAACGGAGAACAATCACACACAAGAAAAAAAATCCGTGTCACACATGAACTTGTGACATGCACCAAATTGTTTTAAATAGTTCCACGAGATTGCTGCTACTGTTCACTTCTGGAAGTAGTAACAGCAACATTGTGAGCTGAGTCTTTCGGGACTTTTTGTGAGATACACTTTCATTTTCAGTCTGAAGCAATAGTGTGTGTGTGTGTGTGTGTGTGTGTGTGTGTGTGTGTGTGTGTGTGTGTGTGTGTGTGTGTGTGTGTGTGTGTGTGTGTGTGTGTTGGATGAGAGAGAGAGAGAGAGAGAGAGAGAGAGAGAGAGAGAGAGAGAGAGAGAGAGAGAGACTAAAAAACCTAAAATCTAAGTCAGTGAGCACTCTGCCTCATACGACACACACAGCACTGACTGACCCTCGCTGTTTCGCCTTGGCAGCAGACCCGTGAGTGACCTTGTGTGCACACCGTTGTGCTTTACAAATGAATTAGACCGCCAGTGTCAGGTTTATACCACAGCTGATGTGTACTATATTTGAAAGTTTTTATATTTCAATTTAAACTTTATTAGTAATTACCATAATCCTTTTTTTCATTTCTATGTAGAATGGTTAATCCACCAATGCGCAAAGTATTTGATAAAAATGATTATTTTACTAATGATTTCTTTTCTTTTTTTTTTTACAAAAAAGCAGAAAAATATTCACACCTTGCTTTATTATTTTAAAAGGCGTCAAATTAAATCATTCGTTTGCGTTCCTCAACAGAAAATGTTTTTAGTGGTTGATTGTTGTTTATTGTATTTGTTATTAACTTAGAAACTGTTTGCGTGCAAAGCAACACAGAAAAGACGCAAAAATGCTTTCACAATTTTAAAGGCGTGTTATCAATACAAACAGTATTCTCACAGATAACGAGATCAATACCTTGTTCATATGTTTTTGTTCATTGTTATTTCCCGGTTAAACCGAAACAACTAACGGGCAATCCCCGCCCCTCAGGCGAAGTTATAAATATCGTGACCACACCGTCACCTCGCATAACCTTCAGACTGAGAACCTGAAAAGATCGCAGCCTCACTTCCTAAACAAAGCGATGTCTGCTGCCGTTGTGAGCCAGAGGTGGGGGGTGAACCTGCACATGAACCAGCTGCCAGATGCGACCCTGCGTGAGCTCAACCAGTTGTTGAAAACGCGCGTCAACCAAGGTAAATAAAATCTGAAAATAAATACATAAAAATGAAATTATCAATACTCAGTTAATCTGTGTCCAGTGTTTTAAAACATTTTTTAATCTTTTTAAACTGGACAATTTTACTTTCAACAATAACCTCTGCTCAGTCTAATGCAGGGAACATGGTACAGTTATCTATGATATGTGTGGAGCTATATTTAGTCTAAAGGCTGCAAAGTAAAGTCCCCTCTGTTCTGTGTTATATGTGTTTAGGATATACGAAGAATCATGGAGGAAAGTCACATGACCACGACTCTGCACCACTGTCCAAATGTGGAATCAAGCCCGGTTCAGCTGTGCAGATGGTGAGAAACGTTTATGATGGAGGGTCCATCGTTATTTTAGCTTTCTTTACATTTTACAGCTCCTGTCACACCTGTGATCAACACTAATTTAATACTACATGGAATAAATTATAATTCACGTATTTCCTTATTAATATTTTGGTATAAAAACATGAACTGAGTTTCCTCACTCCATTTCAAAATGGTTGCACTTAGAGGACTCACTGAAAAGGTTTCTAAAATATTTGTTTTCTGTTTTATGATATGTGTTAAGTGCTGTTTAACCAAAGTACTAACCATCACCTCTCATAACCTTCAGATGGTAGCCAAAACAATGTGTGAAATCTTCATTATCATGGCTAATGGTCAGAGATGCCTGATGCTCCTGCGCGCCATACAGCTGCAAGTAATGATTGTGAGCATTTTCAAACAGAAAGTGAAGAAAATGGTCAACGAGAAAGGTTAGTAACCTAAAAAAAACAAAAATTAAATACGTTAAAATTGTAATTACCAGTGCTTAATGACTCTATATTCAAATGTCTTAAAAAAATTTCACTAAAAAATCTATAAAATGTTATGAAGTTATGTTATGTTATGAATAATGCAGGAAATGTAATATAATTATTTATGACATATTTGTAGCTATATTTAGTCTAGTCATCTCTTTCTGTGTCATGTGTGTTTAGGATGCGCTGAGAAGGATTTCAAGCTGCACGTTGATGGCACGCCACTGGACGACGACTCTGCACCAGTGACAAAATACGGAATCAAAACCGGCTCAGTTGTGCAGATGGTGATTGTGGTTCACGGAGGATGAAGGAGTCCATCATGAATTCATCTGATTACATCAAAGTTACAGGATTCACTGAACTTTAAATACACATAAAGAACAAAACGCATAATTCTAATTGAAGCTTGGCGTCTATTTCTCCTTTGCGCTTTCTTTGCATTTTACGCCTCTTGTCATACCTATACTCAGCACTAATTCAATATCATATGGAGTAAATAATGATTAATTGGGGTGCATTTTTTTTCCAAACAGGTTTCTGGGGCTTCTGTTCTCACAGCCAGAGGTGTGTGCCTGAGTATATTAGGAATATCTCCTCTCACTGACGTTACACACATCCCATATCTGAAACAAAGGATACAAACAATAATTAAGGAGCCTCAGATTATTATCATTACAGGAAGAAATCAGAATAAATGTAACTGTATATAGAGCAACCTCCAAAAAGTACATACTGAAAAAAGACTGATTTTATATTTGCTATTTGTAATGTGCATGAATAAATACACATTACCAAATGTCATTGTTCTGCTCACATACCACTGATGTCTGCACGTTGAGTAGTTTACCGTTTTTAAGTCAATGACAACATTTGAAATAATTTTGAAATCAGGTTTAACAATTTTAATCTAAACTGAGCCAAAAAGCATTGTGATGTTCACGTGTTTCATATTTATTTAAACTTTTTGATTCCACTTTAACTTGATTATTGTACAACTTTAGCTGTTCCTGTAAATACTTCTAAATCAGCATTGGTGTAAGGTTTATATTGTTGATTGTCATTTATGCTTGGAAATTTTTACTCATATATGCTTAGAGTTTTATAATCGATTGCATAATAACAGAGGTTCAATCCGTAGTACCGGTAGTCTGTAGGGACTCTGTGTGCTTTCCAGAGTGTTCTGGCATGCACACACATCTTAAGGTCATGAGAGAGGTCATACCTTCTCTTACTGATTTATACTATAGGAGGACACCTACTCTGTATCTGTTTTAGTATAAGTGCCTTTTGTTTAGATGAATTGCTGGACTTCCAGGCCAGCAGATTTTGGGGAGTCGTTCACAGGGTCACATCTTGACCACACACACACACACACATACCTACACGGCACACAGACAAGGTACTCTTTGTTCACATGTATATCTGTGTAATGCGTCATATGTTAATGAACCTATGCATATTCATGTAACCTCAATAAAGAGCAGTGTTACGAGGGAGCAGACGAGAGCACTGGTGTCAAACGATGGAACGACGCTCGTCCAGTTCTCTCCCTCGTGCACGAGTAACACAAAGAGCTCTGGTAAATTGCGTCTTGCTTTTGCTGTTGTAATAGAATTGTCTCGTTCCAGCGAGGGGTTGTGTTAGACAGACCCATCAATTGGCACAATTGGACCACTTTATAAAAAATAAAGTATTATAAAATATTTCATTTTACACGATCATTTTCATTTGTCAATATGGGATCTCAGCAAAATGTTGCAGGAAGGAAGGAAAATCCACAGGCTCATATCAAATGAGGTTTTGCTGACTTGTTCAAATCCATGTTATGTTTTAGATTTACACATACAAGTCTTTAATACTCAGTAAAATATTACAAGGTGCGACATTGGTTACGTGTGGATAAACCATGTAATGCTCCTCAGCTTTTACACAATATTATTTAACATTAACTCATGTTATTTATTTTAAATGTCTGAAGAGAAAGTGATAGTGAAACTACTTTAAACACAGGATTTCCCCTGGCTCTCCAAAAACCACTGTCATGTTTACTTGATAGCCTTCATTCCAGCCCTAAAAAACGAGTGGAATTCCCATCATTTATTATTGAATGAGTCTAAGAAAATGATGATAATATTTCTAAAGAAAGAGTATAACAACAAAAATAATACCTCTCTATCTCAAGAGCTGAGCCCTCATCCTTCACAAAAAACTCTGCTGCTTGTATCCACAGTCTAATTCTCACAGTCACTTCCCACAGGTCGTGAGCACAGGTGAGGGGAAGAACATACATCAACATGTAAATCACCAGCTTTACTTTTACGCTCAGCTTTCTTCACCACACCAAACCAGTAAAGCACTAAACTGCCTGTCAATCTCTTGCTCCGCTCCCCCATCACTTAAAGTCCTCCACCCAACATAGCAGCTCAACCCTGACTAGTGGTGCTAATGTGCACTCGACCCATTTCCAGCTGAGAACCATGGCCTCAGACTTGGAGGTGCTGATTCTCACCCCAGCTTCTTCACATTTAGCTTATGTGAATTTAGAAGATCTTGCCCAGCAAGCAACAAGATGCTAAACTTTAAGCCATAGTGAAACCACATAATAAGACAAATTTAAAGGTTCAGTTTTCCCAGAATTATCTGTACTCTGTTTGTTTGGCTGCCACCTGTTATCCTTTTCAGGTTTGAGCAGTAAACACAGACGCTGACCTCTGCACACACCAGGGAACGTCCCCAAAACTGTTTTGTTTATTTTGTTTTTGCTACTTTCAGTTTCTCTCCACCAGTTACAAGAAGTCATACGACTGCAGATCAGCACTTATATGATTTGAATTTATATAATAAAAGTGTTAGTGCTGCTGAGAGTCCAGGTTTATTTATTTATTTGATGATTTATGGGTTTTATCACTATATATTTTGTAAACTTGCACTTTGCAGTCAAAGCTGATCTGACCAGTGACGCTGTGACGCATTATGACCTGGATTTATTATTTTATTTGGTGAGTTTGGGGGAATTATTGCGTTCCTTTTGCTACTGCAATGTTCTGAATGTGCATCAAAATGGATGTTAAAATTATTTAATTTGAATGTTTGTAAACTGGGACTGATGAGTCCACTCATAACCATCATTTGGCACGACAACCAGGATGTAAAGAAGCAAAAAAAACAAACCAAACATTGTTCTGGCTACATTACAAACGCTGATACGGGCAATTTTTAGTTGTTAGGTCGTTTACAGTTTTCAGCTAAACGATTGTGTTTGAAATTGAGGCGTTATGATGAGCATCATTTACATGTTTCAGCTTAAGTTTAACTGTTTTGTTTACAGTTCGTCTTGGGTTCCATATTTAAATCTTTTTGTGTATTTTCTAATATAACTTTTTTTCTTCTTCTGGAAACCAAAGCAATGCAGAGTATCACTTAACCAGCATTGAGGGGGAAAGGAGAACACGTGGGGAATTTTAGCCAGAACACGTTCCTTTTTAAAAAATAAAATACAATTTTTTTTTCCTGATTAATTCAACCAGGAAAAAACCCCATTCAGATTCAAAATCTCATTTTCAACAACACTAAAATACATAAAATTTTACAAATTATGATAGATGAGTGATCATCCACATAGAAATAGAAAGAAAAAAGTCCCAAATCATTTTCACATAGTAGTCAGATAATTTATCCATTAAAACATTTGCATGCCGATCTTTGCCGATTTAAAATTTTAAGCATTTATTTAAACTCACTTAGGGAAACAACTTGCTTCAAATGTAGATCATTCTGGAGCTGATCCATTCCTTAGCGGTAAAGGACCTCATGCTGGGAACACAAACACATAAGTTTACAATGGTTAACTGATATGCGTATCACGGACTCATAGGCCTTTATCACGGATGTCTGAGATCAAAAGCTCGGGTTGGCAACCTGGCAATAAGTCTAAAGGGCTCGGGCTATTTTCCAAAGATCAAGATCAGCAAACCTGGTGCAAAAAGTAGCACCACCTATGTCAGGGAGAGGTTGAAGCAGGTGTGGACAACCATTGCGAGAGTAGAGCAGTGGGACTCTGGAAGCAAAGATGACTGATGTTTTTCTTTTTCTTTTATTTAGCCTAGTAAACCTTTATGTCTGGGGAAAAAGCGAGACACCTTTGCTCCTTGGAACATTACATATCAGAACTTGGATGTTAAATAGAGATAGAAATTCTTCTGTAAAATGTTTACCTCAGTGCAATACATGCTGTGACTTACATGTCAATACGTTAACAATGATTTTACATCATTTAAAAAGAGTAAAAAATATACTGATATCCCTGGGTTCACACTGAAACTTGAAATTTAAGTTAACCTTCAAACAGCTAAACTTTAATCAGATTAAGAGTTAAATATTTTATATTGTCTAAATGAAGAACAGAATGAAAACAGGTTTTCCTGCATTCCCCAACTCAACAGCACAAAGTGACGAAGCCTTCTCTTCCTGAGACTGTATGACTAACCTAACAATAATAATAATTAAAAATCTGCATTTTAACTCAGTCACTGTATTAATTTAACTTTCAAATCAACATTTCATTTGGACCATATTGTTTTTAACAATGTATAGTAAAGAATCACATTTTACATGACAGTGTTCATTTTCTATACACTAAGGAACAAAAAGGCAGAAAAAAAATCTACAGGCTTGTATTAAATATGGTGTTGCAAGCTTTTCTTCCTCAGAGACACATTTTTATTTTTAATTTCGAAAATGAAACAATTAACTTAAATATGCTGAATGTTTTACACAATGACTTTAATTAAACATAACAAAGTTTTATTAAAAGACACATTTGCTCGAAACAGTTTAGAGGAAATAAGAGCATTGACACTGATTAAACAAAACAAGGGTTCCTACACAAAACATTTGTTCTAAACAGATTTAATATCACGTAGTTTGCAAACGTGATGTTAAATCAAACAAAATGTGTGATAAGGAGACGACACGTGTTATATATGTAAGTAACCAGAGGACAGGATGTGCACACAGAATGTTTAACTTTATTCTAAGTTTATGAATGAATGGCATTTATCAGATTTATCATTACAGTTCAGACATGACACAGCTGCAAAGATCATATTTGGTAATACATTTCTCACTACCATATTTTTTTTTTAATTTTTAATGCGATGACATTTAAAGCAGAGAATTAAAAAACACAGCATGGTACATTGATTTAAAAAAGACACTCTTAATTTAAAGAAAGTGAAACTTAACAGCCTCGTGTCTTTCCCATTATTTCTTCTGCCAGACAGGTATAGAGGTCTGTCTGGGGGCAAGAATACACCTGGTTATCAAACATGTACCAGAGCTCTTCAGACATACAAAACAAAATGACACATTGCATCGAGGGCAGTGAACCGATTTACAATACTTCTTGCTGTGCTCCAACAGTAACCCACAGGTGGGACAGGCACGAACAGAGGGACACTCCTTCACTGAACCAAAGGTGATAGTTGGGCATTTATTTAGTGTCTCTAATGACTGGTTGCAGCAGCCACGATTTCCACAGCGGTCCTTCCGAGGCCGTGCACCCTTCCACTCCCTCAAACACTGCCAGCAGAATTCAAACGGCCGTCCTTTTACTGATGTGCACACTTTACAGAGGACATTCAAATCTGATTCATTCTCTCTCGTCACAGTGGATCTGCAGCCAGGACACTACATGGAGACAGAGGTGGGACAATATGTAATACATGATGAAATGTCTAACAATTCTCCATTTACATGAAATATATATGTTAATGAATCACTTACCATCTTAGTCGTATGTGTCTGCCTGGCAGCGTTGAACGCCATGGTTCTTCTAAAATATGCATTTTCTTGAGGCGTCAGCAGAGCCATTTTACAAGCCTCTGCAAAAGTCCACTCGACGTTACATCCAGACGCACCACACACAAACCTGCTTTCACCCTTTATTGAAATATGGAAAGGTGCGTTATTTATACAGTTCAGGGGTTGAAAACAAACGACAGAACAATCTCAGGAATTGCAGTTAATATCTTTAGGTTAATCTTTGATTAATAAAACTATAAACACTATGTTGTGTGAGGGTTACTGCATATTATCAACAAATGAAATAGTATTGTCCCAATCCAGTCCGCAGGGAAAAAAAAGATGATATATTGGGCATTGTTTTCTTGATTTATTCACGTGCGTGTGGTGCATTAAAAACATTAACTTCTGTAATTTCAAGACACAGGCAAAACTACTCTGCCCTGTTTAAAATCTGAATTCTGCCACTGTGTCTGATGTTGTCTGTTATGTATTTATTTTAATGAAGCTGACCCTTAGTGGCCTACCTGGTCCAACAACCTGCGACACCAGTTGGTGAGAGAGGTCGGGGTCACAGCGTGACCACAGGACATCTGAGCTCTGAGAGATTTGAAGCCTTCATACAAAACTGAGAACAATCACACACAAGCAAAAAAAATCAGTGTCACACGCGAATAAATGCTAATGCGTTTTGTTTAATCTAGGCTAATGTGAGCACAGGTAAAATTATTGTATTTAATTAATGTCATGAATTCTATATCAAATGTGAATCTGTTCGATGTCACTTTGAAAAGTGCCCACGTGACACTTACAGTCCAAATCATCCTCTCCATCGACAAATTTAAGTGTTTTGTCATGAGGGTCGTAACACTTCTCCTGTGTTGTTGGCACGCTTGGGGGCGTCACACTGCGAAACAACAACAAACAGATCAGAATGAACACTTCCGGTTTCACTTCAAAAAAGAGAGTGTGTGAGCTGCAGTGTTGCGCAGTTTTTGATACTTGCACACAGCTCGCGTTTCTTCTTAACATAAAGTTTTTGATCAGCGGCTTCGTGTTTCAGCATCACTGTGATGTCAGACTGTGACACTGAATTATGGCATCGCGCAGTTTACAACCGTAACGAAAAGTCAGAGCATAAAAATCGTTAGCAGTGAAATCGGAGCAGCAGATGTAACCTGAGTTGTTACCTGTGCAGCAGCAAAGGCGGGGGCAAGTACATCGGCGCTCTGTCTGCGGGACACACTGGATACATGTAATAGACATCTGGCACGTTGATGAACGGAGCAACACCCGAATCTTGGTGAGGTGAACACAAAGGTGTGGTCCGGTTGAACATCTGGCTTGGCTTTTATTGTCACTGCGCACTATCTGTTCACGGGAGTATATCCAGCGGTCGACTAAGAATCGTGTTGTTCTGCGGTGAATATGAGCAGCGATACTCCTCCCTCCCTCCCATCTCTTTCTTTCTCCCACTGTGTGTGTGTGTGTGTGTGTGTGTGTGTGTTTTCAGGGCCGCACCTCTGTCGTTGGTAAAATTCGAGTTTAGCCTTGCCTGCTGGTTTTTACGACGAGTCCTGATTTTATTAAAAGATTTTTTTTCATTATTTAATTTCATTCATTAGTGTTCATTTTGAGAACTAATTCTAAGTTTCGAGATTGAACTCGAAATAGTTGAAAATCAAAAATGAAAAAAGTCGAAATACCTTTTTTGATTTATTTTTTAATCGTTTCGAGTATTTATTTATTTAATTTTGAACACTTTGGAGTTCCATAAAACCACCTCCTCAGTGCTGCTACATATCCTACAGCATGCCTGGTGTAGATGAGTTAGTTAGACAACTTAATCAGCTCTCTTTTTGTGTCTTGTGTTACAACATACACTCTCTTTACTGCACCAGCGTGCAGACAATACAGGAAGTAAGAAATAGCACAATATATGCTATATATACATACATATAAGTCACTTACTGATAAATATCTGATTAACAAAGAAAGAAATAAGAGTATGTGCAAAAAGGGTGTGGCTATTACAGTATGCAGTGTGTGCGGTGGATGAGGTGTACAGGGAGATGGCCACAGGCAGGAATCCAACTTCCTTACACCAGCACCAGCTGTTGGAAATACCCAGGAGTCTTTATAATTCCACTTTGGCCTGGTAGGCTTTTACCTCCTCACCAGAGAAGGTAAACAAAGATGACTCTGTTTAACCTTATATCTGGTTGCCATGCAATGTAAATAGATCTTCCCTCCCCCTGGTTGTGTTACACCAGAGCCATAACTTTAAAGAAATGGAAATGCTAAGATGTTGGATGCATTAGTGTAAATTCAGTGGATTCAGTAATCTACTGAATCCTTTCAGTAGCATGATAGCACTGTGATTTGGTTTGATCCTTAATTGTTATTGTTTGTTCTTATTTGAATGTCTAGAGAAAATCACACATCCATCCATTCACCTCATTGCCATAATAAACCTTTAAGAATAGCTTTCTGGATCTTGTCTTTAAATATGCACACCACATCAGACGTTCTGTGAGTCAGCACAACCAACATCAGTGTCGTTCCTTCATTGACATCCCCACATAACACAGGGTTAACCTATTGTATAAGGTAGCTGGGATAGAGTTGAATTCCTGGCCTGAATTGTTATCTCAGAATATGTTCACTAAAACAGTGGAGTATGAAGTCGTCTGATTGCAAGAACATTAAAAGATGAACAGACACCACATTGGCATAGATCATCAATAATAACGACATATATTGGCCATGTCCACAGCTGGACTGGCCATTGGGCATACTGGGCATGGTGATTTTTCGTTTTTATGGGCCAGTGTTGTTGTTGTTGTTGTCTATAATGGTACAAACAATGAAAGGTGGTGGACTGGCCAATTGGTCATGAACGACTCTGGGCTGGACCAATTATAGCCGAGGAGGTCGGATGCACCTTCCTCCTTGCTTGGGCAAATGGCTCTAAAAGCAATCTTGTCACAGACAAACAGAATAACATGGTATTGAGGTGAAAAGGAACACGATTTGTCCCGTACTTCAGCTAGAATAGAAAAAAAAGACAAAGCTGGAGTTATTCTGTGTTTTTATGCTGCACAGCTGCCTCTTCTTCTCTCATTCTCTCCCCTCCCTCTCCTGTTGCTACTTCAATCATGAAACTGATCAATGATCAGCTGATCGGCTTTTCTCTCTTGTTTGTTTATCGCCCACTTTGCACCAGAAAGAGGAAGCCAGCAGATTTCACGCTGAACAACAACAGCGCGTTTAAGCTTGATCAGTTGTTGTTATAATTTATTTAATATTACTTTCTAGGACCAGCTGATGTTTGCTGGAGCCACAGCTGTAAAGCTGCTGGTCATGATGTTGGTTTGGTTATCTGGTGAGAGGGAAACATGAAGATGAAACCAGGAGATGTCCTTACTGAATCATCAGAGCTGAACAGGTGATGGACAAACAGGTTTACCTTTTAGGTGACATGAATGAGTTGAAGTTATGAACTATTTCTGGGAGACAAATAACACCAGGATCCTTTTCTAAGTAGCTGACAGCTGGTAACTGTGCAGGGGCGGGTCTAGCAAAGTTATGCCAGGGGGCCAGGTAGGGCATTAACAGGGAAGGGGGACAAAAATAAATACTTTTCTGTCCGTTTAGCTGATGTAAACTATCCACCCTACAGTGTAAACATAATGTGTGGCAAAAGTAAACCATGCGATTTCTTATAACTCGATTTAAAAAGATAGTGAAACTAAATTAGATGTGGAACTTCCCTAACAGTCCAAACGCATCTGTTGGTGTGGTTTTTTGATAAAGTCACCATTGTAGGCTCATATAAGCTGCTGCTGCTAGTCTTTGTGAACAGCTATTTGGGACAACCCACCTAAAAGGAAAAAGCCATCTCAATTATAAATTCAGCCCACGCCCATTCTGACTTTAACATAACCTGAAGCAGCTCGTACCGCTCACACACGATCCAGACAAACAAAATGTGCAAGTTTAGCTTGTCTGTTCTCTCACCTGCAGGGGAGATGAGGATTCTTAAGTTAAACCCCTCCAAGAAGCAGCGGAAGACGGTCAGTGACCTGAAGAAAGGAGCGCTGAAGCTGTTTCCCAAGAAAGGTAAGCCTAAACCCCAAAACAGATCAAAGAGAAAAATTACTTCTTGAGTGATCACATGGCTCTGTTGTAAGCCTACATTCAAATGTTTTTGCCTATTTTATGAATATTTTAAATTATATATTTAAAAAAAAAACTACATGAAGTGTTTAATTTTATTGGTAATAATAATATAGTTACGAACGATTTAGTTTGGCGTCATTGTTATGTGAGGTATTTGTGTAGCACAATAATGCAACACACCAACTTCAACCACACATTCAAGTGGACATCTCAGTCTGAGTAAACATGTGAGCTCAAGCCAGCTCAGACAGGCTGTGTTAACAGATATGACCACAATTACAAACACGTTTCCTGTGTACTGTGTTGCTGTTTCAGTAAGTCGCACAAACTGTGTTGTTGAGGTTTTGTTTTTTACAGTTGAATTAAATGTTTTTCACACTTAGTTTAGTTTTAGTTGAGCAGTGGCCACAATCATGTGCTGTCTGAGTGCAACTTAAAAATAACAACCTTCAGTCGTGTTCAGGGAACATGATATAATTATTTGTGACATCTTTATACTTAGTGAGGTTCCTCTCTCTCCTGCGTTGTGTGTGTAGGATATCTTCTGGGTGAAGTCCGGCTGGTTGTCGCAGGGAAACCGCTGGATGATGAATCTGCATCTCTGTCTGAATATGGGATCAAACCCTCGTCTGTGGTGCAGATGGTGGCGAAGGTCCACGGTGGCTGATCATCACTGATGCACTCAACTGCATCCACAAGACTCACAGCAGGACTGAAATATGAGACACCAAAGGACAAAATCCATCATCTTTGGCTCTTTCAAGACTTGTCCCATACCTGCTTAGAGTTCAGCACTAATTAATTATGATGAGCTGTAAATGATGAATAATTAGGATGTAATAATGTATTTTGTGTCATTTTGTGCTTGTGTTTATTTCCCTGCTAAGCTGTGTAACTTGCTATTTGTTGGTATATCAAAAATAACTATGAATGTATATCATTTGAGATATTTTTCCATCTTATTCAATAATAAAAGATTTTTTCTTTTTTTACAGTCTGTGTTCTGAAAACTAATCTCAATAGTCCATGTATACTACAGATTCCACACTGCTACACGCAGGCATTAAAAATCTGTTTGTTACTAATAGGCACCACCTATCACTGCTCTAATTCACATACCTGATATACAGAGTAATATGAAGAAGAGGTGGCTGGTGGCTAAAGGTGAAAATGCAAACCGTGGGGTTATTCTGTCTGCTTGGGATCGGAACAGCATCCAGCTACAGCTCAGGACCGCTTCCTCATCAGTCTCTGCCATGACACCCAGCCACAGTTTCCTTTTGGACTGTTGGGTGCTGCCTTTAGATTGCAGTTGCTGTTAGGCAATATTATTACCACACCAGTTTCTGCTGGTGGCTTATGCAGTATAGCAGTTCATCAACTAATCAGAAGGCTGGTGGTTCAACCCAAAGCAGACAGTGCATAAAATGAAGCTTTTGAGGCCTCACGGTCCTCTGATGTGAACATAAATGAAATCTGTGGGAGGATCCTAAACATGTTGATCTGTCTTTAACTGGGCAGACCTCATATCATAGTAAAGCCATTTTTTACTTGCACAAATATATGTTTTTGCCACTTTGCTGTTGTTTTGATTCTGTTGTCTTCAACACACTTCTCAATATGGCTTGGGTTTTCCCCTCGCGGCACCCTGACATTTGTTGCCTTTGTTTCCTTGATTGCGGCATCTACATTGAATCCTTTTTCATTACTCAGCTCGTGCCGCACTCAGCTTTGTCATTCTGTGACTCTCTTTCCTCACTGCAGTCCCAAAACAACCCTTCTCTCTGCTGTAGCAGATTCTCAGTCCCTCTCTTT
Organism: Rhamphochromis sp. 'chilingali'; assembly: GCF_963969265.1. Classification (NCBI taxonomy): domain Eukaryota; kingdom Metazoa; phylum Chordata; class Actinopteri; order Cichliformes; family Cichlidae; genus Rhamphochromis; species Rhamphochromis sp. 'chilingali'. The sequence continues at coordinate 35,043,702 of NC_137929.1, read as the reverse complement.
CAGCTGTCCTTTCAGTTTTCTCTGAATTATCACCATTCACCTGGTATCCTTCTCAGGTTTAGAATGAGCAGTAAACACAGAAGCTGTTGTCTGCACACACCAGGAAATGCCCTAGATTGTTTTTTATTTATTCGTTATTACTTTCGGTTTCTCTCCACCAGCTACGAAAACTCATGCAACTGCAGATTAGCAGTCAGGATTATTTTGTACATTTTATTTTATGTAATCAGTGTTAGTTCTGCAGCGAGTCCAGGTTTAATATCTTATTTTGTGCATTTATGGGTTTTATCACTCTACTTTTGGAACCTTGCACCATGTAGCCAAAGTTGTGGAAAGTACCCGATCTACCAATCAGCTTCACTGGGCTGGCTTATCAACTGGATTTATTGTCTTGTTTGGAGAGATTGAAATGGTTATTGTGTTACTTTTGCCATTGTGGTGTTATGAATGTGTATCAAACTGGATAAAAAAATGATATGATAATAAGATTACTGATGAATCCACTCATACCTATCATTTGGCACGACAACCAGGATGTGAAACAGCAAAAAAACCAAACCAAACATTGTTCTGGTTACATAACACACATTGGTGCGGGTGTATTAGGTAGTTTCCAGTTTTCATCTCAATGACAGCATCATGCCTGATAAAGTGATTCAACTCGAAACTGAGCTAGCAGGCATTATGATGAGCATTATTTATATGTTTGAAAGTTATTTTAATTTTCTGGTTTACGCGTCATCTTCGGTTCCATATTTAAATCTTATTGCATATTTTCTGTAATACCCTTGATTCTGCTGAAATGTTCTTCTTTGTGCCACTTAACCAGCATTTAGGATAAAGGTGGATCTGTGGGGAATTTTATCCGCAACCTATTCATGCCGGGAAAACAAGGCTTTAATTATGGCTTTAAATAACTGAAACTAAGTAAAATATACTATCTCATGGAATTAAACTGAAATGAAGGAATGCATACATAAAGTATATGCAGGTTCAACCATATTTCAGATTTATGAATAAATGAAAAGTTTCAGACTTGTTATGGTCCTTGTGACTTAAACTAAAAGCAGTATAGGCAAAAAAAATCACATGTGACAGCAAAATATCTCACCAACAAAAGCCAATAATGATTACATATGCCAAATCTGACCTCATGTTATAACCAGAGAAGGACATGAAACACAGTATGGGAAATTACGTTACACGCAAAGAAAACAAAGCTCCAGCAGGCTGCTGTCTTTTTCCATCATTTCTTCTGCCTAACAGGTATAGAGGTCTGTTTGGCGGCCCACACACTGGAGCATTGTGCAGATATTTGACTTGTTGTCATGCATTCAGTCTTCAGGCACACAAAACAAAACTTCACCTTACATTGAGGACAAACAAAGAGATTTGCAATGTGTCTGACTGTGTCCCAACACTAAGCCACAGGTGAGTAAGGCATGGATGGAGGGACATGGACTCCCTTCACAGACTCAAAGGCAGTACTTTTAGAGCAGGGGTGCCCAATCCCGGTCCTCGAGAGCTACCGTCCTGCAGCTTTTAGATGCATCCTTGTTCCCACACACCTGAATCAAGTGAATGGCTTGTTATCAGGCCTTTGCCAAACATGATGGCATGCTGAAGAGATCAAACCATTTGATTCAGCTGTGTTGGAGTAGGGATGCATCTAAAAGCTGCAGGATAGTAGCTCTCGAGGACCGGGATTGGGCACCCCTGTTTTAGAGACTGACTGCAGCAAAGAGGTCGTGGATGCTTCCCTCAGATAATTCCAGCAGAATTCTGTATCATTTCTTAACGTATCATCTAATGAAACTGAATATTTATTTGCATGTTTCAGAACTGCATTGCAAGAATGTTAGTACGATGCCTCATACATAGAGGTCCGTGGTTTTAATCCACCAGTCTGGAGTTTTTATGTTCTCCCTGCTACTCAAAAATCTGGCTTCCTTCCAGAGTCCACTGACATGCATGACTGTAAATGGGTTTTAGGTGTGCCCTGGCCTGTCCAACCTTAATGAGAAACACATGGGTAACAGCATGATCAGGGACAAAAAGAAAGATTAAACAATAATAAATAAAAAAAATTAAAATTTTGTTCAGTTACATTCATATGTAAGAATGAAAAGCTCCATAGTTCAGCCATCTGTTCCCTTCCACTTATTCAATTCAGGGTCCCCAGCAAAACTGGAGTGAAACGCAGGATAGACATAAACAAAGCACCAGCCTGTCGCAGGCCAGCCTGAAGGTGGATTCGGACCAGGACGTTCTTACAACACACCACCATCTCTCTGTATAAACAACTGTACATTTTCTACTGTATTGTGGTGAGCATTTGTTACAAAGGGCCTTTCAGCATTTTAAAAGACGTGACTGAGAGATGAGGGTAGAGGATGCGCTCTCTGGTGCGCAGTTTCCTATCGTTAGAAAACCTCCATCCTCCAAAATATTAAAACAATAACCAGGCAGTCCGATCTAATATGCACATCAACAATGTAGTTATTAGACCACATCGTGCTTTACCTGAGCAGCAGAGCTGTGACTGATCCACTTACGATGTGGACATTATCACAGCGAGACTCGAGTAGCAGTTGTTGAAATGACGTGAACAGCGGTGAACTGAGAAGACTTGTGTGGGCTGGAGTCTATTTACTGAAGCAGTGGAGTACCATATCTTCAAATGCCTGGAAATAAGATTATTATAGGCTACCAAACGCAGCGACAGATACAACATTAAAGGATGTGCAGACGTGATATATGGATAAATAAAATCCTGTAAGCGACACTAAGCCCGCTGTTTCAAAGCGAATGTCTGATCGATTGGCAGAAAAACTGCTGACCACACGGTGAAGGTGAATAATCACGTGATTTCTTCTAAATCAAAGACGAGAAACGCCAGACTCCCCTGACACACCGACACTCCATTACTTATCTGATAGCTTCACTACTATCGGCAGAACTGCGCAACTGCAACATCTGCGCAATTACCGTTTTATAATTCTGAAACGATATTATGATATTGAGATATAAGTGATAGAAAAAGCAGATTTACAGACTGTTTTTAATAAAATGGTTTAACACGAACAAGATAAAGAACAGTTTACTTGTGTAACTCATGTCCACACATGACCCGCAGACTCATTTAAAGACTAACGCTAAGCTCTTGGTTTAGGTTTGCTTTGTAAATCATAAGGAGACCATATGCAGTGTTTTAGATTAAAGTCACTGTGATTCACGGGAGATAATATTGAATTAACCTGTGCAGTGATTCCAAAGAGTCGGTCAACTCGATATGAGTCCAATTCAAATACAACAACAACTTTCACTCTTATATTTCTGTTACTCCCTCACACTGTAATCGATTAGTTGTAGGCCGATTTAGTTGGATTAAGTGTCAATAACATCCACATTATTTTATTCTCATAAATAAACAAATAAATAAATGGCATGTTTACATTACTGTTTCCTTCTTAAAGCGAAACAACCCATTTCAGACGCATGTTTCCGGGTCTGCTGTATAAAAATTTTGCGTAACTGCGCATAACATTCAGACGGAGACAGTGAAAGGAGCTCGCAGCTTCCCCCACACGATGTGTCGATATGATGTCGCTGTTGTCTCGCCTTCAGGTGGGATGAAAACAGTCCGCCTGTACTCCAAACAGCTGCCCGTCCAACAACCGACGGTGGGCCAGCTGAGGAAGGAAGCGCTCAAAGCGTTTCCCACAGGTAGGCGAACCTAAAACAAGATTTGAAAAAATAAAAATAAACACTGTAGCAATCTGTTACACAACAAAACAATACATTTAAATCATGCTGCCTATTTTTTAATATTCAAATATCTTAAAATATGATTTGTATGTTTAAAATTATTTTTAGAATTACGATCAGTTCAGTTATCAGTTGTTGAAACATTATAAACGTGAAACTGACGAAGCTGGTCCACAACCTGGAGACTGTCCAGAAGCACAGACAGTGAAAGTGTTACTAACTGAACTGCTGTTCTCTGCGATGCGGCTTTAACAGAGGCATTTAAATAAGTCCAGTATTTTAATGCCCGCGTTAAAACCTTTAATGCGGAGACATGTAGCCTGTTTATTTATTCTAAGGCTTGCGGAGTAACTTTCTGTTTTCCTTGTGTTCCATGTGTAGAGAAATATTTGGGTGAAATCCGTCTGGTCGTTGAAGGAAACCCACTGGATGACGACTCTGCGTCGTTGTCAGACTGTAAAATCAAGCCCAACTCTGTTGTGCAGATGGTGACCAAGGTTCACGGAGGCTGACTGAGCTCCATCGTCGAGCTCCAACCGTTTAACACAGACCAAGGACAAAAATGCTTTTGTTTGCTGTTAAACCTGTACAGTTTTTCGAGCTGTTTCTCAGGGTGTAAACAATTCATTAGTTCACTTTTTCTTTTTTCTCTTTTTTTTTTTTGTTGATAAATTGTGTGGGACACCAATAACAAATGTAAGGGTGCACACACCGGGGAAATTAAATGCTCCACCTCATGGGCTTCTGTGCTCAGAGCCAAAGATTATAAATAATAAATCAATCATGTGGCAATATTATTAGAATGTAAAGGCACACAGAACAACCTCAAGAAAGTAAATCATGTACTGATTTTTATCATTTGTGCTTTTGTGATGTAAATAAAAACAAACATATACCACTGTACTTGTCATGGACTGGATTGCACTTTTAGATTAGTTAGTTGCAAGTTACGCAAGAAATAAAATTCTGATTTGCTTTGTAGCCTATTACTTCAGACTGTCAGAGAGTCAGAGTCAGACTGTCATGTATATTATGTAAAATGATACATAAAAGCCTGATACTCATGATAAAGGCCCGTCATGTACAGTGATTTGTATTTGAGACATTTAAGGACTTTTCGCCCAATTTCCACCAACTGGAAATTATATGTAAGTGAATAAAAAATGTTTAAAAATCATTTAATCTCCATAAAATAATTCAAATACTGGAATCAAACTGAAACAAACTGAAACCGTAAATATTTTTTTTAAAAAAACCCAAAGAGATTATTTCTTTAATTAAAACAAAAACTGGTATCACCTACCCAGCACAACATGATAAATGACAACATTTTGACAATTTATTTAAATGAGCTGCATGTTTTACATCTTAACTTTTGTTTTAACCCAACAAGGTTTTGCAAAAAGAAAGAATGTGTGTTTAACTTCACATTTAAAATGTATTTTTGAGATTTTACAAATCAGGCATAATACAATTGTAAAGTTCACATCTGGTAGGAAATTTCTCATCAACAAACTACAACATTTCTTTAGCATTATATTACATGATATATTATTACAGATAAATGCCAACCACAGGTTTCTATGAAACATGTTTATTTCCTGACTGGTTGACAAGTGGATACTGGAAGTAGCTTAACCATGCAGACCTAGTATAAGTTCAGTGACCTGGCAATCTCCAGTCAGAGTGAAATTCTGGGAATTGTTGACTGGTTTCTGGCAGTTGCTAGGTAAATGTGGGAGCAAAAAGTTATTTTTTTTAATATAATTATGATATAGTTTAAAGTGCATCAACTCCAAGGCACTTTCACACCAAAACAAAGTGAAGTTTGATGGCCTTGTGTTGTTACTATTATTTCTTCTGCCATACAGGTATCGATGTCTGTCTGGGAGCTACACCACTAGAGCAAGGTGCAGAAATGCCACTTGTTGTGGTGCATTCGGTGAAGATCTTCAGGCACACAAAGCAGAACTTCACCTTGCAACGAGGACAAACAAGAGATTTACAATTCCTCTTGCTGTGCTCCAACAGCAACCCACAGGTGGGACAGGCACGGACAGAGGGACACCCATGGACACCCTTCACTGAATCAAAGATGATATCTGGGCATTCTTTTAGCGTCTTTAGTGACTGGTTGCAGCAGCCACGATTTCCACAGCGGTCTTTCCGAGGCCGTGCACCTTTCCACTCCTTCAAACACTGCCAGCAGAATTCAAAGGTCTGTCCTTTTACTGATGTGCACACTTTACAGAGGACATTCAAATCTGATCCATTCTCTCTCGTCACAGCGGATCCGCATCCAGGACACTACAAGAGAATGACATTTAACAATAATAACAAATTTACAGTAAATATAATATGTTAATGAGACACTTACAAATCGGGTGATAAGCATCTGCCTGGCAGCGTTGAATTCCAGGGTTTTTCTGAAGTACTCGGTTTCTTGAGGGTCCAGAAGAGCCATTTTACGAACCTCTGCCAAAGTCCACTCAGCACTGCAACCAAACGCACCACACACAAACCTGCTGTCACCCTTTATTGAAATAATGAGACGTAAAAGGATTATTAGACTCACATGTTGGAAACAAAACACAAAACAATTTGATGAGCTGGATTTTTGTTGTTTCAGTTAAACTCACATTAATCAATAAATACCATATTGTGGGTAAGACTTGCTCTGTAATTCATTAACTTATTAGCTAATAAAATAAATTATATTTATCATTAGCAAAATTTTTCTTGTAGCTAATACCTGCATTGCTAGATATGCAGTGGTTTGATAAAACACTGAAAATGTCACAGCTGGACAAGGTGTAAGTCATTGCACTGAAATCTAAAGTATATGATAAAAATAACAGGTTTCAGGTTAATATTTTTGATACAGGCTTTTACAGCATTCATTAGGTGCTCATCTAGTTTTTGGTACTTTTGTTTCCAAAGACTTGTGAGATGCAAAAGAATAAGGAAACAAAAGTGGCTGTAAGGTTGTTTAGAAGAGCACGGTTTATCAGTCTCTTAGATGTGTGATTTCTTGAAGTGCTTCACAGGTGCTGATTGAACACGAGGTGATTATAGGCCCTAAAATGTTGTGTACACACTGTTGAGTGATGTGTCTGCAGACCAAGTAAAGAGCGCTTGCTGTGTATTATGTTTAAAACAAGATGTGATAATAGATCAGGTATTATTTTCATCACTTACACATGTGTGTGCTTGTATGTTGTGGTAGGATTAAAAATATTATCAAGATTAATTTAATATCTAATTTATCCCAAAATCAGAAACCTGGTACCACGCCCGATGCCTTCTGCTTTTATTTATTTAGGTATACTGTTATTTATGCTGACTTTATTTTATCTATTTTAACAAAGCCAACCTTTAGTGGCCTACCTGCTCCAACAACCTGCGACACCAGTTGATGAGAGAGGTCGGGGTCACAGCGTGACCACAGGACATCTGAGCTCTGAGAGATTTGAAGCCTTCACACAAAACTGAGAACAATCACACACAAATTCAAGAATAAATGTTTTGTGACGTTGGTTAAAATGATTTTCACCGTTATTATTGTAATTATTCTCATTATTGCTGCACCCAAGTAATACTTACAGTCCAAATCATCCTCTCTATCGACAAATTTAAATGTCAGGTCGAGAGGGTTGTAACACTTCTCCTGTTTTGTTAAAGTATTTGAGGCCATCAGTCTGCGAAACAGTAACAGAGCACAGTGTCACTTCAAAGAGACAACCCCCCCCCTCCGAGTTTGAGCTGTGTGTGTGTGTGTGTGTGTGTGTGTGTGTGTGTGTGTGTGTGTGTGTGTGTGTGTGTGTGTGTGTGTGTGTGTGTGTGTGTGTGAGATTTCGGAGTGGGAATGGGCCAAAAAAACTACAAAAAAAGGCATTGAGATATTGAAGCAGGTTTTAATCAGATTGGTTGTTGCTGGGTTATTTCTCAATTACACTGAAATGTCGCATATCATAATTTAAAGCCACACTTCGGCTTTTAGTAAGATCCTTGGATCTTAATGACGTCTCTCCAGCTCTTTAATTTCTCCCTCCTCAACAGCACCCCTGCAGATAATATCTCTGTTCTTTTGACATATTTTGTGCATCTATTTTTAGTTCTTTTTTATTTTTCGGTTTCAGTTTCTCAGCTCCATCTTTTCAGAACTTTTTTCCACACTAAACTCGAGCGCCGGAGCGCGCAGGGAAGGTAGGGGAGGTCCCGGTTGCGTAAAGATATTTTATTGGACGACACAGTGTCGATAATGAAAATGAACGAATAGGCTGCTCACTCTTCGGGGGCCCTTGAACTGATCCATCGCCCTGCCTGTGAAATTCCCTGTGTGCCAAATTACCACTCCAGCCCTGGTAACAGTAAGTTCTGAACTTTCAGTACTATGTTTTTAATCACAGGCTTTATGTTTTAGGATCACTGTGACGTCAGACCGTCAGACTCTAAATGATCGAAGTAAAGAGCGAACTCTCCGGTCCGCACTTTCTAACCATGACAAAAAGTCGTTACCAGTGAAATCAGAGTATTGAACATGTAACCAAAAGTAACACGCGCATGAGTGAGTGAATACGCTGAGTGTTACCTGTGCGGGAGACCGGCCAGGTAGGTGAATAAGGTCATCGTCGATCCTGCTGCGGGACACGCACGGTGCAGTCAACAGACTTGTGGCGCCGCGATGAGCCTAGTAACAGCTGACTCTGAGTGACGTCAACACAAACGTG